>NC_036851.1:18790110-19035615 GCF_002910315.2 Salvelinus sp. IW2-2015
CATTGCCTCAGAATGTGTGTATTTTGTTTGCACACATGTATTTGTTCTGTGAAAATGACTAGGCTTCCCTCCTCTCCTCACCACCCTCCCCCCACAGGAGACTCAAGTGAACCCGACGAGCACCCCTCTGTGCGCCCCTACGCCCTACGTGAGAACGCCCCGTCCTACGGTGTGATCAACGCGTCGTCATCCACCACGGACGGCTCTCAGCAGACACACACACACCTCAGCCTTCCTCCCACAGAGGAGGACCCCCTGGGACCTCTAGCTGACAACTGGGAGATGGCCTACACCGAGAACGGAGAGGTCTACTTTATAGAGTACGTACCCTACCGGATGTACACCCTACATCCTGTCGCTATGTTACCCGGGCTGTACGCCTTACCGATATAAGCCGAGAACGCAGAGTCTACTTTATAGAGTAACGTTACCCTATAAATATCCTACCCCCCGTAACACACGACCATATAACATATCCTACCCCCCGTAACACACCATATAACATATTCTACCCTCGTAGCACACCATTAAACATATTCCTACCCCTCGTAACACACATATAACATTATCCTAACCCTCGTAACACACCATATAACATATCCTACCCTCGTAACACACCATATAACATATCCTACCCTCGTAACACACCATATAACATATCCTACCCCCCGTAACACACCATATAACATATCCTAAATGGCTCTATACCCAGCATCCATAATAGTATTTCAGTTAGTATCTTCTCAAGTATCTTATCTTTCCATCTGTTTTTGCAAAAAGACTATTCCTTTTTATCCCTCTCATTGTTTCATGTTGTGTATATTGGTTGTATGGTTGTTACTGTTTTTAATGTTGTTTTTTATTTTAGAACCCTAACTTGAACCTTTAATACATTGGAAGTTGGGATACTTGCCTTTAGCATTGAGTCTGATTTACTTCACAGTGTGTATCATATTTAGCCGTCGAAGTGAGGATGTTTTTCAGACAGTGAGTGTTTGATGACTTCCCAGTCAGAACAATGTGTCTGTCTGGCTGTCTGACTCTGTCTTGTGTGTTTATCTATAGCCACAACACAAAGACCACATCCTGGATCGACCCCCGGTGCCTGAACAAACCTCCCAAACCCCTGGAAGAATGTGAAGACGACGGTACGTCCACCACAGACTGTGTGTGTGTGTGTGTTTGTGCATGCATGTGTGTGTGTGTGTCGGGGAAATTGTGTATTCACTGTCTTGTTTGTTTGTCTGTTGACTCATTTGTTTGTGTGGAGAGGGAACGGTGCAGAATCAGATGCATGTCTGTCAGATCAATTGTTTAATGAGTGGCCTGCAGATGGCACACTTGAGCCACCGTAATGTGAGATGAGATGAGACGTGTTAATATTCTGATCTCGTGTGCTGCCTGCCTGCCTGCCTGCCTGCCTGCGCTCACGTCTGAGCAAGACGCCCCCCGGCAGCCTGAATGACTGGCTGGATCATTCGCATCATCTATCATAAATAAATAATGTACCTTGTCCTACAGAGGAGTGTCCGCCCACCCACACAAAACACTAGCATTTCAACTGCCTCTCCTCCCCCCTCCCCTCCTCTCCCCCTGGCCATGTGTCCTACAGAGGAGTGTCCGCCCACCCACACAAAACACTAGCATTTCAACTGCCTCTCCTCCCCCCTCCCCTCCTCTCCCCCTGCCATGTGTCCTCTCAATATGTTATGTGGTCCTTGTATTGAGATATCTCTATAAGTTCTATCCTCTCAAGCTGCTGCTAGAGGACCCAGAATAGAGATATCATTCATATTGTCAAGCATATGGTGCATGAACTACAATTCCTATTTTGTGGCAGCTGTTTTCACCCACCCCAATCTCAGATGGTCCGTATTAAAATGTACAGGTAACTGCCAAAATACAGGGAACACCAACATAATGTTTCTTAATATGGCGTTGGGCCACCACGAGCCAGAACATTGTCAATGCACCTTGGCATAGATTCTACAAGTGTCTGGAACTCTCTGGAGGGATGCGACACCATTCTTTCATGAGAAATTCCATCATTTGGTGTTTGTTGATGTTGGTGGAAAACACTGTCTCAGGCGCCGCCCCAGAATCTCCCGGAAGTGTTCAAATAGGTTGATATCTGGTGACTGAGACACACACACACACACACACACACACACACACACACACACACNCACACACACACACACACACACACACACACACACACACACACACACACACACACAACCTTTAAACCCCCTATGTCCCTTTGAGACCCCTCTTTCAAAGTCATTGAGATCTCTTCTAGCCATGGTAGCCAAAATAATGGGAAACTGGGTATTTTTATACATGACCCAAAGCATGATGGAATGCTTACTTAACTTAGGAACCACACCTGTGTGGAAGCAGCTGTTTTCAATATACTTTGGATCCTTGATTGTTTATTTGTTTATTTATTTCACTTTGGCAGTTACCTGTATGTCTGTCTGTATGGTATGACTCATTTATTTCACATAAATGCACCTACAGTACAGTATGCACCTGGTATGAAACAGTGCCACCCAATGGTGAAGTAGAAAGCTCTTCAGAGACATGTTCTTTGTGCTTAACGTTATTGTACAGACTGTGGCTAATATAGAGCGATGAGCTATTGTCATGGTGCATGTAGGGATTTAGTATAGATTTACACCTTACAAACCATTTGAGCTAATTAGTCACGGTTAGTAGTCATGATTCCGGGACACATTATGGTTTTAAAAGTGTATGGAGCCAAATGTTGCTGCTCTCTCGGCTTGCTTGAGGCTTAAATTCAAAATCAATCACTAACCCTCTGCTGCTCTCACTCTCTTTCTCTCCCCCCTCTCACTCTCCTCTCCTCCACCGGTTCCTCCACCCATGGTCTGCTGGCGTTCTCCTGGAGAAGAAGGGGTACACACAGAAGAGATGGACAGTGAGCTAGGTAGGCCTGTCTCCACTCTCCCCTGCTGTGTCTTATGGGAAACCTGTCTAGTGTATTTGACAACGTCACCCTGGCTTATTACAGCGCATAACACCTCTCCCTTTCGGCTTAGAGGGTGTAAACATGTAATCAAACGCTTTATAACACCTGGGCTGTGAAAGACTGAAAGACGTGTGTGTGTTCATCTACGTCCCTGTGTGTCTGCAGAGCAGGCAGTTCTTACAGTGTTAATGCACTCGCCTGGCCAGCCAGCATGCAGTAACACAGAGAGAACCATTCACGAGGGGCACATTGGCGTGATGATCATTTCCTAATGGGCCTCTCATTCAAATGGACCTCTCACTCTCAAGCCCCATCATTCCATCCACTGTTGCTCATATTATAACAGAGAGCACTTTACCCACCACTGTCTGCCGGTGCATCAGTCTCTGGAGCCAGAGGGAGGCTAACAGCCATGGCTCTGATAACTGCTGCCTACTATTTTATTTCAATGGTGAATGCTTCGGTGAATAGTCACAATTCTCGAGAGTCATCAGTGTCTGAAGATTTTTGTTCTAGGCTGTTAATCAGATGGCTCTTTTTTAACAAATCTAATGCAATGGTAAGTCTTATGACTGATGCTAGTGCTATAGGTTGGTGGGAGTGTCAGAAATATTTTAGCTATTTTTACAACCAGAATTATAGCCGCAGTAGCTGGCGGTGGCTTGAGGGGGCTGAGTTTTGATGAATTAACAAGATGAAGGTGTGTCGAGGCTTGACCCCCTCACTGGCTGTTCAGAACGTGCTCCGTGGTAAATATGTGGTTGCTTCAAGTTGTGTATTTACAGTCTTTTATGTATTCTATTGTCATCAACTCCAATTCCAATGTTAGTACGTTCTAGCCTAGTTTGTTAAATAGCCGACAGAAACAAAATAAAGAAATGTCAGCCAATCCCATATTCGCTCAATATGTTGAACATGTTTACCGTCCACATTGTTCTAAGTGATTGCATGTCTTCAATGTGGAAATATATTGTTAACATAGCATTCACACTGATAGAGGACTACGGTAAAATGCATTATCTGAGCCATGGACATACCAGTCATCAATAAGCAATATTACATTTACTATTGATAAGACCGAAAAAGGCTGTCTAAATACAGTTACAGGCACCATAATTGCTCCCCGTGCTCATATAATATTATGCCTAAAACAGCGTAGACTATGGAGGGTTTTACGCCCATCCAAACTTTTCTCAAAAGCTGGAAAAAGCTTATACTGCTCCAAAATATAGATAGACAGATAGATAGATAGATGGATAGATAGATAGATCCTACCATCACTGTTGTTAAGGCCAGTAGTGACTTTGCCACATGAAAGGTAAACAAACAAACAGGCAAATATAGCCTACAAGCAGATTCAGCGCCACAGACAATGATCAGAATTCACGAGATTTGACTGAACGAAAGTGGGAGATGCGTTTTTTGACAAAATGATCAACTAAAAACAATAAGCAGTCTTTTTAAATAACTTGATATTCCTAAAAAGGCTGAGTCCAAACTTTTCACTGAAGCTGGACAAAAATAATGTTTAAAGGCTAAATTGCAGCCGTTTTCTTATCAATATTAAATCCTTTCTGGGTAACAATAAGTACACTACTGTAACAGATTTCCATTAAAATGGGAAAAAGTAGCTTTTTAGTAAACTATTTCTCAAGCAACAATTTTGCTAGGATTTCCTGGAGGTGGTCTAGCTGTTGTTGGCAGGGAGGTTTGGAACTCTCTTTGTTATTGGTTTATTAACCAATCAACTTACCGCATGGTGATGTCGCCCATGCAAACCTACTGATTAGAAGATCTTGTGTAGATTGTATTCTCACCCAGCAACTATCAGGAAATAACACTGATCACATTTTTTCACACATTTGCAGTGTTAGTTCCATCAGCTGTTGTACAATATGATATATAAAACAATTTTGACTGCATTGGGCCTTTAATAAAACATTAGTGACGTACATAAGGCTAGTGTGTGCGCCTCCGCTGGAAAAATCTATTCCACAACCAATTGCTTTACGTTAAGACCAGCTTTTGGTCGGTCTTAAGTATCCCTAGTTGCGATGACTGAAATTGGCATACTGGCACTTTTTTAAGTACACACCTATAATATTTCCACACCTCAGCACCAGCAAGCTGATGTTAGACAGATAAATTGCCGAACCTGGTGCAAAGGGTGGAAAATGCCAGTGCACCAGTTTTTACATGACGAAATTGCAAAATAAGGTGTTTTTGACAATTGCGCCTCAGCAGCAGCCGAAAACAGAGCCCAGAGATTGATTTAGACTGGGGAACCAGGTGTGTGCAATACCAGTTCAATCAGTGATATCAGTTGATCAATGAATTGCCAAGGAGTAGTGCACACCTGGGTTAAGGTTAGGTCTGAGGTAAGTGAGGGTAAGCTGATCCTAGACCAGTGTTTTGCCTCTGAGATGGTCTCCATGTTGTGAACAGCAGCCAGCTCAGGACAGGAGCATCCCTTCTTCATACCGCTGCTCAGATTGGATGAACACAGTCAATATGTATCGATTGTGAAATCCGATACATGGAGAAAAAGGCAATTACTCCAGTTGTGTATAGGACAGCAGATGTATGGCCCCGGTTGTGCAACCCCTCGCTCAGGAGAAATCAAATAGTCAGGAAGACCGAATGAGATGCAAACAGTTTAATAGGCAATTTGTCACCCGAGTCCCCCTTGAGCTGGAGTGTGCATTGGCGTTGACCGGGGAACGTGGAGCGGGGGAGCTCTTTTGGATACGTGTCAGATTCGTCCCACTGCAGCCACTCAGTATCAGCAAGGCCAGTAGTGACATGAGGGCTCTGGCGTCTAGCGATAATATCACACAGACAGATCTCTTTTAGGAATACCACCACTCTGGTGTGAAATAAGGTGAGTGATTAGAATTTACAGTCAGGTGCTACTGGCTCAAGGTTGACTGTTTCCCTTCAGAACATCTGAGAAAAATAAACCCTAGTCTGTGTATTGTGAATGATCCGAACACAACACCCCCTTAACACCTTGCCTCCACATCCACTAAAGCTGGTTGAGGGGTTGTGAGTGTACACCAATATAGACTATAGAATATAGACTGAGATATAATAAACTGGGGCTAATGACATGCAGCGCTGATAATGCACAGCAGAGGAGTCAGTCACAGACATCTGATTGTAACCACAGCCCTCTGACATGTTTCTATACATTTAGCATTTTAGTCATTTAGCAGACACTTGACTTACAGGAGCAATTAGGGTTAAGTGCCTTGCCTGAAAGAAAGGCTTCTTGAGGAGAATGCATCCTTAATGAATTCGACCAGAGTGAGTAATACAGGATCAAGGACATCCAGTTGGTGACGGTCTCCAATGCCATGTGACATAGACAGTGGTAAGCCAATCAATGACAACACGGAATACCATTTTATACACACCTACATCTAGGATGTCAGTCGCGTTATACGTCAGATTCCCTTACTGCCATGAACAATGAGAAAACATTTCTTCACCGTGACATTTTTAAACTGCAAAACACAATTGAAACCCTGTCCACATTCAGACCACCACACCCTTACCACCAGCTCCTCTTCTCCATCTGGGCGCTGGGTTGATCGTGATTGGTCAAAGCCCTCCTGTAGTTCTTTATCTGATGTGTTAAATGTCAGCCGTGTCCTGCCAGGAGCCAAGAGCCAGGTCCAGACAGCCTCTCTAGTGTTGTTCACTCCCAGGTGACTGACAGGCTGTGTGTGGTAGGAAACAGTCTTTATGACACCATCTCTAACATCCTGCCTTTTCCACCTCTCTCTATGTCCCATCCAGAGCTGCCAACAGGCTGGGAGAAAATAGAGGACCCAGTCTATGGGCTTTACTATGTGGAGTAAGTAGTGACACACATCTCCGGATGTATCTGTTGCATGTCTCACTACCTAACTGTACTGTACATTCAGAATGCATTTGACACTGGGCAGTGGCCCAGAATATGCAAAACAACATCAAATGCAGTACACCAGACGGCTGTTATTTTGGTCTAGTCTGTTATGGTAAAAATAGGCCATTTGTTGCTGTCATGATCATTTAGAAACATGTAATGTCTCATCTAGTGGGAGACCCTTGAGCCTGTGCATTAATATGAATGCATGCATATGTTTTGATGTTGTTCAAAGCAATACCTTAGAGGCAGAGGCACATTATTTTTTTGTCTGAAATTTTTCAATATATATTATTCCTATTTTTTTCCTGTTTACTGCATAATTTCCCAGCATGTTTCTGTACTGTTTGAAGTGTAATTTCCTTACGGTGCGGTGTACTGCTCTCCTAATTCCCTGCTGGGTTTGTGGTATGACGTGTTTTGGTGGTGTTGTTAACCTCCTGAAGCAGTGTTCTTTAGTGATTGTGTGATGCTGTTGATATTCAGGCCTCATCGTCTCTGTCTCGTCGGCTCCAACAGAGCACTGTGTGTACCATACTTGACTTCCCTGACTTAAGCCCTGGCTCCTGGAGCATTGGCCACCAGAGACTTTTTTTTCTAAATGTGTGTTGTGTTAACTCCATCACTACTGCCTCTCTGTATCTCGTTCTCCCTCTCCGTCCCTTGCCTCACCTTACTTCTATTCTTCTCCCTCTCCATCCCTTGCCTCACCTTACTTCTATTCTTCTCCCTCTCCACCCTTTGCCTCACCCATCCGTTCCTCTAACTTCTATTCTCTCCCCTCTTCTCTCCTTGCCTCACCTGTACTTCATCTCTCTCTCCATCGCTTACGCTCACCTTACTTCTATTTCTTCTCCCTCTCCATCACTCCTTCTCACCTTACTCGTCTATTCTTCTCCCTCTCTCCTTGCTCACCTTACTTTGGCTCGCTCTCCGCCTTGCCTCACCTCTCCATGTTACCCTGTCTCCCGCCTACTATCCCCCCTCCATCTCACTCTCATCCTCCCGCCTCACCTATTATTCTATTCTTCTCCCTCTCATCCCTGTTGCTCACTTACGTCTTATTGCATTCTCCTCTCCGATCCTTGCGCCGTCCTCCTCCATCCTGTACTTCGATTCTTCTCCCTCTTCCGTCCTGCCATCACCTTACTTCTATTCTTCTCCCTCCTCGTCCCTTGCCTCACCTTACTTCTATTTTCTTCCTCTCCGTCCTTGCCTACTTACTCTTCTTCTC
Source organism: Salvelinus sp. IW2-2015 (assembly GCF_002910315.2). Lineage (NCBI taxonomy): Eukaryota > Metazoa > Chordata > Actinopteri > Salmoniformes > Salmonidae > Salvelinus > Salvelinus sp. IW2-2015. Next base: position 18,798,250 of record NC_036851.1, read on the forward strand.
CTCTCCCCTGCCTCACTTACTTTATTCTTCTCCCTCTCCATCCCTTGCCTACACCTTACTTCGTATTCTTCTCCCTCTCATCCCTTGCTCACCTTACTTCTATTCTTCTTCCTCTCGATGCAATGCTTTCCTGTCATCATCCCCCTTGCTCTCTTTTTTTTATTTTGGCTTGACTCAATTAATGATCTTTTCTACTTTCCTGTGTCGTTGTCCTAATTTGTCGTCATCTCTCCTCTCGGTTCCCTCCTCCTTCCAGTCACTTAACAGCAAGACCAAGTAGTGAGAACCCTATACTGGAGGCTAAGCGGCGAGAAGCAGCTCGAGCAACAGCAGCCACCAGAAGGTGAGCGCTACATCCGAGGTTCGTTTCCAGCCCCGCCGGGCGTCATTTCTTTCTTTCTCCATGTCTGTGATCGTGTCTGTCTGTCTTTCTGCCCTGCTCTCTTCTCTTTATGATTTGCTATCGAGAAACCATAAAGGCATACCTATGATTTATTTTTATGGCCTTGAAAATAGGTCTTTTTTTATTAATTTGGCAATGTTTTAAGTGTCACTGATACTCTCTCCAAAGTATTTGTGCTAATATGAATGATTTTGTAAGTCTACAGGTCTAGGTAAGTTTTTTGGTTTGACAATTTTACATAAAGTCTGTTACAGCAATGAAAATGTATCACCATATGATAGTTATAATATTTCTGGGTCTTGTTCTCCTAGTGAAAAGCATTTCAGAAATATGCTTTAGGTCTCTTTAGTCTACACAGTATGCTATGTATGTCTTTGAACAGTGATGCAAACATTTTACATTTGGCTCTGTCCGTCCAGCATTTTGCTGAAATATAGAGACAAATTAAAAAGTTTAGCATCACTGTCCAAACACTTCCTTACATCCAGTATGTATATGTAGAATGTCCTCCACATTTCCTCTCTTCATGTAGGTCACACCACTAGGAACCTGCCTATTGGTCCCCGCTCTGCACACTCAGCTAAATGTGCTTCTGACTTGATTACCTACCTGCTGACTTTTTCTCCTTTAAGCTTAATATCTCTTTACGCTCGATATCTATGACTTTTACTCTTTCATTGATTGAATCTTGATGCTGAGAATATTAATGAAGACTTAAGCCTCCAATACACTACAAAGTAAGGCTGCCATTTTGATCGATCAGAGATTGTATTACATGGTATTACTTTAATCAGCAGCCATTATGGCTCAATGCAGTACAGTAGTTTTCAAGCCACCCATTGTGGTGAACCATAAGGATCACCGTAACTGTACAGACACCAGAGACAGGAAGTGTGCCCTTTGCTGTTCCAGAATGGATAGAGGATGCCACCCTTGCTGGTGCCCCCCTGGCCAACTATACCGCCAACCACCAGGAGACCTACAGGGACACCCAAGCCAGACCCCCACTGCCGCCCCTCATCGGGCCAAAACGTGAGTCCTGGTCTGGTCAATATCCTAGTTTTGTGAGGTTATTGGTCCATTTCTGTTTGCGACATTGTGGATGTGTTCCCTCATCACGTGCCTCACTCTATCTCGCTCTCCTCTCTCACTCCTCTTGCTCTCGTTCGCCTCTCTCACTCACTCACACTCTCTGTCTTTCTCCATCTCTGTAAGCTCAGGCCCCTGACCGGCGCTGCCCAAAGCAAATCAAGGCCTTGAGATTCCACCACACAAATCTCTCTTTTTACCCAGCTCTTTTAAGCCACCCTGCTTTCAAGTTCCTACACCCACTTGGTCTGCCTCTTGTGTCTTGAATTATTTCAAGGCAAACACAAGGACACTGGCTGACTCCAAGGGTAATACATTTTACATTGTATGCATAAGCTGTACTCCTCCGCCATGTAAGTGTAGCATCTGCGGTTTGTTAGTCACTCTCCAATCCCTCACGGCCATCTTCCCTGCTTTAATGTCTCCCATTTCATTCCACACGCTTCCTTCCACAGTCAATATATCACTTCAATAAACTCTGAATATCCCACTCCATCTCTCATATAAACTCTGTGAACATTTGTCCAACTGACAGCATGACTGGAGCCAGTCATAGTAGAAGAGACCGAAGGCTTGGATCTAGATTACAGACGCCAGACTCTAGCAGTTCTTATTTCATGAGACCGATTCGGGTGTCCATTTGCCTAAGCTATATGAGTCTGCCAACTCCATGTCTAGACTCCAGAGTGTACCAGAGTAGAGAGAGTTCAGTGCTGCCTTGGTCTCTATACACTGTCTTGGTCTCTATACACTGTCTTGGTCTCTATACACTGGCAGTCTTGGTGGCACGCCAGGCTATTACGCATAAGCTTAGAAACATCTGTTTCTAAATCACTGGGAATTAGTCTGACAATAACCCCGCACACACACTCACAAACACACACTTCCTTCCCATCCTAGTGTCAAGCCTTGAAAAGCTATTTTAAACTGATGGCTGCCGTGTATATAGAACTGTACCACAGTGTAATCATACACTTTTAGAATTTACAGTGAGTATTATTTTACTACTTATCTAACCATGCTGCCAGACCCAGATAAAATCCTGGGTTTTACCCAATAGTGTAGCACTCTATAGGGGATAGCAGCCCCCACAGACTGGAGCTAGGTCTGGGGGGTTTACCCATAGGATTACCCCTATTCACAGGCACAACCAGGCTGCTGCACCCTAGCTCTTGGAATCCCTCTTAGCCTAATTAATCTATCGAACTTAATCAGTCCCTTTATGATTAATGGAGCTCATCAAACCAACACATCTCTTATAGAGCCCTCACTGATCCAGAGCCAAGACTGTGTAGGATAGCCCCTCCTTCTTTGGCTAGCACTGCACATGAGATCAACGGGTTCTTATGAAAGGTGTGTAAGGCTTGTGTGTGTGTGTTCCTCAGGAGGGAAGCCCTTCTTCACACGGAACCCAGCAGAGCTAAAGGGAACCTTCATCAACACCAAACTGAGGAAGAGCCACCGGGGGTTCGGCTTCACCGTTGTCGGGGGCGACGAGCCTGATGAGTTCCTACAGATCAAGAGTCTGGTTCTGGACGGACCTGCTGCCGTCGACGGCAAGATGGAGACAGGTGGGCCTCCACTCTGTTGTTCCGTGTCATTATTAAGAGGTGGTCACCAACTCTTTGAGAGCTACAGAGGCTTCTGTTCCAACCCTGCACTAAAACAGTTGACTTATCAAGGTTGGTTGATTAACGGAAGCTGGTGCTCTCCTGGTGGGTGACCACTGAATGGTGTAGGTGTAATAGTGTAGTGTAGGTGTTCTAATTGAGCAATATACAGTTCAAGTGTTACTTCCATGATTTCAGTTTGTGACATGGAGCTAATTATCCAACATTAATTTCACCTTCTCTTCCCCTAGGTGACGTGATCGTGAGTGTCAATGACACATGCGTACTGGGCTACACCCACGCTCAGGTGGTGAAGGTCTTCCAGTCCATCCAGATCGGCTCCATCGTCAACCTGGAGCTTTGCCGCGGCTACCCCCTGCCCTTTGACCCAGACGACCCCAACACTAGCCTGGTGACCTCCGTGGCCATCGTGGACAAGGAGCCTATCATCATCAACGGCCAGGCGAGCTACGACTCTCCGTCCAGCCACGGCAGCCAGACCGGAGGCCCCGTTAATGGGACGAGAGAGTCAGGACCCCACAGCCCCTCCTCTGCCGAGGTGGCGTCCAACGGCTCGCACAGTTACCCCAGCGACTCTGTGACGCTGGCGTCATCCATAGCGACGCAGCCGGAGCTGATCACAGTGCACATGGAGAAGGGAGACAAAGGCTTTGGGTTCACCATCGCAGACAGCCCTGCAGGGGGAGGACAGAGGGTCAAACAGATCGTAGACTACCCCCGCTGCAGGGGCCTGAAGGAGGGGGACATTATCGTGGAGGTGAACAAGAGGAACGTCCAGAGCATGAGCCACAACCAGGTGGTGGACCTGCTCAGCAAGTGCCCCAAAGGAAGTGAGGTCACCATGCTGGTGCAGAGAGGTGGAGGTAAGACATAGACACAGTAAACCGGCCACAACATGCAAAGTTTTGAGTTCTGGTTGGCAAGCTTTCCTCTTACTCCCGCCTCTTCTCTCCGTGAATCTGGAAGATGCTAAAACATATTTTGGATTGGATAAGGGTTAATGACACGCTCTGGAACTTTGGGTTGAATGTGTCAATGTGTAGTTCATACATGCATAATCTATGAGAAGAATTACTGTCTTACCTCAATTAGCCACGACAAATAAGGTTTTGAAGTCTAGGAGATCAGGAAATATGTTTTTTTGGACACATATTTAACCCCTTATTTTTGTTGGCACAAAACTACCTCTATACTTCCATTCGTTTGTATGGGTTAACGAGTCCTGTATTACGTTGTAGCTCAAACGCTTCGGACGCTACAGACAGAAGGTGGCACATCAGCGTTACCGACTTATTTCAGATGAGTCCCTTGACACATGTGGGGGTGGTAGAGCAAAACGGAAAACACCATCGTGAGAGTCTCTCCTTTCCATAGAGTAGTTTATAGGCCAAACCGTTCGGACGCTACGGACGTTTTTTGAGAAGACAGATTTTTGGGATGTCTCATGGTCTGATAAACACCGCTGTAGCTCGGTCACCTCCCACCGCAGATGCGGAAGGGCGACATAGTTTATACTGACAGATTTTGATGGGGATTGTTTTATTATGTCACTTAGATTGATGCACCGGTGCGTCAACTGACTAAGGATAGGTTATCCCTAAAACAACACAAAAGAGAAAGTTACATTATTGAGATACAATTGGGGTGTCTCATTTTTTTCCATCCTAGCTTTGTGTGTATGTGTGTGTGTCCATGAGCGTTTATGCAAGCGAGCGTGCAGATTCGACTGTGTCTGTGTCGAGTGAGAACTCGGGACAGGATTTTGACTAGGTGTATGATTGGAAAAACGGTCTCATAAAAGAGCTGAAGAGAAGACTCAGTGTATGAGGGGGATGATTGAATTTTGGTCTCACTCCAATCCCCAGACAGACAGTACCCACTACCCAGAAAACACCTCCACAAAGAGCCCTGACTCACACTGAGAGAGACATGTAATTGGAAAGTTTTCACTGAGACAGAGCGGTCTGAACTGGCATTGGAAGTTCTCGGGAATTATTAATTTGTGGAATTGAAGGACCTGAACATCCGTCCTGTAATGCTGAGTGTTGAGGAACGGAACAGGACATTGACTGGATGCTCTGCTATCACAAATGGCTCCGTTCCTCTCCCTGTCTTGCTTTATTAATGGCCACCATTAGTCTGAGGGGGTTGTGTACAAGCACATAAAACGCTACAGCCATAATGGTCCGCTTTTTATGGATTGTCAATAAAACAAAATGTTTGTGCGTTTAACAGAGACTCCCTGGACCAGAGAGTGGAGAGAAGGGTGGGCGGGACAGTTAGAGGATCATTCTTCAATGTGTCATGGATGGAAGACAGAGCTGATTTGAAAGCACTTTTTACTGCTGCTGTCTATGTCTTTAGAGCAAAGCAGAGACATACTGTGGCTCTGTACAGAGTGTGCCACTACTCTCTGGAAAGCAGAGGACTACTCAGTAGAGGATTGCTTCTGCAAGTTACCTTGAAAACATGTGGTGAACCTATTGACTCATGAGTGTCATGTATGCGTAGTACAAATATTAACAATTCTCTTTCTCTATGGTTCACATACTTAATTCGTCTCATATTGAGCACTCTTCTCTCAGTGGGTGCTACATGTCATAAAGCGCTGTTCTCTCGGTGATCATTGCTCTCAGTCTGCGCTCTGGGGTTGTGTGTGTGTGTGTGGATCAGACAGCTAAGATATTGCCTGCCCCACGCAGACAGCAGGATTAATTACTCTGCTCTGCGCTCCTCAGGCCTGGCCGCTAATTGGGGGGTCTGATATCAGCATCGCCTCTCTCCCTCATTTGCCTTCTCGCTTGCTCTATTTCTCTCTCTCTCTCTCTCTCTCTCTGGGCATGAGAGTGTCACCAGTCAGTCCACACAGCCAATTACAAGCCTTTGACAGGGAGCCAGAGGAAAACTCTAATTGGCAGAGATCTGCCCCCTCACTCTCCTCCTCCTCCTTTCCCATCCCCCCATTCCAGTGTGTACAGATTCCCACCCGAGCGTCCGGTCCAATCCCGGGGGTTCTCAGTGCGTACAGTGTACTGAGCTCATTAAGGCCTGTGTATGCAACAGTGCTCCTCTTCCCTCTCTGGGAGTAAGCTGACTGACTCCCCAGCACAACACTAGATTCTCGCTGGATTCTTCTCATCCTCCTCTTTCTCACTGGTGATGGTGGACACTGCATAAGTCTCCATACTGAACCATGTGTATACGATACAGGAAAGGTCCTGTGTGGGTGTGTCTCCCGTCTTGTGTTGTTCTGCATCCTGTTGTCTTCTTGAGCCAGGAGCTGTGATTAATAGCTTCCATCAAGGAATCCATTATGATGCCCATCCCTCCATTTGTCTAATTATGCTGCCTAATGTGCTCCTTTTCTCTGCCTTCCTGCTGAAACGTTCTGATTATGACACTGACATAATTCATTCTAGCCCCTAAAGACACGCACTTCCCGTGAATTCCCTTGAAGTGCGCCTATGAATGGGTGTAAATGTCAGTGGTCTACGGGGATGGGAGAGGTGGTGCAGCCAGCATCGGTTGTATTCCATGCAGAGCCATTGTGAGGAGAATACCTGAGCGCTAGGCTAGCTCTCTGTAGCGCCACAGCCTCCCTCATTATCCACCCAGATAATTCCAAATCAGTCCCATTCCTGTGCTTTAAAGGTATCCATTTACTTGTTTGTTAGGCTGGGTGTGCATGGTGGACAATACAGTAGATGCATACACCACAGGCTTAGCATCTCAACCACCTCAGAGGAGGAGAGGAAGGAGAGAGGATGTCAGAGGCGGGAGGATGATGAAAGAGTGGCACAGCGACACCCCTGTCGATCTGTTCATCTTCTGAGACATCCATCAGAGGTGACAGGGTTGTTCCCGGCGGGACTGGGCCCTTGCACTCCTCATTCCCCCGGAGCGGAGTGAGGGATGGAGGGAGGATGAACCGGGTTAGAGACTGACATGGCGAATGAGGATGTGTGCCAGTCTGATAATAACCTATCCATCCACTACACTGTTGCTTTCTGCCAGTGGGCTGAAGCGAAATGACCAATCTACACCTGCTATGGGTTCGAAGGTCTCTAAGCCAATGTCCAACAAGTGTAATATTCTAGCTAATATTTCTCTTTCCTCTGTGTCTTCACGGGGAGCTTTAAGTGCTGTGGAGCGTGATAGACTGTCCCTCTCAGACAGAGCACCTTGTAAGATGGTTGTTTCTGCTCAGTGTTGGGTTGTTGTAGAGGTGAAGCCAGAGTGCTGCTAGGAAGGAGACGTCACTTATCTCCACCCTGCTCTAGACGTTCTGCTGCTGACAGAGACACGAACACACCCACCCAGAGACAAAAGGAATTGATTTAATGTAGTTAGATACATTACGTGACCAGAAGTATGTGGACACCTGCTTGTCGAACGTCTCGTTACAAAATCATAGGCAGTAATATGGAGTTGGTCCCCCCTTTGCTGCTATAACAGCATTCACTCTTCTGGGATGGCTTTCCACTAGATGTTGGAATATTGCTTTGCGGACTTATTGAGCATTATTGAGGTCGGGCACTGATGTTGAGTGGTTGGCATTCCAATTCATCCCAAAGATGTTTGATGGGGTTGAGGTCAGGGTTTTGTGCCAGCCAGTCAAGTTCTTCCACACCGATCTCGACAAACCATTTCTGTATGGACCTCGCTTTGTGCACGGAGGCATTGTCATGCTGAAACAGGAAAGGGACTTCTCCAAGCTGTTGCCACAAAGTTGGAAGCACAGAATCGTCTAGAATGTCATTGTATGATGTAGCATTAAGATTTCCCTTCACTGGACCTAGCCCAACCCATGAAAAACAGCCCCAGACCATTATTCTTCCTCCACCAAACTTTACAGTTGGCACTATGCATTCGTTCAGGTAGCGTTCTCCTGACATCCGCCAAACCCAGATTCGTCTGTTGGACTGCCAGATGGTGAAACGTGATTCGGAGCACGTTTCCACTGCTCCAGAGTCCAATGGCGGCCAGCTTTACACCACTCCAGCTGACGTTTGGCATTGCACATGGTGATCTTAGGTTATTGTGTTGATGTTGCTTCCAGAGGCAGTTTGGAACTGAATAGTGAGTGTTGCAACCGAGGAAGGATGATTTGTACGCGCTTCAGCACTCGCCGGTCCCATTCTGTGAGCTTGTGTGGCCTACCACTTTGTGGGTAATCCGTTGTTGCTCGTAGACATTTCCACTTCACAATAACAGCACTTACAGTTGACCGGGGAAGCTCTAGCAGGGCAGACAAACTGAGTTTTTGGAAAGGTCCTATGACGGTGCCACGTTGAAAGTGTCTGAGCTCTTCAGTAAGGCCATTCTACTGCTGATGTTTGTCTATGGAGATCGCATGGCTGTCTGCTCAATTTTATACACCTGTCTGCAACGGGTGTGGCTGAAATAGCCGAATCAATTAATTTGAAGGGGTGCCCACATTTTTATATACTGTATAGTGTAGCTTTATTTGACCATTTAAAACGCAATACAACCACACGTGGATAATGCATATAAAATCATAGAGGATAACACGAATTTCCATTGTGGTCCTGTTAAATAAATGGTTTTATGTATGATTATGTATGAACATAAAATAATAGGCCTAGCCTACTGGGCTTGCGTAGGTTACACACGTAACACATAACAAAACAAAGGACAGGATGAAATTGTTATAGACATTGAGCAGACTCCCTCAGTAGATCAGCCATTTCAGACTCCTAAACTGAGTTAGATGATGGTGATGCCAAACATCTACAAAGATCTATCTTAGGCTGAAAGCATGCTTTGCATAACATGTTGCTGACTTCACGTTCAACGCTGATAATGAATGGCATTGCAGAGAAATTGTACAGAAATCCAATGGTCGAGGAACAGAGTGCCAGCAGCTTGGCCTCCAGATTCTGCCCCTGCACTTTTGGCCGACGGGCTTTGTTTGTGTATGAGCCAGAGTCACTGGCGTAACAAGGACAAGGTGAGTCCACCTCCCCTCCTACCTCCTCCCCCTTCTCTTCACACCTCCATGCCTGGGGGGGGTGGTCGTACATCTCAGCCATCTCGGCCTTCCTTTGTTTCCATGACAATACTCTGCAGCACTCAGCAGTGGGGCTTTCCTCTATCAAATCAAATTGTATTGGTCACATACACATTTTTAGCAGATGATATTGCGGGTGTAGCGAAACTCATGTGTTCCTATACTGTGGGTGTATGATTCAAAGGTGAGGTTGCTAACGCCTGCACCTTTTCCATGTCACCTTTTCCTGGTCACAGGACTGGGGTGCACATATGTCACTTTCAATCCCATCTTCTATACATTTGCTACCCATGGTAAATAAACATCTGCATTGGTCATCGCAGTCACGTCCGTGACAGCCTATTTGTACATTGATGACATGTGGCTCAGTCTGTACTGTGAAATAGCCTGGACCGGCCTGCCGAGGCAACCGTTGCCAAGAGACCATCTGTCAGTCCCCTGTGCGCCTGTTGCTGGCGCCGTTGTGACAGATGGGCTGGGCTGTCGGAAGCCATCCATCTGAGGCCAGATGAAGGAGGGGGGGCCAAGACGTGGGCCCAGTGTACCCCCTCCCACCCCGCTGGACATCATAATCGCCTCAATAATAGCCTCCGTTTAGCAGCCGCTGTGGCCAGCGCCCTCTCAGACTGACCTGCGGCCTCTCTCTGTGGACTGAGCAACCTAGTGACCACTACAGCCTACGTGAGGGCAGTGGCGGAGGATTTCAACTGAAGTGGCATGATGGCATCACCAAAAATGGCAAATGAATAAATCACATATTGCGGTAGTGTATAAATAGACGGTATGCTGTTTTCAGATGAATACAACCATTGCTGATCAGTCACCTAAATCCATGTGACAGACATGTTCAGTAGTGTGTTTTGAGTTTGAAAAGAAGGCTGGCCTGTGTTTTCTCTCTCCTGCGCAGTCCATCAGTGTGAGAACCAGCCATGCTAGTCCCCCTGTGTGTAATTAAAAGACGGAGGGTGGATGATGCTGTAAGCTGCATCGATAAGAACACCGGCGGATCCAGGGCTCCGCACATGCCCAGTAGCACCACTCTACCCCTGAAACAGAGTGAGAAGTGAAGTAGCTACTAGCTAGCACGTTTAGGACACCCCTAACCTGTCTCTGGCACTGTCACTTTGTCTGACTCCTGGGAGGGGCAGATGGCTCTACATTTGATAATTATTCTAAAGGTCTGTTAAAACTCAGTGCTGCTCTCTTAGGAACTGTACAGTTCCCCTTCTCCCAATCATCTGGTGTTTTTAGAGAGATGGGTGGTACCATAAATGGTAGTGTGACTCGTTTGAGGAGAAGAGAGAGGGAAGGTTAGTACAGGAGAGAAGAGGAGTGAAGAGAAGGGGCTGAGAGAGGATGAGAAGGAAAGTTTGGGGAGGTGATGAGAGCATAGCGTGGGTAGAGTGGGGGAAGGTTGAGGGGAGGTGAGATTGAGAGGAGAGGCTGCTCTGCTGCAGAGTATATGAAGGTTTAATGGCCACCCAGAGTAGCCAGTGTGGAGTCGTGCAACATACTGCAGAGGCAGATTAGACACGTAGTACACAGGATAATCAAGAAGAGACTGACACAAACACACAGAGGCTGGGCTGGTCAAATGGTGTTCAGGGTGAGTGGAGTAGGGCGTGGCTGTGGTATGCCAAGAGAATAACAATTGCTGAAAGAAGAGGAGAGCGCTATAGTGGAAGGGAGCAGGTAGGGGAGAAGAGGGGAGCGCTATAGTGGAAGGGAGCAGGTAGGGGAGAAGAGGGGGAGCGCTATAGTGGTAGGAGAAGAGGAGAGCGCTATAGTGGAGGAGAGGTGAAGGAGCGCTTAAGGGAGCAGGTAGGGGAGAAGGGAGACGCTATAGTGGAAGGGAGCAGGTAGGGGAGAACAGGGAGCGCTATAGTGAAGGGAGCAGGTAGGGAGAAGAGGAGAGCGCTATAGTGGAAGGGAGCAGGTAGGGGAGAAAGAGGAGAGCGCTATAGTGGAAGGGAGGCAGGTAGGGAGAAGAGGAGAGCGCATATGTGAAGGGAGCATGTAGGGGAAAAGAGGAGAGAGGGATTAGGGGAGTGAAGAGATTTGTTGAGATAGCAGAGTGATGGAGAGGGGAACATTCTCTAAGGTAGCTGGACTGTGGACCACATTACAGTGGCTGTTGAATACAGATGTTGAGGGGTAAGAGCCATAAAGAACTGCCTAATCCACCTCAATCCCCCAGATTTCCCTAAAGGATTTACACACAAACTGGCCCTGTTTTGTCAGGTTCAGAGATAGACACTTCACCCATCCATCCTGTCTGCATGTACACATGCTCTTACACACTGAATACAATACATGTAGTTTTTACTCGTTCTCTTCTTTATGCTGCTGAATACCATTATACACACACACACACACACACACAGATCTAGGCTATGTTTCATTTTAGTCTCCATTACTCTCTTTGTTTCATGTTGAGCTCTAATGATATTCCTGCCCAGTGTGGACTCTATTAATGTATGAACAATTATTTATGCTAATGCAGGCCTGCCTGTCAGAGCCTGCCTCCGATTGATGAGAGCGGGAAGGAAGAGCGGAGTGAGCGCGCGCGAGTGTGTGTGTGTGTGTGTGTGTGTGTGTGTGTGGTTGTGTGTGTGTGTGTGTGTGTTGTGTGGTGTGTGTGTGTTGTGTGTGTGTGTGTGTGTGTGTGTGTGTGTGTGGTGTGCGCATGTCTGTGTGCACGTATGTTTACTAGCGTGTGGGTTGAGGGGAGAGAAGGGAAGGGATGGTGAGGGGGAAAAGCGAGATGGAGAGATGAGGGGGAGGGTGAAAAAGAGGAGAGGCAGAAAAAAGCAAGCGCTAGAGATCGAGACGGGAGAAGAGCGGTGTGACTGCCTCTAGATGCTGGAGCCTTCCACAGCCGAGCGGCGTGCTGAACGGACGCAGAAAGATGGTCTCAGTAAGAGGGGAACTGACGGTTGCCTATCATTTAATGTTCAGTATCTTGGAGTCCTCCTCCATGGGAACGATAGCGGAGTTAGCTCAGAGCTGCCCCTCTCTCGCTCTTTCTACCCCTCTGTCTGTCTCTCTCTCACACACACATATACACACACACTCTTTCTTTCTCTCTGACAGTGGGTTAGGCAGGGTCTAGCGAGCGGAGCGCTTGGTTGGCACCTCTTCCGCTGCAGCAGTCAGCCGCCGTGCTAATGCAGATAGATCGCGCTGCCCCCTTTAACGCGGTGCGCGGGAGGGTGGATGTGAGGGAGCAAGGGAACGAGCGAGAGAAAGAGAGGGAGAAGATAACTCAAGCAGAGACAAGCAGGCTAGCGCTGCTCCACCGCTGGAGTCCCTGTTTGGAGTCCCTGTTTGGAGTCCCCCGTCTACTTCACGCTGGGGTTTTGTTCTTCTTCTTTTACCTGTGGGGAAGGTGAAATATTATTGTATGTCGTTTACACGTTTTTTTCTTTCTCTTTCTTTCTTTTTTCTCTCCGTCGTGATCTGGATATTGCTTCCCAGGGGTGGCTCCTGCAAAGAAGAGCCCAAAGCTGGTGAGTACCAAAAATATCTGTACCTCCCCCATCCACATCTCCCGTCCATTCTCCTCCATCCACCCCTCTCTCCACTCCTGTGTGGAGTGCTAATGTTGGTTGGTGTGTAGAGCATCCCAGAGCAGTGCTGGATTTTCTCTATCAGGACTCCCGCTGTGTTTTGGTCCTGATGAGAGCTTTAAAGACCTGTGCGCTGGGTCGGAATAATGTTGTGTTGGGTGAAACTGTTTTTTTTGCTGGATGACAATGCTGCACTGGTTGATTATGTTGACCCATTGGTAGGCAGAGCAGGCCTGCTCATGGATATTTTTTTCATTATCTATGCCATGTTCTCATGTTCTCCTGGCTTAATGAATTCTAGGTAAACAGATCAGTAAATTAGGCCAGCCTTGGAAAAAGCATTCCAAGCTTGTGGTCCAAGTGTAGGGTTGATTTCTGAGAATGGTCCAGCTCTTCTTAGCTTCTATTTCTGGCCCCAATGTAGAGAGTATGGAGAAGTCGTGATTGCTAGAGACTGGACCACTGTCAGTCTGTGTTACCCTCTCCCTGTAGCCTATCTCTTGGGGGAGATGCTGCCTGTGTGCTCTCTCTGTGTTGTATGAGGGAAGAATGGGGGTGGATTTGTGCTTCTGTGTTTTCCCCTCCTAGATGTATTCTCCCTTCCGTGTCGTTCCACCTCAAAAAGCACAAGAAAAGGATTTCCACACCAACCAGCTCAGATTGTTCTGTAGTTATTAACAGATGCTATTAGCATTACTGAATTATTTTGCTGAAATATAATTAGATCTCTGAGAAATGAGGTTAATTGATTGCACTCAAATTGGCAATTTTAATTTATAGGATTCAGTTAATATTCAATAAATATCATACCCAACATCTGATGTTGACCAAACTTCTTCCTACCAATGAGAAAGACATGAAAAATTACATTTAAAAAAAATCAAAAGCCACCTACAGACCCCCCATGCCAATCCCGCCCCGACAATCAGAATACAGTATCAGTTCTCAATGTTTGGATTATTGCTTCTTCATACTATGTAACGTATTCCGTGTGAATCTTTGTGTTTTTTGCCCTGTACAGAAAAATGTGTAATTGTAGTCGCTTGCATTGTTTACCATAAAGTAGCATGTTTTGACCACTAGAGGCCCCTGTTCCTACTTTACCGCCTCGCTATTTTCTCAGTTTTGCTCGTCTCTTGTGTTTATTAAATAGATCACAACATTTCCTTTGGTAACTTTGGGTAGAAAACCTATAGATTTGGCTGATGATGAAAATACATTGTGTGGTCACCTTCACAATTTAAATCCTCCATAAAAGCAATTCAGTCTACGTAAGAACAAACTGAATTTGTTCTTACGCTTAATCTCTGTCCAAGAAACATGGTTACAACATTTTAGCCACTAGCCCATTTCTGGGCTCGTAGGAAAAGTCTTCATATGAGAATTGCACCATATGGTTAGCCCTCTGAGAGCTGCCACTTATTGGACTTTGCAAGGAGAGTTGGGTTGAAGCATTGGGTTGCTAAGAGAAGGACAAACTGAATTGGCTTTTTTATTGACCTTTATTTCGACAGGGAAGTCATATTGAGACTGAAGACTCTTTTACAAATGAGCCCTGCACAATTTAAAACAAGGGCATCAATAGGCAAGCACAGACATGGAGGACTGGCTTGAAATTTTCTACCCAACATTGCACAGGAAATGATCTATTTAGTAAACATTAAACAGCCCAGCAAAATGGATAAAAGAGTGTTGCGTCATAGCAAGAACAGTGGCATCTAGTGGTCAAATATGTTACTTCCACACTTCTTTATGGTAAATAATGCAAGCAACGTCAATGACAATTTCTCAGAACAGGGGGGAAACATCAGCAGATTCACATAGTATGAAGAAGCAGTGATCCAAACCACACCTTCGTACTACTGTTAAACATGGACAACTGATGCCTTATACTGGTTGTTGTGGTGGGATTGGCGTGGGGGGTCCGTGGCTTTCAACCATTTCATTTATTCTTCATGTCTTACTTATTGGTAGGACGTCTGGTCCAAATCGGTTGTTGGGTACTTTATTTATTGAATATTATCTGAATCCTATCCATTTTAAAGGCCAATTTGGGTGCAATCAATTAGCTTAATTCTCCAAAATCAAATTACATTTCAACAAAAGAATGTTTCAGGAATGCTAATCTTATCTGATTCTAACTACAGGAACAAATTCAGAACAATCTGAAATGGTGGGTGTCATGGCTTGTTGAAATTATATTAAATTACTCTTCAGTTTAACACCCTTCTCACTGTTACTGTATGTCTCTGAATGTCTCCTCATGCATTGGGGGATAGGGTCTGCCATTAATGTATTCAGCTCTGTGTTGAACAAAAGGAATAGACTATATACTCTAGTCAGCCGAGCTCTGTTTTTTTCTGATAGGAATTTTGACTGAATTCTTCACTTTCCCAAAAATAAATCTCATGAACAAATCTGCTTGATTATGCCTTGGGTATTGTGAGAGAATGGGTTTCTGGTTGACATCACTGGCCTTGATTAAAACGTATTTATTTTTGACTGACTTCTGTAATATGTATTTATTTATCTTTACCGCTCTCTCCTACTCCTTCTATCCCTCTCCTTCTTACTCTCTCTCTTTCTGACCACCCTTCTTCTCCCCCTCCACCTTTCTCTCCCTGTCTTACTCCTTCTATTCCCTCTCTCTCTCTCCCTCATACAGCAGTTAGCGAGGAAGGACAGTCAGAACAGTTCTGTGCACAGTGTTTCCAGCCACCGGAGTACCCACACTGACTCCCCTGTGCACCCGTCCCTGGCCACCCCATTCAGCGAGAGCGCCGCCCCCCCACCCCCCTCCCAGCCCCTGCCCGGCCTGCCTCCCCAGGACCCCCAGGCAGACGGGACCATCCAGAGGAAACCGGACCCCTTCAAGATCTGGGCCCAGTCCAGGAGCATGTATGAAAGTAGGCGTAAGTATTTATTTTTGGTGTTGGCTCTGGTGCTCCGTCTGTCCTATCGGGTTGGTATTGCAGTCCGGAGCTGGTGACCCAAGACATATTGTCTAATAGTATCCTGTCGTCTTTTGTATATTGACTTAGAGTGGGTGTTAACTTGGTGGGTAAGGGGTGTGGACTGTTTGAAGAGCATTGTGGCAGTTGGAGGAAGAGTGATAACAGCAGCCTCTAAGGAGAGTTGGTGATGCTAACCACACTCCTGATCTATTGACCCTTGACCATGTGTGTTATTATCAGTAAGTAGTGTGCTCTCTGGAACGGACTGTGCCATGTTTACCTCTACGCTACTCTCTTTAGAACACAGCTCCAGACAAATGTGGATATAATTTGCGGTGGTGGTGCCTCCAATATTTCTCTGGTAGTCTGGTGAGTTTAGCGGGTGCTAGCCTCCCCAATTAACAGGAATATCTCTCAACCGCTGTCAGTCGCCCTCTGAGTATTGGAGGGTCCAGAGGGTTTAACGTCTAATAACTTTTCTGGTGCTCCTGCTTTCATCAAGGTTTCATTATTTGGAGGCCCTAAAGGGAGAGGAACTGGGTACGGTACTGCCAGAGTTGGTTATCTCCTCAGGTGAGAGAGGATAGGGGGGAAGAGGAGAGGAATTCTAGAGAAACAAGGAAGAAGAATAGGGGATTGTTTAGTCAACTCAGCCTTATTCAGCACTTGTACATCCCTGTTCTGAGGAAATAGGACTTCATTACCGTTGTGATGCCACGTTTACCTAATAGATTCTGAAATCAGAGAGCTGAGGCTGTAAACGCACCATTTGATGGCCACCCTTTTCCAAACCTGAGCAATGCAGGTTGGATGAAGTCTGCCCATGCTTGATGTTTGCTCAGATGCCATTTTGGTGGTGCTAGCTGGATAGTGGATGCTAGCCACTCTTTCTTCCCATCTCCTATTCCTGATCTGAAGTTAATCTGCTTGTTCTCCAGAGTCAGCCTGAGCTGGGCAGATTGAATAATCTTTGTTTGGTATGGATCTGTTCCAAGCCAGTGGTTTAGAAGTTGAGCTGCTGTATTGATCTCATAAGCTGCCAAGTGCCTAGCTGGGGCCCTTGTGAACGGGAAGATTGAGACGGTTAGCCTGTGACATGCCCATCTCGGCCATACCCTGAGTCCCAGTGTAGTAGAAAGAGGGCTAGCTCAACACTGTGAGCTCTTCTGTTGACTCTGGAACAGATTGCAGCCAAGCTGGCCTCTTGCCCTTCTCCCTCCCTCCTGCTGGCTCTTAGTGGCTTTAGCTGTGGAGGTCTGTATAGTTACATGGTGTATCCCATGGGGGGGCTGAACGCATGGACACACACACAGACACAGACAGCTTCAGGCTGTTGCTTGGACCCCTGTTTCTTTGTGGTCTGCCCACCTCCAGTGCTACGTGAACCATGAGCTGTCAGTCGCTGCAGTGCACCACTATGTAGCAACTTAGTGCCTCTCTGACAGCTAGCTCCAGTACTGCCACCCTCTTCCTCTTCCCTCCTGCTCAGATCTCCTCGGCTAGGGGCTTCCTGACTGAGCCTGAGGAGCAGCACTGCTGAGGCATCTCTCAATAATACAGCATCACGCTGGCATACTGGTGACCTGGCTGAGTACTAGGGAGAGACTCCCAGTCCCTGTCACCTACCTACCCAGGTTGATGGGACAAAGTGAAGAAGGATTTTGTCTTGAAAGACATCCAAAAGGATAGTATTCAAAGAATCCTAAATATGGAAGTTTGATAAAGTAGGTACTTAGGGGAATTTCACAGCCCTCTTCTCTCTTGCTTTGAATGGTGATTTGAAGGTATTTTGGGAATAGATAATTTTCTTTTGATGGGAAGTTGTTAGATATTTACACATTCCTCAGGGTAAGCTATAGAGGAAAAGGCAGAATGAGGCAGTGGTGTGGTGTAGAGGCTGCCGTAACAGTGCAGTAGAGTAGAGAGGCTGAGTGAGGCATGGACCACTGGCCTGATTCAGAAGGAACTGCAGGTGTGCTTTGTGCTCATTAAAGCCATGAATGACATAATCAGCTCCCACCCTCCATCTCCTCCAGTCCTCTGCCTCTGTTCTCCTCTGAAAGGAAAAGGGGAGAGGAGGGGTTACACAGTGTGGGTTCTGATGTGATGATCCAGGATGTAGTTATCAATTCGTTTTCTGGTTGCAGTGCCTGATTTCCAGGAGCAGGACATCTTCCTGTGGAGAAAGGACACGGGCTACGGGTTCCGGATCCTGGGAGGGAACGAGCCAGGAGAGCCAGTGAGTTAGAGGATTCAACCACACACTAACATCACTGCTCTGCATACAGTGCAGTCTGAAACTATTCAGACTCCTTGACTTTTTTCACATTTTGTTACGTTACAGCCTTATTCTAAAATTGATTAAATCGTTTTTTCCCCCTCATCAGTCTACATAAAATACCCCATAATGACAAAGCAAAAACAGGTTTTCATAAATTTTAGCAAATTTATTTTAAAAAATGTAAACGTAAATATCACATTTATATGAGTATTCAGACTCTTTACTCAGTTCTTAGGTATGACACTACAAGTTTGGCACATCTGTATTTGGGGAGATTCTCCCATTCTTCTCTGCAGATCCTCTCAAGCTCTGTCAGGTTGAATGGGGAGCGTCACTGCACAGCTATTTTCAGGTCTCTCCAGAGATGTTCAATCGGGTTCAAGTCCGGGCTCTGGCTGGGCCACTCGAGGACATTCAGAGACTTGTACCGAAGCCACTCCTGCATTGTTTTGGTTGTGTGCTTAGGGTAATTGTCCTGTTGGAAGGTGAACCTTCGCCCCAGTCTGAGGTCCTGAGCACTCTGGAGCAGGTTTTCATCAAGGATCTCTCTGTACTTTGCTCCGTTCATCTTTCCCTTGATCCTGACTAGACTCCCAGTCCATGACGCTGAAAAACATAATGCTGCCACCACCATGCTTCACCGTAGGGATGGTGCCAGGTTTCCTCCAGAAGTGACGCTTGGCATTCAGGCCAAAGAGCAACCTTGGTTTCATCAGACCAGAGAATCTTGTTTCTCATGGTCTGAGAGTCTTTAGGTGCCTTTTGGCAAACTCCAAGCGGGCTGTCATGTGCCTTTTTACTGGGGCGTGGCTTCCGTCTGGCCACTCTACCATAAAGGCCTGATTGGTGGAGTGCTGCAGAGATGGTTGTCCTTCTGGAAGGTTCTACTATCTCCACAGAGGAACTCTGAAGTTCTTTCAGAGTGACCATCGGGTTCTTGGTCAACTCCCTGACCAAGGCCCTTCTCCCCCGATTGCTCAGTTTGGTCGGGCGGACAGCTCTAGGAAGAGTCTTGGTGGTTCCAATCGTCTTTCATTTAAGAAGGATGGAGGCCACTGTGTTCTTGGGGACCTTCAATGCTGTATAACATTTTTAGTACCCTTCCCCAGATCTGTGCCTCGGAGCTCTACAGACAATTCCTTTGACCTCATGGCTTGGTTTTTGCTCTGACATGCACTGTCAACTGTGGGACCTTATATAGACAGGTGTGTGCTTTTCCAAATCATGTCCAATCAATTGAATTTACCACAGATGGACTCCAAGTTGTAGAAACATCTCAAGGATGATCAATGGAAACAGAATTCACCTGAGCTCAATTTCGAGTCTCATAGCAAAGGGGCTGAATACTTATGTAAAGTTTATTTTAATATATATATAATTTTGCAAACATTTCTAAAAACCTGTTTTCGCCTTTTCATCATGGAGTATTGTGAGTAGATTGAGGGGGGGGAATAATTGAATCCATTTTAGAATAAGGCTGTAACGTAACAAAATGTGGAAAAAGGGAAGGGGTCTGAATACTTTCCGAATGCACTGTATATCTATAATCTCTCAATAGGTATTTTAAATTCAGTTGAAAAATAATACACCTTTCAACAGATTCTAAGTATCTAGTTATTAGTCTTGGCTTGGACATTTATTATGATACTTCTCAGTTTATTATTACAAATATTTAGTATAGATTCTTATATATTTTTAGCATCTTTGTGTGCCATATTTGACTGTTTAATTGATGGTTGTAAACTCCTCTGTTGGAGCCAGATGAATCAACTACAGCAGCAGTGTTGGTCTGCGTGTGGTGGTGGTTGAGGTCTCAGCTCGGTTCTGTTGCTCCACTTGCTCTTTCATCTCCTCGCTGCAGCCTCAATCAGAGAGAAGAATATCTATCCCGCCACTTTTTTTCTCTTTTAAAGAGGCCAAGTTGTTTGTTCTTGTGAGCTGGTCTGTACAGCTTTTGAAGAAGGAAAATAATGACACACAAGAGATTTAGACCAGGCTGTGCAGCCAAGCGGAGAAAGAGGAGAGGAGACGTACTAGCCAGCTTTCTAGCTGGACCCGCGCGTTAGTGCTGTACTAAAATGATCTTACCTAAGAGGTAGAATATTCTTCAACAAACTTTAATATCTCATGTTGATGTCACGGCGTGCTGTTGATTGATCAACAACCTGTTCTGTCATCCCCCTCTTCTGTCCTCTCCTTTTCTTTCATTATCTCCCCTCCTCCCGCCGCTTCTTCTCCTCCATTCCTCCCCTCTCCCCTCCTCTCCCCAGATCTACATAGGGCACATAGTGAAGTACGGGGCGGCGGATGAGGACGGGCGCCTGCGTTCGGGGGATGAGCTCATCTGTGTGGACGGCACGGCGGTGGTGGGGAAGTCTCACCAGCTGGTGGTACAGCTGATGCAGCAGGCCGCCAAGCAGGGCCACGTCAACCTCACTGTGCGACGGAAGACCGGCTACGGCGGTAAGGGAACACAGCAGCTAGTTAAACACGGACATTAACTTTTACTTACACACTCTTACCCAGTGAACGCATTCAAATAACAGCTACATGATATGAGCATCAGAAGGGATTTGTGTGACCTTGTCTTTCAACAGCAAGAGATGGAGAGAAATCTGTGGTAGCATTGTTGGCTTTAATCAGACAATGTAATTTGATAGGTTGTCTGCCAGTAATTTTACCAGTAATTCTGTCTTCTCTGCACAATGCTTAATGATCATGGTAGAATCTTATGTAGAACAGAATTCGATAATCTGTCTCAGAATGTTCCTAATTCACGTATAGCACAAACAGCAGATGAGCAGCAGTCTGTGCAGTAGTACAATCAACAACAGTCTATGCAGAAACGTCAGAGCAATCCACTGCTCCAGGCTCCATTTGTTTTTCATCAGAGCTGCGAAGGGCCCGAGGACAGGGCTGCTATTTGAAGGGTCGCCCCGCTGCTCTTCAAAAGTCCATGGGTTTGTGGGGAAACATTTATCAGAGGCCCTCAACGTGCCCAGCCTGACTCTGACCTTCAGCAGGATAAATAAAGTTCCTTAAACGTGATGAAGAGGGTCCCAACCTTCTTCCGCTCCCGCCACGCGCCAGCCTGCCTGCCAGCCACTGATGAGAGCGCCCAGACCGGGGGCATGATGGTTGTCACAGGGATGATGCCCAGTATGAAGCACTGCCTCAATGCCAGGAAACCTTCCGTTGTGATGCAATCAGGAAACTTTAGATGTTTTTGGGAGGAATAGATGAAAGTGTGGCTGTTAGAGCAGCATGCTCCCTGTAGACCTGCTTCCTGCTACCAGTGTGATCATTACGCCAGGCTGAGTGGGTAGAGAGGAGCACCGGAGTCAATGTTGATTAGCTAAATATTTTATTTTGTGTTTCTTTTAGAGTTATGAGCTGTGTGCTATTGCTGTAAAGTAGCTGTGTCAATTCCTCCTCAGGGTCTAAAGGGGAGGGCGAGGTGCCCCCGTCCCCAGCCTCGTCCCACCACAGCAGCACACAGGCCCCCTCCCTGACCGAGGAGAAGCGGACCCCCCAGGGCAGCCAGAACTCCCTCAACACTGTCAGCTCCGGCAGTGGCTCCACCAGCGGCATCGGCAGCGGGGGCGGTGGGGGCTCGGGTAGCACCGTGGTCAACACTGCCCTGCAGCCCTACGACGTGGAGATCCGCCGCGGGGAGAACGAGGGCTTCGGATTTGTGATTGTTTCCTCTGTGTCCCGACCCGAGTCTGGCACCACCTTTGGTAACACCCGTCTTCTCTAACTTTCTGAACTTAAATATAGGTACAGTAGCACATATGCATGTACTGTGCACACACAAGGTTCCTCTCAATATACAGTAGAACATATCTTTTTTGTAACTAATCACTCTTTGACTACTGGTTACTGTCCCCCTACTTCTATGCAAATGAGTTTCTTAATAGCCCATATTTCTGGTGAGTAGCTTTCATCCTCATTCTTCCATCTTCTAGCGAGTGGTGTTCCTCTTCTATTTTCTTTCATTTTGTCAAGCAGAGACACTGAAACCCAGCCCAAAGAACTGTAATATTTATACTATCTTTCATAATTGATCACAAGTAAGAGCATGTTGCATAATATCCTGTATAATTCAGATGCTCTTACTTAAATGGCTCCGATGAGCTGATTGCAGCAGTTATAATGATGAGTTAATAAGGGGAAGAGTGTTGTGATATTGTAAGTGGGATCATTTGTAGATGGATAGACCCTCTCCCACAGTCCTCCCGCTCTGCTTGTCCCTCAGCATGCCCCATTGTCTGCTCTGGTGTCTTTCGCTGTGCGGTGTATTCTGCCTGTAACTGCTACAGAGAGATCTCGCTGCCCACTCTGTACCTACCTGACCAGTCCTCAGCGTGTCTCTCTGGGTTGGATGTGCTGAAACACTGCTTAACTTAACTCGCTGGGCGTGAAACGATCAGGCAAAGCACATCTTGTACTGAAGTGGAAGGCGTTGGCAAGTTTGTACCATTTTGTTTATCTTCCAGGCTTCATATCAAAGAGGAGCACATTGGTTATTGATCAATAGTGTAGAGAAATGACATTTGATCTGTATGGATCCCAATTACTCTGACACAGATATATCTATCCATCCTCTCTTAGCTCGTTAAACAAACACATCCTTCTGCTGTGAAACCAACAAAGCTTCTAGTTGGTACAGAACTCAATGAGTTGAGCTCCACAGATTTGTTCTTGACTGGAGTTACTGACAGCAGAGGGAGGAAACAGACGGATTCATCTTTATAGTTCCATGAATGAAGAACAGGAATAGAGATGGAGAGGGAATGATATGTGCTATATTTCTCTGTAATGAATGAGAGGCATTCTCTAGTAGGGTAGAAGCCTTTGTGCCGCCTGAGGATTGTGGGTAGGAGAGGACCTGAGGGTACTTAGCGAAGAAGTTGTCTGTGTTGTCTGTACGTGTGTAATCTAGGCTGCAGCTGCAGGTGTCTGTCTTATCAAAGCTGAAGGTTGACATAGTTTCCTGATTACTAGGTTTCAGCTATACAAGGGATGTCAGGAGAGATTCACTTAGGCAAATAGAAAAACGTGTCCTTTGGAGCAGCGCTAGTACATACTGTTGACAGAGAGAGATGGTCAGTGACACCTTGAGTATTTAGTATGGAGTCCTAATTAATTTGAATGCAGTACATATAGACTATGTAAAGGCATTTTTCCTTCAACATTCCCTCTCACTTGATCAATGCTTTCCATTTCTCACGGGCAGATTTCCAGGCACAGTCTGTTGGCACTTGGCTTGGTGGCTTTGGTGAATTAACCCTTAACCTTCTGTCTTCCTTTCTCTCTCTTCTCCTCCTCTTCCTCCTCTGTCCCTTTTTATTCTTCTTCTCTCTCTCTCTCTCTCTCTCTCTCTCTCTTTTCAAACAATACCCCCACCACCAACAATGTCACATCACACACAATATGAATCACACAAACGCAAAAAGCTGGAAATGCATGTGTGGCCATGCCCCACAAAATAGGTCGTATTATTGAGGGGAGCCCTGCGGACCGCTGTGGGAAGCTGAAGGTGGGAGACCGTATCCTGGCCGTCAACGGCTGCTCCATCACCAACAAGTCCCACTCGGATATCGTCAACCTGATCAAGGAGGCCGGGAACACGGTCACGCTAAGGATCATTCCCGGAGACGGTAAGATAGAACCCTGTTTCTGGAGAGCCTGTATGTTTTCTTTTCAACCCTAATCTAGAACAACTAGTTGTACTAATTAGCTGGTTGGTTATAATTGGGGTTGGGGCGGCAATCTACAGGAGGGTTACGGTAGCTCTCCAGGAACAGGGTTGGGCAGATCTAGACTGTAGAATTCAGCAGCTGGGATCAACCTGCGTCATAGGAATATTTGTGCATTGCATCAGTTATGTAAACGTTTATTGTATTGGAATGTACAGTATACACCTTTTGCTAAAAGAAAGCCTATCTCAGTACATCACCGTCACAGCGTTTTTACATTTCCAGTGTTCTAGTTAGTCTGATCACCCCCGCAATGTTGACAGAGCTGCTTCTCTTGGATGGGAGGGAACTTTCTAGTGCAGTCGTGCATTTCACATTCTCCTGAAGCATTCTAGAGTAATTCAGCTGTCAGAGGCTGTAACGGTGTGTGCGTTTGCGTGTGCGTCTTTCTTGGGGCTAAGAGCTCTTGTTACACTGCACTGACAGATCACCCTGGCATGCTGTTTGATTAAGTGAGAGAGATGCAGGGAGAACGCCAGTGTAAACACTAGTCTTTGTCAACCTGCATGTTGGCGAAATTGTCCATGTTGCTGCTGTTTGGTCTGTTTTTACGGATGAAAGCCTTTTTCTGAAGAGACAGATGATTATACTGAGCCACAATTGTTTTGAGAGAGAGAAAGACTGGGAAGGGGGTGGGGAGGGAGGAAGGAAGGAAGGAAGGGAAAGCGCAATGGAAAGAGGAAAGTGGGAGAGAAGGAGTACGGGATGAGAGATGCAGAGATTGAGGGAGGAAAAGAGAGGGAGGGAGTGTGTGAGGATGGAACCTCGGCTGCAGACAGTTGACACCAGGGGTTGGAACCGAAATTATTTACCAATCGTTTCGTTCTGTACCGAACCACACATTTTGTTGTTCTGTTCCACTGTTCAGACAAAATAAAGTTCTGAACCAAAAAAGTACTGGTTTACATCGTTCCTTTTTTAACCTGTGAAGTCAAGTTTTTTACACTGAGCTCATTTAATTACTTCCCCAATCAGTGTGGATAGATCAGGTAAGCTAGTTGTTTACATGAGTAATGGACAGACAAGTGTTGCCTATGGCACAAGATGTGACTGAAATTTTACGGGTGGGGAGAGAGCGAGAGAGGGTTGAGGAGCAGGCTTGAATCGGTGGGCATCTTGTTATGACATGCATTATCTGAATTCGATCCACAGAATTATACCTAGTAGGAGCGGCTTTTATGAAGCTTGAGCTAGTAAGTGAACAGGCTTGTGTGTGCAGAGCAGCATCAGAATTAAAAACACGTCTTACCTTTTTTGTAGTTAATAAATCCAATGTTAAACTTGATAACTAGGCCTATATTATCCTAAACGAGCATTGAAAAAGTAATTCCATTCTTCTGTAGCTAATAAAAAAATGTTCCCTATCCGTTAAATCAAATCAAGTTTATTTTATATAGCCCTTCGTACATCAGCTAATATCTCGAAGTGCTGTACAGAAACCCAGCCTAAAACCCCAAACAGCAAGCAATGCAGGTGTAGAAGCACGGTGGCTAGGAAAAACTCCCTAGAAAGGCCAAAACTTAGGAAGAAACCTAGAGAGGAACCAGGCTATGAGGGGTGGCCAGTCCTCTTCTGGCTGTGCCGGATGGAGATTATAACAGAACATGGCCAAGATGTTCAAATGTTCATAAATGACCAGCATGGTCAAATAATAATCAGGAGTAAATGTCAGTTGGCTTTTCATAGCCGATCATTAAGAGTATCTCTACCGCTCCTGCGGTCGCTAGAGAGTTGAAAACAGCAGGTCTGGGACAGGTAGCACGTCCGGTGGACAGGTCAGGGTTCCATAGCCGCGGGCAGAACAGTTGAAACTGGAACAGCAGCAAGGCCAGGTGGACTGGGGACAGCAAGGAGTCATCATGCCCGGTAGTCCTGACGCATGGTCCTAGTGCTCAGGTCCTCCGAAAGAGAGAAAGAAAGAGAGAAGGAGAGAATTAGAGAGAGCATACTTAAATTCACACAGGACACCGGATAAGACAGGAGAAGTACTCCAGATATAACCAACTGACCCTAACCCCCCGACACATAAACTACTGCAGCATAAATACTTGAGGCTGAGACAGGAGGGGTCAGGAGACACTGTGGCCCCATCCGATGATACCCCCGGACAGGGCCAAACAGGAAGGTTAACACTTCTAACATCAGAACAGTAGCTTCAGAGAGGGGAAGGGCAGGTAGCCTACACATGTGCATACACACTGGCTAAGATTTTCAGCTTGCAGGCTCTTGAATATGTTTCTGAGTGGCAGGAGTGAAGGAGTTGCATAGGTGCATTGTTGTATTTTTTTGTGGGACTAGAAAAAATGACAGGAACGTAAAATAACATTACTAACCGGTTTCCATGCTTTTAAAATAACGGTTCTGTTCCAGAACAGTGTGGATCACTTTCATTCCCAGTTCTGTTTCTGTTCCTTGAACCGGTTCCAACCCCTGGTTGACACTGGCGTAGAGTGGAGGGAGAATGTATATTTTAAGACATTGGGATTCATGGACAGAGACGGCACTCATCAAACACCGGGTCTCCCCAGCAATGTGACTACCCAGCTGGCTGGAATTAAACCCACTTGGCCCGACCTCAGCTCAGCCTCCACCTTGATCGTGGGTGGAATGGAGAGTTAAGCCAATGGGATCCAAGAGGACTAGTGTGGGAGTGATGGATTTATGAAACTGGAGTTGAGCACAGCCGGTGGGGCTGGGATTAGTCTAGGGGTAGGTATTAGAAACAAATGAGGGGGCTGTATGGAATGAGGAGACGGTTGTGCGGTTATTATGCGTTTATTTAAGGGTTGCGGTCAAGCATAGGTCATTGATTACACAAATGATGCCATATGATGTGATTAGATGAAAGCCATGAGTATAGCACTTCCTCCGGTCCAGGCTTCCATATATCCCTGTTTGAATAAATTCTATATAAAAAATGTAATGGCCCTGCTACTTTATAGCTATCGGGCGTCCGGCATTGCCATCAGCCAACCGTCAGCCGTTGAGGAAATGCTTCCTTTGAAATCAATGAAAGCTGCTTCACTGCCCGTGTTGCGCTCGGGTTGCGTCACTTCCAATGGCAGCGTCCATGCTCAAGAATCGTTGAGATTCAATTCTTGATGGCTGTCGCCCTCGTTCGTTCTATCTTGTGAATTGAAATAATGAGAAATAAAGTTTTTTATTTTTTTGCATATGGCCTCAACTATACACCACTGGTTATTTCACTAAGATGTATGAAGTCAAGAAGCTACTACTGCTAGCAGGCTAGCTACATTAAATAGCTAGGTTCACAATGTACACAAAAGCAACTTGTGTAATTAGAGGATCATTAAGTACAACGACTAGCAGCAATTTAATGAGTACTTGTGAAAAACTGAACCAAAGCTATTGGACTTACGCATAATGAATAAATATGATACTGTACAGTAGGGGAAAACAGAATGAAGACGCTCTCAAAACTACACGCTCTGTGTAGCAGGTAGAACGTCACATTTACACAACGCTGATGGCAAAGCAACGCAATGCTTATAGTGGAGCTGAAGCGTTAGAATGGCTTACGAAGGGTAGTGCAGCTGCTCTTGGTTCATTTTTCTCCCTTTGTATTTTGCATGGTTCAGTCTTCAGGCCCATGATTCCCCTGCTCTCTTTCTCTCTCTTTCTCGCTCCTTCTCTCTCTCATCAGAGTCCTCTAATGCATCACTGCTGACCAACGCTGAGAAGATCGCCACTATAACAACCACTCACACGCCCCAGCAACAGGCTGCACCTGAACCCAGGTGAGAGGGATTCTGAGATTTGGAGTACCTAATTGACTAAGAACATGTATCTATGAGCAGTGATTTTTAACCTATATTTTGACATCTTTCTCATTCCAGAAACAACACCAAACCAAAACAGGAGTCCTCTTTTGAGTTCAAATCCCCCCAGGCCCCTCCTCCCCCCGCCCCAACAACACAACCTCCAGCCCAGGTAAGGATCTGTCCAGCGTTGCCAAGGCCCGCCTGTCCCCAACTGGCAGCCTGCAGGCCGAATTTGTATTATTTATTTTTTTAATTCGACATACGACTGTAAAAACACCAGGAAATCATGATTTGAACTTTCTTGCGGTCAATTTGCAGTCTACAAATTATTCGTAATTATGTTCCAGCCCCCCGACCATCCTCTCAAGTACAAAATCGGCCCGTGGCTGAATCTAGTTGACGATCCCTGCCCTACAGCAATGTGTTCCCTCTAAGTGTTTGTCACACTAGGGAGATGCTTTATTCTGATATCATATTGATTAGTTCCTGAACAGAGCAGGGAGGGAGGGTGTTGAGTCTGTGTCCTTGGCAGTGCCCTTGTAGTGTCTGTGGCTCTGTGTGCCCTCTCTGCCTGCCTCAAACCGCCCCATAGTCCAATCCATCTATTATTCATTTCACCCACCACCACTCTCGAACTCCGATCAAATAGGTGTGACTTTCCTTCAGGTGGCATTCGTCCCCACACTGAAATACGAGCCATCCACAGACAGACGCACACTGGCAAGTCTAGCCACCGTTGAATCACCAGTCTGACATTGCCGTGTGTATGTGTGTGTTTTTTCCTCAGGATGCTGGCTTCTACTCGGTGGACCTGGAGAGGGAGAACAAAGGTTTTGGGTTCAGCCTGAGAGGAGGTCATGAGTACAACATGGACCTGTATGTGCTGAGATTAGCTGAGGACGGAGCAGCTGTACGCAATGGCAAGATGAAGGTATGTATGACCCCCATAGAAATCTAAAGTTGATGCATCATATTAATTCCACTCATGTAATGCTGAACACCTAATACAAAATCAAAAGACACGTTTACCATTCCCCTGTGTCCTACATAGTCAATTAATGGGTTAATTGATTTTCCTTTATTATTTGTGAGTATGTGATGTATGTAAATAACATTGAATGTTAGCGAGGGCAACTGTCAGGGAGGTGTGTGTGTCACTGTTCTGAGCAGGGCTTGTTAGATGAGGTATTAATAGGCCCAGGTTCTGTGAGGCGGAGAGAGGTGTCAGTAGGAGACCCATTTCTGTACAAGTGGAATTCCCCCGACGGAGAGAACACTGACAGATAACTTGAGGCGCAGAGGGAAGAAAAGAGAATTAGAACAGCATTCTCTGTCTTTCTGTCTCTGCCTGCATGAGGCAAACCTACAGTTCTTTTATTCAATTTATTTTCCTTTTGTACCATTGTGGATTTATAGAAAGTATGCCTTCACAGCAGTCAGAGTAGTTGTTCTTTATGTTTTAACTATAATCTAACCTTTCTCCCTCTGGCACTTCTTATGTTCCCCACTGTCGCCTTTTTCATACTTTTTGTTCCCTCCTGCCTTTTTCCTCCCCTGCTCACCCCCTCTGTCCTTCTCTCCTCCTCCTCTTGTCCCTTTCCTCCCTATCCTCACCCCTCTGTCCTTAACACTCTGTCCCCATCTTTGTCTCACACCACTAACTTCCACTCTTCTCCTCTCCCTCCTCCAACGTCTCCCTCTCTCCTTCAGGTGGGAGATGAGATCCTGGAGATAAACGGTGAGAGCACCAAGGGCATGAAGCACGCCCGCGCCATCGAACTGATTAAAAATGGCGGCCGCCGCGCCCGCCTAGTCCTCAAACGGGGCGACGGCTCGGTGCCTGAATATGGTGGGTCAATCTACGAAAACATTCCATTTTCCCCCGTCTTCACCCCCTGAGCGCGCACACACACTCCCCGTGGGGGAGGGGCGGGTTGGGTATACGAGAGGACGCCTGTCTCCTCTCCTGTCCTGCTATGTCCTGTGCTATACTTTGGGCCTTCCACTGACTTCCACTGTCCACTGGGTGTGTCTGGTTTTGCTCCCTTCGGGTCTGGGTCAACCGTTGTCACCTTTTAACCTTCTGCTGTGTGTCACTGAGCGGGGCGCGGCTTGGGGAGCAGGGCTTTCTGGGATGCCCCAAGGATGATAGTGGTCTATGTAACCCCTTGGAAAAAGAGGGTCACATGCAAAGAAAGAAAAACAGTGAAAGAACTGTGAGGAGAGAAAAAAAATCAAAAAAGATGAGTGTTTCTAAATGTGGATATACAGTATGTTTATTGAGTCCTTGCTGAAGTATATTTTTAGTGTAAAAAAAAAAGAAAAAGAACTTGATCTATTGCATCCCGTGTTAAACTGGGAAATGCTCTCTGGTTGGATTGCATCGCCAAGCTTTAAGATGGCTTAATGAACATATATATGGTATTTATTGAAGGTGAATGTAAGCTACTGAGTTTAGAACTTCAGTCTAGACGGTCTTGAAATGAGAGCATTCTAATACTTTCTACCATTTCATCGGGAAATTCACAATACTTTGTTTGACATATTCACAAATCCATGGATTTATTCTCACCTACTGTGTAACTGTCATTGGAAAACTGTGATTCTGGAGACTCCGCTCATTCCTGACAATTCAACTCAATTCAGCTCCACCTCTACAGACATTTTTGTAACTAAAAAAAGAAACATTTTTACAAGTATTTTTGTTCATGTAGAGAGCCATGAATCAACCCATATATTCATCTCGAAAGTATATTGCTGCATGAAGTTGTTGAAGTTGAAATCCAAATGTTTATTTAATTTTTTGTCAATTTTCCATAATATTTATGGTATATTTCATTTTAATTGTATTGATCTGTGAATTGATAGTCACAATTCATCTTATTGCATTTTTGATTTTGGAAAATATTGTCCTTTTATTCATGTATTTAGTTGCGCCGAGAATATGCTATGTCTTTCCTGCACCAATAAGACATCTCTGTGAGGTTGTATATTATACTTTTTTTTTTGTACTTTTAGTTTCCACTCTTTGACATTTATTTTATGTTGTCAATGTAAATGGCTTCATACTGTGTTGTGTGTGCATCTCGCTGTCACTATGGGGTTGGTGTCACATGTGTGTGTGTGTGTGTGTGTGTGTGTGTGTGTGTGTGTGTGTGTGTGTGTGTGTGTGTGTGTGTGTGTGTGTGCTCGGTTCCAGGACTTTTCACTCAAGGATGGGGTTATTTCCTGGACTGTTTCTTTCTCTGAGTGATTAAATGTTCAAATAAACACCTTTTCCATTGAAAATTAAACACAGACAATAATTCTTATTTCTCCTGCCTATTGTTTTAGTAATCTAAACCCTTTGCCTCTTTCTCTTTTTCTCTTTTTTATCTACCTTTCCTTTTGTTTCGCTGGGCTCTTTCTTCCTTCAGAGATGGTTGCTCCCCATCTCACCGCATGTATGAGATCCTCTAATGACAAGCTGGGAGATCCTAGTTCCTACCAAAATCAGACCATGGTTTGTAGCTGTCCTCTCCATCTCTCTCTCCGGTCTCTCTTTCTCTCTCTCTCGCTGTGTGCTGTGGCCTCAACTCACCCGTACCGTGCCTCTGCTCTCCATGCATAAGAATCCATTCGCCCACAATGCATTGCCAATACCGCCGCCGCTGTTGTCATGCTGACCAGTAGGAATGGATTCATACATCCCACCTTTCACATTCAACCTCTGGGCATGGCGTGTTCACTGCTGACATGGCGTCTCCAACGCAACCGTTTGATTCATGTCACATTGGTTTGGTGATAGGGGTTGTGGGATATTGGTAAAGTTTTTGTCTTTTCTAGACATTTTCTCAACCAATCAATCAATCAATTCCTCCTCTACCGCTGTTCCTCTCTTCTCTTCAATCTATTTACTATTTAGCTGTCTAGTTAGTATCTGTGGTTAGTCCGTTAATGACCGTAGCATTGGAGATAAAACTAGATCCAAGTAGAGTTACTAAGACTTTTAGAAGCTGTCTTGTGACGCTTTGATTACCATCCATGTGGTTTATTCAAAGATCGGGTGAGGTGGTTAGAGTCCGGTAAGAACCAATAGCACTGCAGTCATGTAATGACGATCAATAGTCTCTTATCTCCTTGATTAGTCCCTAAAACCATTCCGTACACCTCCTTTATCCATGGTGCTGAGCCAACTCCCTGCATTCTTTATGGATTCCAATCTGTGAAACTAATTTACAACCACAATGTTGTTCCGAAACCAATCAGGCTCATACATTATTTACATCATTACTCAATTCAAAAACTCATCTTGGTTTTGTTAGTTGCATTAAATATTGATCTCACATCGAAGGCATCGCCTGAGCATGAACGAGTGATGTCAAACTATCTCAATCAGCATCAACACCATGCAGCACGCAGCATTAACCAACCGTTGGTCCCCTTCAGCTCCTTTAAGCCGGACTGTTCCACCAGTCCTCATACAGTACGTTGCTGCTTTTGACTCATACATAGCAATACTAATAACTCACTATCAGCTGTGGCTGTGCATCCAAATGGAGAATTGATATAGCTGTGTTTGTTTGCTGACATTAACATTAGAATTGGCAGTATTACAAATAATGTTAGCAGCCTGATTATTGGTCACAATAGTTGATCTAGTCTAGTCAGGGAGTCTGTGAGAGCAATGTGTTTCATCCAGCAACCTGTGTTGTATGTCATGTTCTATTCCAGACCCCAGCATCGACGGTGCCGGCCCAGCCGCAGGGGTACAAAACGCTTCGGAAGTGAGCACCCTGCCCTACAACAATGCACCATCGGACACTAACGCACCAGTCCCTCACAAACCATCACGGAGCAAGGACAAGAAGGGCCACCACCATTCCAAACACCGATCCCCGGAAAAGAAGAGCAAGAGCCAGGGAGGGGCGTCTGGGGAGACAAGGGCCTCCAAGCAGTCCAAGAAAAAAGTTGACAAGAGCCAGAGGTCTGGCAGGGATAGCCATGGCACTCACCACCGAGGACACCGCTCCCCGGATAAGGGCCGTAGCCGGGCCCGCAGCGCAGAGAACACCCTAGACAGTAGACACAGCCAAGGGCACCACAACACCCACCGCTCTCCCTACAGGTCCACTCACCGCAATCGGTCCCCCTATGGCCACCGGTCCCCCTACCGCTCCCCCCACCGCTCACACCACCACTCCCCTACCCGCTACCGCCGTACCCAATCCTCAGACCCCTACCGGCAGCCCTCCCTAGACAGACAGAGACACAGAGAGCCAGAGAGGCCCAACGGGGAGATGGCACCAGTGCTGAGGAAGCCTCCTGGCCCTGTGCCCAGCCCCTTCCTGGATGAGAGCCTCCTACAGGAGCCCCCAGCCCTGGACCGGCTCAACAGGGAGGCCACGCTACTGAGGGAGTACAGAGAGGAGCACCTGTTTGGGGAGGACAGCCTTCTGCTGAGGGCCTCCAACCTGGAGCGTGAGTACAGAGGAGACAGACTGTTATCTGCTGCTGCCCGTGGCCAGAGAGAGGAGATCCTTCCCAGGGTCAACACCCCTGAGTCAGACAGCGCCTACAAGAGGTACAGCTCACTGCTGAGGGGCCGCTCGCCTGAGAGGGTGGAGAGAGAGCCGCGCTACGCCCCCAGGGATGTGTCCCCAGACCCCCACCATAGAGCCCGTAGCCTGGGCCGAGACATTTCACCTGTCAGAAGCTTCAGAGAACCGGAGGGGGAGGAAGCGGCAGCACCCAGACTAAAGGAGTATTACAGCACACTTAAGTCTAATGCCAGCCGTGCTTCCAAAGCTCTCCCGGAGCCCAAGCGGAAGGCCCATAAAGATGGCACCAAAGACCTGAGCATCTGATGGGTCATCTGCTGTAACACAACCAGCCTCCCCACAGCAACACAGTTCCCCCTCACCACTCAGCACTACTCTTCACACAGCAGAACGCACCTGGACCTTGGATGAACCAAATGTATTGATTATATGACATTCCTGCTTTCCTACTAGACAGTGATTCCAAAACCTATCAACTTTTTCTGTTTGTTGGATTTTTTGGGGGGTCGTTAGTTGGTTAAGCATTGTATATTTATCAGAATTTTGCAGAAAATGTAAAACCGAAAAAAACAATGATGTGCCTAACAGTTATTTTAATGAGTGTATTTTTCTTTTGTTTTTGTTTGATATGAGACGAGTGTTTTCTCAGCCGAAAGTGGTATGTACTTTTCCACTGAGCCCAAGGCGGTAGGCATTACACAGCCCCGGTGACTGGTGCCACTGACACAGATGCTGTGCATGTCTTTACGGTTTCAATGTCTTCTCTTTTCTTTCTCTCCCCCAGTGCCACTGTTTTTAGACATTTGACCAGACTATAGCACAAGCCTGCATTTGTTTGTATATTTTTGGACAGTGTGCAGTATGTGTACATTCAGAGGTGATCATTTTAAACAAATGAAGGGGAGAATAAAGTTGAACTATGGTGATGATGTTAAAATTAAAATAATATATCAAACATATCATCTTCTGTTTTGGTATTATTGTATTAGAATGAATCAGTGTAAATGTGGAACATTTAGATGTGAGTCTTGCGTCTTATTAATACTTCATGACTTTACCAATATGTAATGTTGCCGATATCCCAAGAGATGACAAAATGGTAGATTAATAATATAATACTTCAAAACAAAGTAAAGTGTTGTTTATTTGGATCTGTCTGTTTTATAAACCAGTGTGGTTCTTTGCTCTCTGTTCTTAAAATGAGAGAGGAAGAAAGCTGTGTCCTCCGATGTCAAGACGATGACAGGAGCCAGTGGATGGGGACACCAAGGTCATGTTCTCATACTCCCAGACCACAGACAGAAAGTGATGCAGACAGAGGCCACTCAGATTTTCCTTTAATGAACCTATCAGCTGTCAGCTTCAGGCCGGGCAGGTTGACGATGGAATTATGTTAGATAGATATAACTTATTGAAAACTTGTTCATGGCCTGGTGCATAAAGTTGTCTCATAATGAAAATGTCTATTTTGAAGATGTGCTTAGATAAGCCTAAGAATATTGGCTGAATTGCAAATAATTTCAGTCAATTATCCTTTTACTTTTTAATAACTAGGCTTAATCTGGGTCTGTTTAACTACATGGCAGGAACATGCCAGTTTCTTATATGATTTCTTTCAACTTTATTTTTAATCACCTGTAAAAAAATATTGTCACTTTGATGCTTAAAAAGCATATCTACATACCATGACAGTATTCAATCAGAAAATTGCACCCACACAGCCTCTCAGTCATTAATCACTATTAATACATTCTTTTTTGCCAATTAGTGCATATTTGGATATTTAGAGTTCATATAATATTCACAACATTGTTTAAATTTAAGGATATTCAATTGCCTGCTTAGCCTGAAGGCATTTGGAGATTTGGTTACGGAAAAATTATGATAATGAGTGTGTAATGAATTTGTGATGAAACAATCACATTTTTCAGAGGCCTCCAGCTAGTCCTGTAAACGTGTTTAATGGGACACACATTCACACAGGTGGGCTCCAGATAGAATGTCCAACTGTTGAAGATGAGTTGTGGAACGTCTCTGCGGACAACAGTATTCTCCAATATTAATGATGTCATCAGTGTGTGAAGTTCCTGCGGCTTCTGAAGCTCTCCTCTCATTAGTAAATAACGCAGGGCTTTACTGCATTTTAACACCACTGATCAATGTTTAAAGATTCAATTCATGTTTTTGTCAAGCCAAATATAATGATCTGTCTAGGTTGATAGTAACATAAGTCAACCAACCAAAACATGGCACTTTACTGTTTCCCATTTATACAAAAATGGAAATAAAATCTTGATAAATAGGGCCTATCAAATCAAACTGTATTTGTCACATGCGCCGAATACAAGTAGACCTTACCGTGAAATGCAAACTTACAAGCCCTTAGCCAACCGTGTAGTTAGAGAAGAGTTAAGAAAATATTTACCAAATAAACTAAAGTTTAAAAAAATAATACAAATGAACACAATACATTAACATGAACGAGGCTACAGTTGAAGTCGGAAGTTTACTTACACTTAGGTTGGAGTCATTAAAACCCGTTTTTCAACCACTACAAATTTCTTGTTAACAAACTGTAGTTTTGGCAAGTCGGTTAGGACATCTACTTTGTTCATGACACAAGTAATTTTTCCAACAATTTTTTACAGACAAATTATTTCACTTATAATTCACTTTATCACAATTCCAGTGGGTCAGAAGTTTACATACACTAAGTTGACTGTGCCTTTAAACAGCTTGGAAAATTCCAGAAAATTATGTCATGGCTTTAGAAGCTTCTCATAGGCTAATTGACATCATTTGAGTCAATTGGAGGTGTACCTGTGGATGTATTTCAAGGCCTACCTTCAAACTCAGTGCCTCTTTGCTTGACATCATGGGAAAATCAAAAGAAATCAGCCAAGACCTCAGAAAAAAATTGTAGACCTCCACAAGTCTGGTTCATTCATGGGAGCAATTTCCAAACGCCTGAAGGTACCACGTTCATCTGTACAAACAATAGTACGCAAGTATAAACACCATGGGACCACGCAGCCGTCATATCGCTCAGGAAGGAGACGCACGCGTTCTGTCTCCTAGAGATGAACGTACTTTGGTGTGAAAAGTGCAAATAAATCCCAGAATAACAGCTAAGGACCTTGTGAAGATGCTGGAGGAAACGGGTACAAAAGTATCTATAGCCACAGTAAAACGAGTCCTAAATCGACATAACCTGAAAGGCTGCTCAGCAAGGAAGAAGTCACTGCTCCAAAACCGCAATAAAAAAGCCAGACTACGGTTTGCAACTGCACATGGGGACAAAGATCGTACTTTTTGGAGAAATGTCCTCTGGTCTGATGAAACAAAAATAGAACTGTTTGGCCGTAATGACCATGTTATGTTTGGAGGAAAAAGGGGGAGGCTTGCAAGCCGAAGAACACCATCTCAGCCGTGAAGCACGTGGGTGGCAGCATCATGTTGTGGAGGTGCTTTGTTGCAGGACGAACTGGTGCACTTCACAAAATAGATGGCATCATGAGGAAGTACAATTATGTGGATATATTGAAGCAACATTTTGAAGACATCAGCCAGGAAGTTAAATCCTGGTCGCAAATGGACAATGACCCCAAGCATGCTTCCAAAGTTGTGGCAAAATGGCTTAAGGACAACAAAGTCAAAGTATTGGAGTGGCCATCACAAAGCCCTGACCACAATCCTATAGAACATTTGTGGGCAGAACTGAAAAAGCGTGTGTGAGCAAGGAGGCCTACAAACCTAACTCCGTTACACCAGCTTTGTCAGGAGGAATGGGCCAAAATTCCCCCAACTTATTGTGG
Source organism: Salvelinus sp. IW2-2015 (assembly GCF_002910315.2). Lineage (NCBI taxonomy): Eukaryota > Metazoa > Chordata > Actinopteri > Salmoniformes > Salmonidae > Salvelinus > Salvelinus sp. IW2-2015. The sequence continues at coordinate 18,835,107 of NC_036851.1, forward strand.
GAAGCTTGTGGAAGGCTACCCGAAACGTTTGACCCAAGTTAAACAATTTAAAGGCAATGCTACCAAATACTAATTGAGTGTATGTAAACTTCTCACCCACTGGGAATGTGATGAAAAAATCTGAAATAAATCATTCTCTCTTTTATTATGCTGACATTTCAAATTCTTAAAATAAAGTGGTGATCCTAACTGACCTAAGACAGGGATTTTTTTACTAGGGTTAAATGTCAGGAATTGTGAAAAACTGAGTTTAAATGTATTTGGCTAAGGTGGATGTAAACTTTCGACTTCAACTGTGTATAAAGGTGGTACCGGTATCAAGTCAATGTGCGGAAGTACAGGTTAGTCACTAGCATTAATGAATATGGAAATAAAATCTAAATCGATTTTATTCTACATACAGGTTTTAATGCAGTTTTGTTTCCGAAAGTATCATTTTCTGTGTTAATGTAATTTTTTTGCAATTAACAGAATGTCAAATATTTCTTCCAGCTATATATTACAATGATTCGTAATGTCAGGTAGCACATTGAGATCAATGTTAGTTTTTTTAGCCAGCTGAAATGAATAGAGACACAAGGATGCCTACAGCACATGAGCAATTCCAATATACAGTGAAGGAGCATTTCTTCCCATAGCAGAAAGGAAGAGGCAAAGCGAGAGAGTTTACTTTGCCATAAATCTGTCCACTTAAAGCATGTGATGAGTTTTTGTATGGGGGGGCAATGAGAGAGTTGAATTTAGTTGAGAAAATTAATTGCTATTTTGATACGTGACGCTTTGATATAAAATAACTTTTGTAGTTAAGCTTTTGTAGCTTAGGATGTTGCTAGTGTACTGATATAAATGTGATGCACGTGACATCCAAGCAACCTTGAGAAAAGAGTTGTCCCTGTTGAAATTTGAGACAGTCTATCTATGCATAGCTTCTCACTCTATTGAATATTGATACAGTCGGTTGATGTCAACAAACCTCATCGAATATTCAAAATAGTGTTCAAATAACGGGATGTATCCACCAATCCAAAGAGACAATGGACAATGAATCCCATTGTTAGAGCGGACACACAAGCATCTCGTCATTATATCCAGTATCTATGTTCATATGGTGAAGGAGCAATTCTTCCCATAGCCAGTGAAGGGGAATCAGGACCTAAATAATGGATCCAATCCAGTCTCCAGCGCCAAAACACTCTTCCCCCTCTCTCTCCCTGAGCCTTCATCAAATATAGAATCAGAGCAATGAATGGTGACAATTCATCATGGATGAGGAAGAGGAGGTAATGAAATCTGTAATTACGACACCGCAGCAGCAGCCCAGAATCAGATTCAGGGCTCCAGCTCGGGGACTCCGTGACCTTACAGCCTCTCTCTCTATCCTGTCGCCATGGAAACACACGGATGGTTCCGTTCTGTCAACCTGACTGGAGCAAAGATGACAGCCATGTTCTGTTTGAGGCAGACATGCAGGCATTTTTTGGACAAAATAATTCAGATTTTTGGCCAAGTGTAGGCCTTGTGGGTTTATATCTAGTTTTGATTTGTGTGTGTGTGTGTTACTTTCATGCCAATTGTCATTTGTAACATGTTACACCGGTAAGTCTGCAGGCAAGGGGAAATGTCAAAGGGATAGACAAATTGTTGCCTTGTCAGGTTAATGCCTTGAATACCTCGACATTACTGTCCTGTCTTCGTCTAAATTCTTCTTCAGATCTGATACCTTTGCACTTGACCCCAAAAAAACATCTGGGTCAGATGGTTTAAACCCTTTCTTCTTTAAGGTTGCTGCCCCTATCATTGCCAATCCCATGTCCCACCTTTTTAACCTCTCTCTCCTTTCTGGGGAGGTTCCCATTGCTTGGAAGGCAGCCACGGTTGGTCCTCTATTTAAAGGGGGAGATCAAGCTGATCCTAACTGTTATAGGCCTATTTCTATTTTGCCCTGTTTATCAAAAGTGTTGGAAAAACGTGTAAATAATCAACTGACTAGCTTTCTTGATGTCTATAGTATTCTCTCGGGTATGCAATCGGTTTTCCGCTCAGGTTATGGATGTGTAACTGCAACCTTAACAGTCCTCAATGATGTCACCATTGCCCTTGATTCTCAGCAATATTGTGCTGCTATTTTTATTGACTTGGCCAAAGCTTTTGATACAGTAGACCACTCCATTCTTGTGGAGTATTTGTGTCTCTGAGGGGTCTTTGGGCTGGTTTGCTAACTACCTCTCTCAAAGAGTGCAGTGTATAAAGTCAGAAAATCTGCTCTCTCAGCCACTGCCTGTCACCAAGGGAGTACCCCAAGGCTCAATCCTAGGCCCCACGCTCTTCTCAGTTTACATCAACAACATAGCTCAGGCAGTAGGAAGCTCTCTCATCCATTTATATGCAGATGAACAGTCTTATACTCAACTGCCCCCCCCACCTCCCGGATGTTGTGTTAAATGCTCTACAACAAGGCTTTCTTAGTTCTTAACCTTGTTCTGAACACCTTCAAAACAAAGGTCATGTGGTTTGGTAAGAAGAATGCACCTCCCACACGTGTTTTTACTACCTCTGAGGGTTTAGAGCTTGAGGTAATCACCTCATACAAGTACTTGGGAGTTTGGCTAGACGGTGCACTGTCCTTCTCTCAGCACATATCAAAGCTGCAGGCTAAAGTTAAATCTAGACTTGGTTTCCTCTATCGTAATCGCTCCTCTTTCACCCCAGCTGCCAAACTAACCCTGATTCAGATGACCATCCTACCCATGCTAGAATACAGAGATTTTAGGATAAAATGTTAATTCAGATTTTTTCCCCCACATCCATTAAGTAGAGACTAAAATAACCTTAAACTTTTTTTTAGCTGTCAATATGTTTTTATTTTATTTTATAAATAATTTCATGTCTGGATTTCACTGCTTTGCACTGTTTTTGTCCTGTCTCACACTGACTTTTGACATTCTGCTATGTATTACACTTAAAGTGAAATCGGGTGCATTTAAAAAAAGAGTCAAATAAATGGAAACTATATACATATTAGATGTGAGTAAGCCATTGGTTACTTTTTTGACACAAAATACAGTCGTCTATAAGTATTGTGTCATTACCACCACGACAAGCACATTACATGATAATAACCTTTTTCAAAACTTTGTGTACTTGGTTACCATGGATATGAATAGTGACAGTGGAGCACATTGATGTCATGGAGGGACATTCACATTTTTATGCCGGGAAATTACATCAAAATAAAATACCAAATAGGCTATAATTTCATCAAATTGTTAGATTTGTGAAATTGTTATAATTGTGTGTATTTAGGAAACATTGTAAGCTCAACTGGAGTTAGCATGCTAGAATCCCTGCTATTTATGACCAAATACTGTAAAAATGTAATTCCCACCACACGTCATTACCACCACAGAATCACTGTGATGATTAGGACAGAATGGGGTGGTAATGACAAAATGTATTAGTTGATCCATTTTTACTTACCTTAGGACCTGAAAAGAGACACAAATTACATATATGATCATGGTTAAGTTGAAACTGAACACTTATTTGCTAAGTAAGACCATTACATTTTGAATTATGTTAGGATGATTGAGTGTTTTTGATATCCATTTATGTGACTTACTATGGTTATTAATGACTTCAATTATGATTTATTTATTATATAAGATGCCCCCTAAATCAACCAAGGAGAGGACAAGTGCATTCTGTAAGTATTCAGACCCCTTGGCTTTTTCCACATTGTTAAGTTATATCATTATTCTAAAACGGATTGAATGTGTTTTTCCTCATCAATCTACACACAATACCCCATAGTGACAAAGCAAAAACAGGTTTATAGAACATTTTTCAAATGTATTACAAATAAAAAATGGAAATATCACATTTCCATAAGTATTCAGACCCTTTACTCAGTATTTTGTTTTAGCACCTTTGGCAGCGATTACAGCCTCAAGTCTTCTTGGGTATGACGTTACAAGCTTGGCACACCTGTATTGGGGGAGTTTCTCTCATTCTCATTCTGCAGATCCTCTCAAGCTCTGGTTGAATGGGGAGCATCGCTGCACAGCTATTTTCAGGGGTTCGATCGGGTTCAAGTCAAGGCTCTGGCTGGGCCACTCAAGGACATTCAGAGACTTGTCCCGAAGCCACAACTGCGTTGTCTTGGCTGTGTGCTTAGGGTTGTTGTCCTGTTGTAAGGTGAACCTTTGCCCCAGTCTGAGGTCCTGAGTACTCTGGAGCGGGTTTTCATCAAAGATCTCTCTGTACTTTGCTCCGTCGTTCATCTTTCCCTCGATCCAGACTAGTCTCCCAGTCCCTGCCGCTGAAAAACATCCCCAGAGCATGATGCTGCCACCACCATTCTCCACTGTAGGGATGGTGCCAGGTTTCGCTTGGCATTCAGGCCAGAGAATCTTGTTTCTCATGGTCTGAGAGTCCTTTAGGTGCCTTTTGGCAAACTCCAAGTGGGCTGTAATGTGCCTTTTACTGAGGAGTGGCTTCCGTCTGGCCACTCTACCTTAAAAATTATGCAGGCCACTGTGTCCTTGGGGACCTTCAAAGCTGCAGACATTTTTTTCTACCCTTCCCTGGAACTGTGCCTCGACCCAATCCTGTCTCGGAGCTCTACGGACAATTCCTTAGACCTCATGGCTTGGTTTTTGCACCTTGACTACTGTTCAGTCGTGTGGTCAGGTGCCACAAAAAAGGACTTAGGAAAATTCCAATTGGCTCAGAACAGGGCAGCATGGATGGCCCTTGGATGTACACAGAGAGCTAATATTAATAATATGCATGTCAATCTCTCCTGGCTGAAAGTGGAGGAGAGATTGACTTCATCACTACTTTTTTTTATGAGAGGTATTGACATGTTGAATGCTCCGAGCTGTCTGTCTAAACTATTGGCACACAGCTCGGACACCCATTCATACCCCACAAGACATGCCACGAGGTCTCTTCTCAGTCCCCAAGTCCAGAACAGACTATGGGAGGCACACAGTACTACATAGAGCCATGACTACATGGAACTCTATTCCACATCAAGTAACTGACACAAGCATTAAAATTAGATTTAAAAAACAGAAAAACACCTTATGGAACAGCAGGGACTGTGAAGCAACACAAACATTGGCACAGGACACATGCACACATGCATACACACACGCACACACACACACACACACACACACACACACACACACACACACACACACACACACACACACACACACACACCACACACACACACACACCACACACACACACACACACACACCACACACACACACACACACACACACACACACACACCTGGATTTAGTACTGTAGATATGTGGTAGAGGTGCAGTAGGGGCCTGAGGGCACACAGTGTGTTGTGAAATCTGTGAATGTATTGTAATGTTTTTAAAATTGTATAAACTGCCTTAATTTAAATTAATTAATGAAATTCCATGGTCGAGCAACTGCACACAAGCATAAGATCACCATGCGCAATACCAAGCTTCGGCCCATCTCACTACTTTCCCAGTGAGAAGAAAAGGAGGCAATGGAAAATAAACCAAAGAAACAGAAGATCAACTATCCAGAAAGATGTGGTTATGGAGTCATACTTGTCAAGGAACACACCACCACACTCACCTGAAGTCTTACAGCTACAGAATGATGACCTACCTGAGTGAGCACACACCTGTCTCATGAGTCGGAATCAATGTACTGCAGCCAGTGTACAATAATTTGTTTAATTTCAACCAGTGTGTCCAACCTTGTACATGTATTTCTGTCTAATGCAATGAATCACAAAATGTTTCTAAAATATGCTTTGTAACGTTTGTTTTTTGAGTTTTTGAATGGTGTGTTCTAAATCTTTTTTTTAATTCAACATTGACACAATTGTGTCATTAAAATGTTTTTCACAGTTTTATATGCAATGTCATTTCCACCACACTCTGTCATTTCCACAACACTAAGTCTTTACCACAACACTAAGTCTTTACCACAACACTAAGTCTTTACCACAACACTAAGTCTTTACCACAACACTAAGTCTTTACCACAACACTAAGTCTTTACCACCACTGTACATATTGTTGAGGGAAATGGCTATTCAATTACAATTGATATTGATGATGTGAACCTTACATGCTATATGCTTAAAATATATATTTTTTAAATATGATTTGATGTGTTAAATACATGTTTCTGAGTATCATCAAGGCATACATGGACATTTAGACATGGGAATGATGAATACATATAATTAAGAAAACTTCCAAATAGTAAAAAAAACATGATTTAAAACAAATTAATGTGAAATGTTATTTAAAATACCTTAGGCACAAGTTCTGGAATTTCCTTTTCAACTAAAATAGCACAGTACAGTACATGACGTGGTGGAAATGACATTTCCCCTCGGGTATTTGGGGAAACAGATACTATTTACTCTTTAAGAATATAAAATATTTGTATGGTCTCAGCCACTATTAGATCTTGTTTCCAGACAGAGTGAAGAAAATATTCAGATAGATAAAAAGCAGTTTCAAGAGGTTTCATTTTCAAAAACATTTAACATCCAAAAGTGCCCGTATTTGCAAAATCAACCTGATTCATTACCTTAAGAATTGTACATTAGCGTAGACCTTTTCTATAATCTGAGACAGAGGTGCTGCAGCAGCCATCTTATGCAGAGGCCACAGAGCGGGAAGACACAGAGGAGGCAGTGGTGGATGCTCCCTCCTCCTCGAAGGGGTTATTTGGCGGAACTGCTTGTTCATCAAAATGTAAATGAGGGGGTTGTACAGGGCTGAGCTCTTGGCAAAGAAGGACGGAACTGTCATGCACAAGGGTCTGAAAGTAAGTCCCTGATGGGTGAAGACGTACACAAAAATGCTAGCACCCAGCACACCATGAAGGAGCTAACCATCATGATGTCCATACGGGTGACCTCCCTCCCAGCCTTCTGGGGTGTTTCAGACTCCTGCTGGGCAGAAGTAGCCTCCTTGACAACACAGAGAAGGTTGCCGAAGGAGATGATGACCAGGGGAATGGTGAAGTGGCAGATGAACCTGTAGATGACAAAATAATCGTTTTTGACCTCTGGTGTAATAGTCAATACCGCGTGAGCACTGCATGCCCTCTGGGATGTAAACGGGATCAGCCGAACAGAGAGGGCACGGAACCAGCAGCAGTCTTCACCCAGGTGAATGCCACACCTGTGATGGCATGGCTCTCCCCGAAGCAGAAGTTGGAAATAGGCTTGCAGACGACAAACCACCTTTGATAGCCAGCACCACCAGGGACTAGAGGGCGATCTGACCGCCATGGGTAAAAGCCCTCAATGGTGCAGCTGAAGGCAAAGTAGCCGTTCATGGAGGTGTAGAGCGTGGTGGTGAAACCGCTAAACACTGTGAAGAGATCGGCCACAGCCAGGTTGACCAGGATGGAGCTGAGGGCCGTCCGCAGCTTCTTGTGTTTCATGGTGAGGAAGTTGATGGGAAAGCAGGCGATGATGAGGAAGAACATGTATGCGGACAGACATGCGTAGGCCCAGGGCTCAGCCAGGTAGTACTGAGGGAACTCATAGGGGCTCCACACCACTCCTGTAGCGTTGGACATAGGGACATAGAATTTGGGTCCCTCTATGCCTTCCATGGTTGCTTTGTCGGTGTAGAGTCTGTGGGTGTATGTGGGTAACCCTTGAGGGGTCCTGGGAAGGTGGTACTGGGATTCTCTGAGATACCCACTGAGCACTGACCCCCAATGGTCAGCCTTATAAAGGGGCTCACCTGATTACCAGGACTGATGTTGCGGCATTAATTGATGAATTGATCAATAATCAGTGCTGCTTTGAGTTGACAAGCAACTGATCAGGATATTAGGGTTAATATGTCCATCATCATTAATCCGACTGTGCTCTGAACTAGCTACTCATCAAGAAATTCACGTTATTAGGGCCATTAGGGATATTATTAGGGTTATTATGGCTAATAGGAGGATACCTGTCAATCATCATTAGAATAATTGGTCTAAATTGACACAACACTGTGTGTGTTTTGGAGTCGTCACTGAAAGTCAATTATTCAGATATACAGTAAAGGCCTGCATGGTGCTTTGTCCTACTCCCTTTCTCCCCAACAATGGCATATTTTGAGAATTTAAAATAGCAGCTGTTTTCCACACATTTTGGATAAGCAATTAAGAATCACCATAGGGAGTTTGAATTGTGTTTAATTACAGTGCAGTGTACCTCATTGCTCATGGCAGGGAATTAAGCTCAGACAGTTTTTGTAGCATGATAATTAAAATGAAATCAATGTACCTTTTTGTGACAATTAAAAATACCTTTCCTATATATTCAAGATCAGTTAACATAATCCTGGCATACTTGGAAATATTGCATTGGTCACTTTTAGTTTAAATTGCAATGGCATTTTCAGAATAAACACCCTTAATAACAATGATATGATAAAAATGATATGTTGAATTGTTTCAATGGTAAGACAGGGCCCGGTTTCCCAAAAGGCATCTTAAGGCTAAGTTAATCCTAGAACCATAGAATCCTACTCTAACGATGAACTTAACCTTAAGATACTTTTGGGAAACCGGGCCCAGTAATGTTTAGGTTGCATTGGTACCCCAAATGAACCATGTGTTTCTTGTTTGTATTCAAGTAGGTGTCAGAGTGCCATCTTATGGTCAACATGTGAAATCACATCCACCCTGTATGTGATGTGACCTATCCCAGTGTTATGCCTGGACATGCCAGAATTGTACTGTGCTGGTGGCAGAAATATGGCTCTCCACAGAACAATATGTCACACAGGCAGACATTAAGGGATTGAATGATGTGCTAAGGCAGGGTACCTCAACGGAATTTGGCCCGCTGGTGGTTTTATTTAGCCCCCCAAATTTCCTGAGCAAAACTAAATATATATATTTAATTTGCATTTTTTATTGTTGGACATAAAAGGGATGAATGAGAACACTAGAGGTTTTGCCTGTAGCTAGTTTATTAGAATGGGATGTTGAATGTTGCCCATTCTCGTTCAAGGCCATTGGTGGGGAATGACCTATCTGTCTCTGTCACTAGGAGTCTGTAGATTCACAGATCAATATCATCTTTGGTAGCTATTTTACTGCATGGTAGGAGCCAAGGCTGCGTGTTCTTCTCTGCAGCGCTTCACAAGCCTTATTTATACAGCATGATTTCACAGCCCTGGGACACATCTCAGAGATGGAGGTGATGCGTCTTCTGCTGTTGATCAAATAATGGACAGGTCTTTCGGTGAGATATGGTGCAACAGGGTTTCAGTCTTTAACATAAAATGTCAAAAATGTACAATGTTAAAAAAATATTACTTTACACCACAGATGTTTCTGCTTTGGCTCGCCATTTGGTCCTTCCAATCCATGCTGAGGGCTTTCAAAGGACATGAGAGTCACGGCTCAGCATGACTTCACTTGACACCTGTCTACACTCTACACTCTTTGTGACCATTAGAGAGCGGCCCCTGTCTAGATACTCTTGGAAAACAACAGAAAAGCAAAGGAATATTGTTGGTGTTTGGGAGGCTTGGTTGACTGATAAATGGGTTTCTCTCTATATATGTGAGGAGGGAGTTGGTGTGAGGAGATACGGTGATTTCAGTAAAAACACTGATTCACCTCTTTTCCCTCTGTCTGAATGAACAAAGAAAGTCTCTCTCACTCTAGTACCGTCTCGTGTCAAGGAGTTACAGCCCCACAACTGCTCTTAACGCTTCTCACGTAGTCCACAAATCACTAGATGAAAGGCCTTATTTATCATGTAGTGTGTTAGAGATAAAGATGAACTGTGCAGGAGGTGTCTAATAAATCTTGGGCTACCAGTCGCAGAGATTTTCAGAGAAAACGCATACAAATGTAAATAGTTTCGGCATTTTCATTTTTGCTCAGTAGGGGAGAATGTTGAGCCAAAGGGTTAGTTGAGCCACCCCTTGTTTCTAGAAAACCATACACAAAATGTATCATGTGACCAAATCTTTAGGAAGAGGTCATAATTTAATGGAGTCTGTGAAGGAAGAAATCACAAGGAAAAAGTGGTATGCAATCTTACGTCCCAAAAATATATTTTCACAGAGTGAAATCAATTTGTACTATACTGTAGGTTTCATGATGCTTGTATCTAAACCAAAGTAAATTGTTTTAATATTGTTTTGCACATCAGTTGGGGTCTCTAAGCTTCAATATGAGGTCCTTAACCTAGCATGAAAGTGCATCCTTGTAGCTGTGTAGGCTAATATAGTCCAAATGTTTTCCCTGGGGTAAGTTGAGCCAATGGTCACCATATAAATGATGATTACATTGTCATTTTTATGCATAATATGTATAGTATTTTTGCAATGTGTCATGCATGTGAACTCATTTTTGTTGGTACAGAGCAGACATTATCATGCCATGTGTATACAAACATAAAACAAGCAGGGGTCTATCCCCCCATCAGGCTCTTGAGAGATCAGCCAAGGAAGAGAGAGATGGGAAGAAATCCATTTGAGCAGCAGCAAGGGATGAAAAAAAATAGGCCTTATGACACTGAAGAGGAACATTAACATAAAATAAACAAGTACCTGTGTGAAAGAGAGGCTGTGATAGACTAGCAGAGAAACAAAAGGTCTTACCTGATGACATGGAGTCTGAGCTTGATAAACATATCAAGAATCTCACGGACCAATTTCATGGGCTTAATAGCCTCAAATGCAAAGAACTTGTCCACGAACTGTCCCAGACAACTGTTCAAGAAATGGAAGGGTAAGTTACATTGAACAGAGAGATCTATTTCTCAATGTAGGCACATATTTAAGATATACAATATACCACACCCCCATTCCATTAAACACTTATCTACCAGCATCCACTGTCACAGGAAACCCCTACCCACTTACCCCAAGGCGGCTCAACTTACCCTGTCCCTATGGTCAACTTAACCCATACCCAGAGTAAGTTGTGCCAAGAGACCACTTTATTTTGGACAAGCTATGTTTTTGAAAACTTATGTTTACATGAATTCTAATTATTTCCAGGGATACACAACATCCTGAAATACACTGAGTGTACAAAACATTAAGAACACCTTCCTAACATTGAGTTGCACCCCCTTTTGCCCTCAGAACAGCTCGTCGGGGCATGGACTCCACAAGTTGTCGAAAGCATTCCACAGGGATGCTGGCCCATGTTGACTCCAATGCTTCCCACAGTTGTGTCAAGTTGGCTGGATGTCCTTTGGGTGGGGGACCATTCTTTATACACACGGGAAACTATTGAGTTTGAAAAATCCAGCAGCGTTGCAGTTCTTGACACACTCAAACCAGTGTGCCTGGCACATACTACCATACCCCATTCAAATGCACTTATATCTTTTGTCTTGCCCATTCACCCTCTGAATGACCCACAAACACAATCTCAATTGTCTCAAAGCTTAAAAATCCTTCTTTAACCGGTCTCCTCCTCTTTATCTACACTGATTGAAGTGGATTTAACAGGTGACATCAGTAAGGGATCATGGCTTTCACCTGGTCAGTCTATGTCAGTGCTGCCCAACCCTCTTCCTGGAGATCTACTGTCCTGTAGGTTTTCGGTCCATCCCTAATTTAGCGTATCTGATTCAGCTAGTTAAGGTCTTGTTGAGCAGCTAATTAGTAGAATCAGGTGTGTTAAATTAGGGTTGGAGTGAAAACCCACAGATCTCCAGTAAGAGGGTTGGGCAGCCCTGGTCACAGCCTATGTCATTAAAAGATCAGGTGTTCCTAATGTTTTGTACACTCAGTGTCTATGTAGATATCTTGTTAGAAAGAATACTGTATTTCCATTGACGAGGTAATGCTGAATGTAAAGAACGGCTGAACATACCCCACTCGCCCATATATAATGCCTGAATCGCCAGGCTGCTAGTTTTTACACATGATTTTGTTCAGTTAGCCACATAGAAATATGTATAGGGCTGATGATGACCTGTAGCCTCTCCCAATGAGAAGGCAGTTTCATTGCCTCTGGACACTGCACTGCACATTATGTATGTACCTTTTCATATCGTCGCAATTCAGTTGAACTGAGGTCTTATCCAGGGAACACAAACGGCAGTGTTTTGCAGTGGGCTTTCAACACACACAGTGCCCTTCCACAGAGAGACTTACACAGGAGATACAATGCATGCAAATCAGCCTGCGGTTTGCAAAGAACAACACACACATGAGCACATGAGATATTCATCTGGTGGTTGACCTGACTGAGTAGAAAAATTGAAATAGAAATGCTAAAAGATTTATTTGTAATAAACATTCCGACACAATGGCTTTTTGTGCGACCTGATATTGTAAGCATACTGACTGTGCTGTAATGGACTCCAGAGCTTTGTTTTCTCCAGGGTCTTCAACCATCACTAACTATCAAACAATCCTGAGACTTTCTTCCTCACTCCTGTTTTAGGGATTATTTTTGTTATTGCAGAACAAAGCCCCTTTGCTCTCTGGAACAAAGACAGACACTCTTTAGGCTTCAGGCTGACCATGGCTAGCCGTAAACTTCCTGCTCTCTGGGGCCCGGAGCCTGCAGGGGACCCTTCACTGTGGAGCGTGCTTTGGGAATGGTCAATAACAGTCTAGACTCCATGTTGACCAGTGGCCTCTCTGTTAAGAAAAGGGGGATTCCCTGGACATTCATGTTCTCTGGTTGCATGTGTGTGCATACAGACAATAACATTTGTCCCAATCCATCTGGATAGGTGAAAGCTAAAATGTGAACGGTATCTGCAATATTGTTTTCACCTATCCCATTCTTTCAGTATTCTTTACGACAGGGGTGTCAAACTCATTCCACGGAGGGCCTAGTGTCTGCAGGTTTTTGGTTTTTCCTTTCAATAAAGCCCTAGACAACCAGGTGTGGGGAGTTCCTAACTAATTAGTGATGTTAATTCATCAATCAAGTACAAGGGAGGAGCGAAAACCCGCAGACACTCGGCCCCCCGTGGAATGAGTTTGACACCTGTGCACGACCTCAGCTCAGTCAAAGATTATAATCACTGACATTTGACAAATTGCTGATTGCTGAATGTTTTTTAACCTGTTGAGGACAAGGGGGTGCTGTTTTCACTTTTGGAGAAAATCGTATGATATTTAAACGGCCTCGTACTCAATTCTTGCTCGTACAATATGCATATTATTATTACTATTGGATAGAAAACAGTCTCTAGTTTCTAAAAACGTTTGAATTATTTCTCTTAGTGAAACAGAACTCCTTTTACAGACCATTTCCTAACCGGAAGTGAGATTTCCAAAAGCGAACTCTCTCTTCAGGGCTTGTCTATAAAAGGCATGTCACTTATGACTGTAGAAACACGTCATACGCCTTCGCCTGGGTGTCATGCGGAAGTGAGAGAAAAAAATCAGTTGATTATCTCGACCAGGGACTGAACACAACCTCTTGGACTGAGACGTGCGCACTTTTATTTATTTCCTGGGCGCGAAGTCGGACCTGTACTCGGCTCATTGAAGAACCTTTTTAAAGGTGAATATGATCTCTGGCTTCGATTTTCTTTGATACATGTCACAATATCATCTTAAAGTATGTTTTTTCAATATAGTTTAATTATATTATGAAATTTATTCTGGACTTGATTGGCGTCGCAAGAATTGGTTCAAGAACGAGAGGCTAGCAATGCTAGCTAATGTGCTTGCTAATTCTGAGGGAAATCGTTCGTTATGGATCCAAATAAAGTCGGTTCTGAACAAAGGACCCCTTGGAGAACATTCTGATGGAAGTCAACAAAGATAAGGACCCAATTTGCTTTTTCATATATATCTGTCGAACTGTGCTATGCTACCGTTTGACTAGAATCATGCTGCTGCATTGTAGTAGCTATATGTAAGTTTTCGCTGTAAAACACTTAAAAATGGAAATATTGGCTCTGTTCACAAGATCTTATTCTTTCATTAGCTATCCACCAATATTGTTCTGAAATGTTTTATGATGTGTATAGTAGTTGATGTCTGTACTGCCGTGTCGATTTTCTGACTGTAGCTGTGAGGTGGCTATGATGGTAGCAGTAATGTAAAACTGATTTATAGCTAAAATATGCACATTTTAACAAAACATAGATTTATTGTGTAACATGTTATAGGTCATCTGAGGTTATTTAGGTTGGTTTCTTAGGTTGGTTCTAGGTTAGTTAGGTTAGCTACTTGCATGCTACCGTTGCTGTGAAAAACTGTCTGTCTGTCTTTGGTAGTAACATAAATATATATGGTGTTTTCGCTGTAAAACACTTCAACAATCGGAAATATTGTCTGTATTCACAAGATATTTGTCTTTCATTAGCTATCCACCATATATTTTGTCTGAAATGTTTTATGATGTGTAATTAGGTAGTTGGTGTCTGTATTTACTCTGCTCTCCTTGATTTCTGACTGTAGCTATGATGGTAGCAGTAATGTAAAACTGATTTATAGCTAAAATATGCAATTTTTTTTGAACAAAACATAGATTTATTGTGTAACATGTTATGGACTGTCATCTGAGGTAGTTTTTTCTAGGTTATTTAGGTTGGTTCTAGGTTAGTTAGGTTGGCTTGTGCATGCTACCTGCAGCTACTTGTGCTGTGAAAAATGTCTGTCTGTCTTTTTTTATTTGGTGGTGACCTAACATAAATATATGTGGTGTTTTCTCTGTAAAACATTTAAAAAATCGGACATGTTGGATGGATTGACAAGATGTTTATCTTTCAAATGCTGTATTGGACTTGTTAATGTGTGAAAGTTAAATATTTCAATTTTGTTTTTTGAATTTGCCGCTCTGCCTTTTCAATGAGATGTGGAGGAGTGCCGCTAGCGGCACCCCTGGCCTCTTAAGTAACTCTACCATTTTCACACCCTGATCTGTTTCACCTGTCTGTGTTGTCTCCACCCCCCACTAGGTGTTGCCATCTTCCCCATTATCCTCTGTGTATTTATACCTGTGTTCTCTGTTTGTCTGTTGACGGTTCGTTTTGTTTGTCAAACCTACCAGGGTTTGTTTCCCTGCTCCTGCCTGTTTTCCTGCTCCTGTTTTCTAGTCCTTCCCGGTTTTGACTGTCCTGCCTGCCCTGACCCTGAGACTGCCTGCTGTTCTGGACACTTTATACCTTCTCATTGACCCCTGCCTGCCCTGACCTGAGACTGCCTGCAGTTCTGGACCCTATAACCTTCTCATTGACCCCTGCCTGCCCTGACCTGAGACTGCCTGCTGTTCTGGACCCTTTATCCTTCTCATTGCCCCTGCCTGCCCTGACCCTGAGACTGCCTGCTTGTTTGGACCCTTTTACCTTCTCATTGACCCCTGCCTGCCCTGACCCTGAGACTGCCTGCCGTTCTGGACCCTTTATACCTTCTCATTGACCCCTGACCCTGAGACTGCCTGCCGTTCTGGACCCTTATTACCTTCTCATTGACCCCTGCCTGCCCTGACCCTGAGACTGCTGCTGTTCTGGACCCTTTATACCTTCTCATTGACCCTGCCTGCCTGAGCCTGAGATGCCTGCAGTTCTGGACCCTTTATACCTTCTCATTGACCCCTGCCTGCCCTGACCCTGAGACTGCCTGCCGTTGGACCCTTTATACCTTCTCATTGACCCCTGACCCTGAGACTGCCTGCCGTTCTTGACCCTTTATACCTTCTCATTGACCTGCCTGCCCTGACCCTGGACTGCCTGCCGTTCTGGACCCTTTATACCTTCTCATTGACCCCTGCCTCTTGAGACTGCTGCCGTTCTGGACCCTTTATACCTTCTCATTGACCCCTGCCTCTGAGACTGCCTGCCGTTCTGGACCCTTTATACCTTCTCATTGACCCCTGCTCCTGAGACTGCCTGCCTTCTGGACCCTTTATACCTTCTCATTGACCCCTGCCTCTGAGACTGCCTGCCGTTCTGGACCCTTTATTACCTTCTCATTGACCCCTGCCTCTGAGACTGCCTGCCATTCTGGACCCTTTATGCCTTCTCATTGACCCTGCCTCTGAGACTGCCTGCCGTTCTGGACCCTTTATGCCTTCTCATTGACCCCTGCCTCTGAGACTGCCTGCCGTTCTGGACCCTTTATGCCTTCTCATTGACCCCTGCCTTTGAGACTGCCTGCCGTTCGTGGACACCTTATGCCTTCTCATTGACCCCTGCCTCTGAGACTGCCTGCCGTTCTGGACCCTTTATACCTTCTCATTGACCCCTGACCCTGAGACTGCCTGCCCCTGTTAGGAATAAACCTTTATTTCTTCAGCTCTGTCTGCATCTGGGTCATACCTCAAACATGATAACCATGAAGTCTTGTGATAATGAAACATTATCTATAGATATCTATGGCAGAGGAGAGGGAACATGTTAGGAATGTGATTGTAATCATCCCTAAATAAAACTGTCAGCAGAAATCCTGCCCAGTGAATCAAGGACAAATGAAGCCCCTCAGTATGTATGCCAGTGGTGTCATTTTTACGTATGTGTGGACATTATTATTATTATCACCCTATATTGGGTGTGCTTATATACAGTAGTGGTAAATCCATTGGCACAGCTATACAGCAACCAGGAATATATATTTTTTCTCAATTATTTAGGAGGTAGATCAGCTTTGTTATTACACATATATTGTGGCTTGCATCAATGTAATTGTCTGCATAATTTCCCAACCCCCATATATTATTTTTGTAAATATATATATAATATATATATATTTTTTTGTTATATATTTTCCTTTATTATTTTCCCCTAACCCTCCCCTAATTGGAGTAAACTAATGGGAAACAACAGGCTTCTACTTCCAGCTTATACATACTATATACATTTTACGGACCAAAATATTTTGCAATAATTATCTTCTTTTTTTTTGTCCCATGCTTCAGCTACCTTCAAACCCCTCACATCTATCTCTGAAGACCATCCATTTTTTTTCTATCCGCCATATATTTTTCAATTGTGCTGTTTCATAAAAGTTCTGAACCTATATACATTTTACTGACACAGTATATTTTACATTAGTTATCTTGTTATTTTTAGTCCCACCCTTTAGCTCCACTCAACCCCTGCCATCTATCTCTGAACACCATCCAGTTTTGATTTCTCTTTGCCATATATGATGTTTCACAAAAGTTCAGAACCTTTCTATTCTCATAGTTTCTACAGATTGTAAATGAAAGATAGTTTTTGCTAAGAGTATTATTATATTATTGGTCGATTGACTATAACTTTTTAAATCACCCAGCACTGATATTTGCAGAGTTAGCCCCAGGTAAATGTTGCAATTATTCAGCCATTCCTGAATGTGCGACCAAAAACAAGCTAAAAAAACAAGCACCAAAACAAATGATCTAATGAGTCTGTCTCTTGACATGCAAAATCTGCAGAGCTGGGATGGTTGTATCCCCCATATATTTAACATTCTATTGGTTGCAAGAATTTGGATAATCATTTAATTTGAAAAAATACTCTGTTTTGAATCCAGCGTCAAAAATAGCAATATTTTGGAGATTATTTCATTTTCAAATAACCGAAAGTGAGAGGTTGCAATCTGATTAAAGTGAAAAAGGCCATTCTTGAACATGGGGTGATCTGCTAGAGAACCAGTTTGGATTTAAGTATAACTTTTGTATGACTGAAGCCTTTAGTGAGAGGTCTAATGCTTTAAAAACTTCTTAGGGCTAGGCGTACTGCTAGCGGGACAACTTCCGGTGAAACTGGAGGGCGCGCAATTCAAATAAATAATCATAAAAATTATGGATGTTAAACATGTAGGTACATACAAGTGTCTTATATTGGTTGAAAGCTTAAATTATTGTTAATCTAACTGCACTGTCCTATTTACAGTAGCCATTACAGCGAAAGCAGGGCATAAAATTGTTTGAGAACAGCGCCCAACATCTAAATATTTTTCCAACGGCACAGGTTTCATAAATTCACAAATAGCGATTAAATATTCACTTACTTTTTGAAAATCTTCCTCTGATTTGTCATCCAAAGGGTCCCAGCTATAACATGTAGTGTAATTTTGTTAGATAAAATCCTTCTTTATATCCCAAAAAGTCAGTTTAGTTGGCGCCATCAATTTGAGTAATCGACTCGTTCAACATGCAGAGAAAGGAATCCAAAAATCTAACACTAAACTTTGTTAAAACAAGTCAAAATACATTTCTATTGACTCCTCAGATACCCTAAAATGTAATCAAACTATAATATTTCATACGGAAAGAAGTATGTTCAATAGGAAACCGATATTAGCACGTCTTTTCTTCTTGGAGAGCCCAAACACAAATTTCCAGTAGTGCGTCCCAGTACTATAGTACTAATATTTCTTACTCGTTTTGGAAGAAACAAGCCTGAAACCTTGAACACAGAGTGCTGACACTCTGTGGAAGCCATAGGAATTGCATACTGGGAGCTGGATTTAATTATTTCCCTATACTGTCCATTGTAAGAGCATGGGCTCTTTGGATTTTCTCCACCCATATCTATTGTGTTATAGTCTCCTACATTATTTTAACATTTCTACAAATGTCAAAGCGTTTTATTTCCAATGGTATCAATTATATGTATATCCTGGCTTCAGGGCCTGAGCAACATGCAGTTTACTTTGGGCACGTCAGTCAGGCGGAAATTGAGAAAAAAGGACCCTAGCCTGATGAAGATTAAGTATTTAATTATTAATGCCCTCCGAATTCCTATTCATTATATAAATAGGCCCATTTAAGTTTGCCTGGCTTGCCATTCCAAATAAAATTGAATATTTTCTGCTCATATAATTTAAAAAAAGAAGTTGCTTCAGTAGGTGTATGCATGGCCATAAGCAAATGGGTAAACTGTGATATGACTGAAGAGTTAATCATGGTGATTTTTCCACAAATATTTTCCTTTCTAAGGTAGCAAGATTCGATCTATTTTTGCTAATTTTCTATTAAAATGTATTGTAGTGAGATAATTTCTTTCTTTTCGGGATATGAATACCAAGTATGTCCACTTCACTGTCCAACCATTTTATTGGTAAACCACACAGTAATGTAAAAGTTTTTTTTCTTCACACCTTTATTTAACCAGGTAGGCCAGTTGAGAACAAGTTCTCATTTACAACTGTGGCCTGGCCAAGATAAAGCAAAGCAGTGTGACACAAACAACAACGCAGAGTTACAATTAGAATAAACAAACATACAGTCAATAACACAATAGAAAAAATCTAGTGATCCAATATGTAATAAAGTACACTTATCATAATTTGTTTGTAATCCAGAGAGGTTAGAAAAAGTATCTAGATCCTCTATGAGGTTGTGGAAGGATCCAAATTGTGGATTTAAAAGAAAACATGAATCATCAGCGTACAATGACACCTTCGTTTTTAAGCCCTGGATTTCTAGGCCCTTGATATTATTGTTGGATCTGATTTTAATAGCTGACATTGCGATGGCCATATTAAATAGATATTCCGATAATGCACAACCTTGTTTAACTCCTCTTGACAGTTTAATACTTTCGGGGAAGTAGCCATTATTTACTATTTTACACCTAGGGTTACTATACATAACTTTATCCCAACTTTAACCCATTGTATTCTCCAAAATGTAAATGTATATATAAATCCCAGTCGTACTCTATCAAAAGCCTTTTAAAATGTCAGCTATGAATACCAGGCCTGGTTTCCCAGATTTTTCATAGTGTTCTATTGTTTCCTGTACTTGTCTTATATTATCTCCAATGTATCGTCCATGTAAAAAACCTGTCTGATTAGGATTAATAATATCCAACAGTACCTTTTAAATTCTACGTGCTATGCATTTTGCTAGAATTTTTGCATGACAACACTGTAGTGTAAGGGGCCTAAAATCTTTTAAATGGACTGGATCTTTATATTTACCACTTGGGTCTTGTTTCAGTAATAATTAAATCAGACCTTCTTTTTGAGTATCTGATAATCTACATTTGTATAGGAATGGTTAAAACATGCTAATAAAGGTCTTCTGAGTACATCAAAAAGGTGTGATATACCTAAACTGGTATGCCATCCAGGCCTGGAGTTTTCTCAGACTTAAATGCTAAATGCAAGAAATTCCTCCTCTGTAATTTGGCCTTCACATGAGTCTTTCTGTACAGCTGTTAATTTGACAGTATTCATAGAAAAAAATACTTACAATTAACGTCCGTTAGTGGAAATGGAGGAGACGGAAACAAAAACATATGCTTAAAGTACTTTGCTTCCTATCAAAATATTGCTAGGTGAATCATCGGTGACTCCGTCCTTTGTAACCAGTTTCAGTAAATATTCTTTGGTAGCATTTCTGTGTTGAAGATTGAAAAAGACTTTGGTGCATTTTTCCCCATATTCCATCCAGTTTGCTTTATTTTTATAATATATTACCCTTGTTTTACTCCTTCTATCGCAAGGCTTCTATGACAAAGCAAAAACATAATTATAATTTTTGCAAATTTATAAAAAAAACAAACTGAAATATCACCTTTATGTAAGTATTCAGACACTTTACTCAGTACTTTGTTGAAGCACCTTTGGCGGCGATTACAGCTTCGAGTCTTCTTGGGTATGACGCTACAAGCTTGGCACACCTGTATTTGGGGAGTTTCTCCCATGCTTCTCTGCAGATACTCTCAAGCTCTTTCAGGTTGGATGGAGAGTGTCGCTGCACAGCTATTGTCAAGTCTCTCCAGAGATGTTCAATCGGGTACAAGTCCGGGCTCTGGCTGGGCCAGTCAAGGACATTCAGAGACTTGTCCCGAGCCACACCTGCATTGTCTTGGCTGTGTGCTTAGGGTCATTGTCCTGTTGGAAGGAAAACCTTCACCCCAGTCTGAGGACCTGAGCGCTCTGCAGCAGGTTTTCATCAAGGATCTCTCTATACTTTTCTCCATCTTTCCCTCGATCCTGACTAGTTTCCCAGTTCCTGCCGCTGAAAAACATCCCTGCTGCATGATGCTGCCACCAACACGCTGGGTGCTAGGTTTCCTCCAGACGTGAAACTTGGCATTCAGGTCAAAGAGTTCAATCTAGTTTTTATCGGACTAGAGAATCTTGTTTCTCATGGTCTGAGAGTCTTTAGGTGCCTTTTGGAAAACTCTAAGCGAGCTGTCATGCGCCTTTTACTGAGGAGTGGTTTCTGTCTGGCCACTCTACCGTAAAGGCCTGATTGGTGGAGTGCTGCAGAGATGGTTGTCCTTCTGTAAGGTTCTACTATCTCCAGAGAGGAACTCTGGAGCTCTGTCAGAGTGACCATCGGGTTCTTGGTCACTTCCCTGACCAAGGCCCTTCTCCCCTGATTGCTCAGTTTGGCCGAGCGGCCAGCTCTAGGAAGAGTCTTGGTGGTTCCAAACTTCTTCCATTTAAGAATGATGGAGGCCACTGTGTTCTTGGGGACCTTCAATGCGGCAGACATTTTTTGGTACCCTTTCCCCAGGTATGTGCCTTGACACAATCCTGTCTCGGAGCTCTATGGACAATTCCTTCAACCTCATGGCTTGGCTTTTGCTCTGACATGCACTGTCAACAGTGGGACCTTATATAGGCAGGTATGTGCCTTTCCAAATCATGTCCAATCAATTGCATTTACCACAGGTGGACTTCAATCAAGTTGCAGAAGCATCTCAAGGATGATCAATGAAAACAGGATGCACCTGAGCTCATTTTCGAGTCTTATAACAAATGGTCTGAATACTTATGTAAGTAAGGTATTTCTGTTTTATTTCTAATAAATGTGCAATCATTCTAAAAACCTGTTTTTGCTCATTATTGGGTATTGTGTGTAGATTGATGAGGAAAGTAATGCATTTTAGAATAGGGCTGTAATGTAACAAAATGTGGAAAAATACAAGGGTTCTGAATACTTTCCGAATGCACTGTAAGTCTCACTATGTCAGGATATTTACACCTCCATATATCCACTAGTTACAATATATCCATGATATTCGTGACACCCTTAAGTGCAGGAGGGTGATCGTTTGTAGTGTGATTTCCTCTATGGCCCATTCAGGTATTTAAAACCATGTTATAATCTCCCACTATAATAATAGAGTCTTGTATTGCTTGTAGGCTTGATAAAATATTACATATATTTTCAAAGAAGCGTGGATCATCATTATTTGAACTGCATAGATTAATGAGACAAATCTGTTTATGGTTCAATAACATATTTAAAAGAATCCTTCTACCTTCCGAATCTGTTTGAACAATTAGCACATGAGTATCAAAATTGTTAATTAATATCATCACCTCTTTTGAGTTTCTTTGCCCATGGGAGAAGTATATTTCAACACACTCACCTCGATTGTATTTTATACAGTTATAAAAAAATATACAGTTCCAGTCAAAAGTTTGGACACACCTACTCATTCAAGGGTTTTTCTTTATTTTTTACTATTTTCTACATTGTAGAATAATAGCAAAGACATCAAAACTACAAAATATGAAATCATGTAATAGCCAAATAAGTGTTAAACAAATCTAACTATATTTTATATTTGAGATTCTTCAAAGTGGCTACCCTTTGCCTTGATGACAGCTCTGAACAATCTTGGCATTCTCTCAACCAGCTTCATGAGGTAGTCACCTGGAATGCATTTCAATTAGCAGGTGTGCCTTGTTAAAAGTACATTTGTGGAATTTCTTTCCTTCTTAATGTGTTTGAGCCAATCAGTAATGTTGTGACAAGTTATGGGTGGTATACAGAAGATAGCCCCATTTGGTAAAAGATCAAGTTCATATTATGGCAAAAACAGCTCAAATAAGCAATGAGAAAAGACAGTCCATCATTACATTAAGACATGAAGGTCAGTCAATCCAGAAAATTTCAAGAACTTTGAAAGTTTCTTCAAGTGCAGTCGCAAAAACAATCAAGCGCTATGATGAAACTGGCTCTCATGAGGACCACCACAAGAAAGGAAGACCCAGAGTTCAAGTAACAGACACATCTCAACATCAACTGTAAAGAGGAGACTGCGTGAATCAGGCCTTCGTTGTCGAATTGCTGCAAAGAAACCACTACTAAAAGACACCAATAAGATGAAGAGATTTTCTTGGGCCAAGAAACACGAGCAATGAACATTAGACCGGTGGAAATCTGTTCTTGGTCTAAATTTGAGATTTTTAGTTCCAACCGCCGTGTCTTTGTGAGACGCAGTGTAGGTGAACGGATGATCTCTGCATGTGTGGTTCACACCATGAAACATATAGGAGGTGTGATGGGGTGTTTTGCTGGTGACACTGTCTGTCGGGCTCTAGGATCCGGAACCATCACACACATCACCAAACCACTCACCCTCACTGTGGAGCCCAATCAACAGGAAAACATCCCCTTCTTCATCACCAGTTCACAAGATCATCCTAGGCCTACCTTGGCTTCAGCGCCATGACCCTACCATCTCATGGTCGAGGATGAGAATCACAGACTGGTCACTTGAATGCCAGAATACCTGCTTTCCTGTCCCCTGTGGTTCCACGTCGGTTGAGAGTCCTGTGGTTACACTCCAGCCCAACATCCCAGAGGAATATAAGGATCTAAGGGAGGTATTCTCCAAGACCCACGCTACCTGTCTCCCTGGAGGTGCAGAGTTCCTACAATCTCATTCGCATCCGGGAGGGGGATGAGTGGAACACAGCGTTCAGCACGATGTCTGGTCACTATGAATACTTGGTTATGCCCTTTGGCTTAGCCAATGCTCCGTCAGTGTTCCAGGCATTCATCAACGAGGTGTTCAGGGACATGCTTGGACGTCAGGTGATTGTGTACATCGATGTCATCCTGATCTTCTCAACCAACCTGGAAGATCACATCACTCACGTTCGAGCAGTCCTGGAACGCCTCTTAGCTAACCACCTGTTCGTCAAGTCGGAGAAGTGCCAATTCCACCAGATGGCTGTCTCCTACTTGGGCTACCAAATCAGCCCGCAAGGAGTGAGGCTTGAGGACAAGAAGGTAGATGCGGTAAGGTCATGGCCAGTCCCAACCACCATCAAGGGGTTACAACGGTTTTTGGGGTTTGCTTACTTTTACCGCCGCTTCATGAGGAACTTCGTTTCCGCCACTCTCACCTCCCTCCTCAAGGGTGGGCCTCGTAAATTGGTTTGGTTTCCAGCAGCCGTTCGTCTCCTCAAGGGGCATTTCACCTCCGCCCCCTTGCTAAAACAACCAGATCCCACACTACCTTTTGTGGTTGAAGTAGACGCATCGGAGGTGGGTGTGGGGGCAGTTTAGTCACAAAGACAGGGGGACCCACTAAAATTGTATTGTATCCTATTCACCAGGTTCGACATCACGCTGACCTATCGCCAAGGTTCTAAGAACCTCAAGGCCAATGCCCTCTCCCGTACCTACGATTTGGGAGAGGCTCCCGTCCAGAGGGCACCCATAAGCCCATCCTCCCAAGTTGTGGGTCCAGTGGTTTTGGACATAGATGTGGACATCCGCCAGGCTCTATAGAGAGAGCCCGCACTCTGGAATTGTCCTCCCGCGTGCATCTATGTTCCCACAGGGATAAGGGATCGGTTGCTGACCTGGGCACGCACAGCTGTCGTCGCTGGACATCCAGGTATTTCTCGCACCATCCATTCCATCACTGAGAAATACTGGTGGCCCACCTTGGTGCAGGATGTTACGCGGTATGTGAACTCCTGTTCCGTGTGTACTCAAACCAAGTCGCCCCGGAATGCTCCAGCAGGGAAGCTCGTGCCGCTTCCCATGCCTCAGCAACCTTGGTCCCATCTATCCATTGACTTTGTTACTGATCTTCCCCCTTCTGATGGTTTCACCACCATTCTGGTGGTAGTGGATATATTCTCCAAGTCATGTTGATTAATCCCTCTTCCTGGTCTTCCCACTGCTCTCCAGGTTGCTGAGGCACTCTTCCAGCAGGTCTTCTGGCATTATGGCCTTCCGGAGGACATTGTCTCGGACCGTGGCCCCCAATTCACATCCCGGGTATGGAGGGCCTTCATGGAGAAGCTCGGAGTCACGGTTAGCCTCACATCCAGGTATCGGCCTCAGTCTAATGGGCAGGTGGAGAGGATGCATCAGGAGCTGGGGAGGTTCCTGAGAAGTCACTGTCAGGGCCGGCAGGGTGAGTGGGCACATTTCCTTCCTTGGGCAGAGTACGCTCAGAACTCTCTACGTCACTCCTCCACTGGGTTGACCCCCTTCCAGTGTGTTTTGTGTTTCCAGCCGGCCCCGTGGACCCCGGGCCAGATCGCGGCTGCTGCGGTAGATGTCAGAATCGTCCATCGTCAGAAGGAGCAGGCAGACCGTCACCGCAGTGACCCTGTGTTCCATCCTGGGGATTGCGTCTGGCTCTCTACCAGGAACCTCCCCCTCCGCCTGCCCTGCAAGAAACTCAGCCCCCGGTTTTTGGGGCCATTCAAGGTTCTCCGTAGGGTCAATGAGGTGACTTACAGGTTACAATTACCCAGTCTCCCTTCTCAGGCCGGTGGTTCCTGGTCCCCTAGCTGATGCTGTCCCCCGCGACAAACCTCCTCCCCTGGACTTCGAGGGGAGCCCGGCGTATGCTGTCAGATCCCTACTGGACTCCCTTCGTCGTGGGGGACGGCTCCAGTATCTGGTGGACTGGGAGGGGTATGGCCCAGAGCAGCGGTGTTGGGTTCCAGTGGAGGACACACCACCTTCTCCACCAACCCGCTCCTCGTCCTCAGGGTCGTCGGTGTCGTCCTGTGGCTGGAGCCGCACGTCAGAGGGGGGTACTGTCATGTCTGCTCCTGCTCCTCCGGCGTACGACGTCGCCAGAGTACTAACCACCGGTCCTGGGATTCATCATTACGCACACCTGGCACTCATCATTACGCACACCTGTTAATCATTATGATTCACACCTGGACTCCATTACCTTCATAATTTCTTCCCCTTTACATGTCACTCTCCCATGTTCACTCACCAGTTGGTATTGTTCTTGTGTATCGGCGTACTGCCTTATGTTAGTGGCATGTTCTTGGTTTTGTGGTTTTACTAAAACGTTTCACCTGCACCTGCTTCCGACTCACCGCTCCATTATTACAAAGGCAAAGTATGGCTACTTTGAAGAATATAAAATATATTTTGATTTGTTTAACCCTTTCTTGTTTACTACATGATTCCATATGTGTTATTTCATAGTTTTGATGTCTTCATTATTATTCTACAATGTAGAAAATAGTAAAAATAAAGAGAAACCCTTGAATGAGTAGGTGTGTCCAAACTTTTGACTYGTACTGTGTATATATAAAAAAAATCTTGCATCTCTTAATTTATTTCCACAATTAACAAATAACATAACCAGGAAGAGAGGTTACTGGAAATGGGGGATTAAGGGTGCCTGGCAAAGTGGAGTTAGGGTAAATCATGTGTACTCTGGGCAAAGAGTATGTGAGAAATAATGATGACAGAAGGGGCAGGGATGGGTACTGTGGAATCAAGATTACTGTATGACCATTGATATGATCATGCGATGTGATCATGAGATGAAAAACTGTCTGCAGTGTAATGATGGGAGGGGTTGATTGATGGATGCAGGGAGGGGATATAACTGGAAACTACGCAGAAAGGTGACAGGAAAGAGGATGTCTAAGGAAAGGTTTTATTATAGATAGGG
Source organism: Salvelinus sp. IW2-2015 (assembly GCF_002910315.2). NCBI lineage: Eukaryota > Metazoa > Chordata > Actinopteri > Salmoniformes > Salmonidae > Salvelinus > Salvelinus sp. IW2-2015. The sequence continues at coordinate 18,861,712 of NC_036851.1, forward strand.
AATTGTGGAAGATTGGATTTTGAAAGATAGGGAAGAACAAGTGAGGAACTGAGCGAGCTTCCTCCTTCCTTCCACTCTGTAGTGCCGTGAGCTGGAATGGCTAAGATTTTACCATACGCTAGCACTCACTGTTTGGCACGCTGTGTAGTGTATATTTCCCCTTTGAGACAGGAGTTTTTCTGGTAAGGTGTTAGAACCTGCCAAGTGTAGGAGCCTACCTCAGGTCCGCTTGGCTGGGGGGAAGGAGTGGTCACTTCCTTGAATTCTTTGCGGCACCCCCCCTTCTCGACCAGTGAGGAAGCACATGTTCATGGCCCATGGCCAGATCTCAGGTCTTACGGTAAGTAGGTGAATGAGAGGTGTGTATCACCACTGCTTTGGGAGAGGTTACATCCTCTGAGAATGCAGGGCTGTGCTGCTGAGGGGGAATTCACAATGGGGCTAGGGCTGGTGCTGAGATCGGACCTCAGAGACATACGACATAACACACCCAGATGAGTTGTGCAACCCCTGGACGTGACCTTCCTCATGAAGGGACAGGACAGACTTCCTGGGTGGAACCAAGACCCTTCTTGACCTGGTGTTCTGATTGGGCTGTGTTTGAGGGAGGAGTGGTAGACGGGGAAGTGACAGGGAAGTGACCGTTCTCTGTCTGGTCTGACGCAGCAGCCGGTAGTAAGAGTGGGTCACAGTCACACAGAATTTCAGATGAGAATCCAGTTCTGTGGGAAAACAGCATTGAGCATGCTCCATGACTCCACTGGGCAGACAGAGCAGGCCAGTGGCGTCCTCTAGGGAATGACCTCAGAGGACATCCAAGTTGCCTGCTGGGGAGAGAAAATAGAATCTCTCTCACACACAGACAGATCTCTCTCTCTTTCTACCACCCACCCTCTCTCTCTCTCTATATATCTCTCTCTTTCTCTCTCTCTCCTTTCTCTGTCTGTCTCTGAGATTTGCTCACACAGTAATTTCATGCCATTGACTTTACTCGTTATCACAGCTCAGAAATAATATAGTTTAGTTTACAGGAAAGTTTAAGCTGACCTTTTGGGTATACACACACACACACACGCACACGCACACACACACGGCCATGGATAAACAAGGTGGTAAAGCTGTAGTGACACTACACAGACTCAGGGGGCTTTGCTCAGTGAATCCTCTAGTTTTACGGCAGCGTGCGCATGTCTGTTTCTGGCATTGTTTTTCCGCTCTTCTGAGACTAGACTGATGTAGCAGGGCAATGAGTGCTATGCGTACATACTGTAAGTACCGTGACGTCTGCATACCCTGGGAGATTTCAAGTGGGCTACGGAGAGCTGTCTGTGTCACCCCATTCAGAGGACAGACGCACAGCACAATAACAGCATCACCGTGATGTCACTATCCTTGTTATTGTTATTGCCTGTGCTAATATTGTCATTAGTCTATGTTCCACTGTTTAGATACTCTGTTCAGCTGTCTCAATGTTCAGTTATAGACTCTGTTACTCAAGTGTTTCACAAAACATTACTATCTGCTGAACATAACAAAATATAAGATCAGTAGAGGACATCACAAACAGATACACACACACATACACGCACACACACAATTCTCTGTAATTAGGTGGCTGATAGGACATTGGTACTGTGATGACCTCATGGTGATCCTTGACCCCCTCGCTAACATCTCTCTCTTACCCACAGATCAGTGCTCCACACTGGGGTAGCCCTGCTGTTAGCCCTGTTGTCCTGCATGCTGTAAGTTACTGTCTGGGTATGTAGACCACCCTCCCCTGACCTTTTCTTTGACCCTTTCTACCAGAGGCTGTCTGAAGGAGGTCAACTGGGGTTATCATGTCCTGCTATCAGTTGATATGGGTCTGACTGATTTGCCTGGCTGCAACTCAACTCTCCCATCAGGATAGCAGTTTAAACCACAAGGCTACCATCCCAAACCACACCACTGATATCACTTTGACCTCTGACCTCTGTGCCACGCTCTGTGAACCTCTGGAGAGGGTCTTCTAGACATGATTAATGATGTGTGCAAAGAGCCCACAGATGTGGAGGCATTTAGCATCTCCCCTGGTAAACCCACATTGGCTATGAAGATGAAGTAACTTAACCCAACCAGAGTCGTGTACTACGAATCTAGATAGAGGAGTTAGTGAGCTACCTTTGGTTCAACTTGGGATAACCGGTGACACGAATGTGGCTCACCTTTTAGCCAGGTACATTTTTATGGCGAAGGTTCCTTCAGAACTGGCCTGCTCCGGGGCAGGCTAACTCAGTGCTCACTCCACTTATCCTGAATGTGTTTGAGGCGTGAGTTGAGTATCAATCAAATTAGATTCCCTCTAGCTCGCAAAGATTGCGTCATCATCCCTTCATTCTCTGACAATATCTGAGGAATATTTTATTAATCAAATGTTCTTGTGTGTTAAAAGAGGGATTGGAATTGGTTCAGGGAACAGAACCGAAAACTGGAAAAGAACCTAATTTTTTGAGGAACAAAAACAGAACTGCGAGCAAAGGTGATCTGTGCTGTTCTGAAACAAAACTGTTATTTTAACAGCCTGAGAACCGATTAATAACTTTCTTTTACGTTCTGGGCATTTTTTCCAGCCTCGCAAAAAAAACGTAACAAAAGCAACTATGCAAAGCCTTCACTCAGTAACTTCTTCCATTGTCTGCCTGCCAGCTGAAAATCTTTGCCAGTGTGTGTGCCTGTCTAGGCTACCTGAACCTCCCCCTCCGAAGCATAGGCTACTATAATGACATTGCAAGTGTGATTCAGAAGATAGGGAGAGATGTTTAATGTTTAATAATCTTACCTTTTTGTAGTTAATAAATCCAATGTGAAATATGATAACTATAGTATCCTTAACTAGCATTGAAAAGTTAATCCATTCTCTAAATATTATAGAAGAATGGATTCACTTTTTCAATGTTAGTTAAAGATACTATAGTTATCACGTTTCACATTGGATTTATTAACTACAAAAAGGTAAGAGGTGTTTTTAATTCTGCTGCCGCTCTGCACACATAAGCTTGTTAACTATATCTGGTCCAGCACTAAGCCAACTCTCGGAAGTTCAAAGGACATTCAAAGTTCGTCCATAGAAGCCGCTCCTCCGTAGCTAGGTATATTTCTGTGGGCCTAATTCAGATAATGAATGTCAATACAAGATGCCCAGCGCTCCAAGCCTCCTCCTTCCCCCTCTCTCGCTATCCCCCACCCACAAAATTTCATTCGCATCTCGTGCCTTACGCTTGTCCGTCCATCACGCATTTAAACAACTAGCGTGCCAGCTCCATAGAAAGCTGTTCTATTCACATTGATTGGTGAAGTAATATAATGAGCTAAATGTAAAAAGCGGTCGATTTCACAAGCTAAAAAAGGAGCAATATAAACTTTAATTTTCTTTTGGTTCGAACCTGTTCAGAATTGTATTTTGCTGGTCAGAAAAACATTTTTATTGTGGCACTGACTAGCCCATGGATTGATCATGTTTCAGCATTGTCTCAATGAAAACTTTGGCGTTTGACTAGCCATGTGCGATATGGACTCGCAGTTACAAGCCTGACTCGAGTAAGTGGGGGATGCACAATCAATATCTACCTCCGTAATATGGATGAAGCCTGAGCTGCAATGTGAAAAACCCTAATGTCAAAAAAGTCTGAGTACATCTAGCTTCATTCGTAGTATACCCCGCAGGGCCTGTGGTGGCCTGGGGATCTCCAGTGCGCTATGCTGTAGTAACACTTTAATACAGAGAGGTGTGGAACTTTGAAGTGTGACAGCCAGTCATCAACTGAAGAAACCAGGGCCAAATGGATAGGTTTCTCAGTGGAGTGGTTAGGGAGAACAGAGCTTATTTGCCTGTAGGATGTGGAGAGTATGTTATGTTGAAGTTGTGATGAAAGGTCTACTGTATATAAACCCACGCTCTCTGGCCGCTTCATCTCTCTCTCTACCCCTCCATTTCTCCCTCTTTTATCATTTCCTGCACGTCTCCATCCTAACTTAGAGCCCTTCAGCCCCCTCTCTATCCCTCTGCTTCGCTCTGTCCCTCCGCCTACCCCTGTAACCCTCTTTGTCTTCCCAATGCCTCTCCCCTACAACCCTGCAGATAGACGCCTACCCATCCTGCTCTCTGTTTTGGCCCATTAAGATGGCTGAAAACATGATGTTATTCACCCTAGAACAGGGAGGAGGCGACAGGGGGAGAGGAGAGAAAGGTTGTATATCCCATCCCTTCCTTTAATCTGGTTGCCATTAATTAGAAGGGAGAGTGTTTTGAATAAGGCACATTCCCAGGATTGTCCAGCTATCAGCTCTGTACAATGGAGCGGAGAGCACAAACCACGTATGGTGAGTGGGATGCTGTGTGTGTGTGTGTGTGTGTGTGTGTGTGTGCGTGTGCGTGTGCGTGTGCGTGTGCGTGTGCGTGTGCGTGTGCGTGTGGGGGGTGACTGAGGTGATTTAAGAGAGAAGAGATTTGGGTGTATCAGCAACAATGATGAAAATTATGTTTTGTGTCTTTGTTTCTCCTTCTATCTCGGACTCTTTGTGTCTACTTTATGTCAGGCAGTGTGTCTGTCACTACTCCGAGAGTGAACAAGGTCGTTTACAGATGCAATGAGCTCCACTTAGTCTTGTCCCAGTCTGTCAATAAAGCTTTGTACTTACAGTACGTGTGTATGTTTTCCACTCCGTAATCATATGACGTTCTATCAGTCGTCCATTCATCTCAGGTATTCCTTTCCGCTGATCCAAGAAGTAGATGTTTAACTATTCTCTCTCTCTCTCTTTCGGTGGCCTGTATCCCCAGTCACGTCAAGCAGAGGCCTGGCTGTGGACCGTGGCATGTGGTGTATAGCTATAAAACAGTGAACCTGTGTTAAAGACTAGCTTTGGCTCTGGGTTATCACCTTCAGGCCTGCACGTCACGGCGTCTGGAGGCCTTATCAGCCACATACTGTAGCTCTGTCCATTAGCAGCTCTTTCATCTGCCCTCTGTTCCTCAGCCACACCACCAGGTTCTCCTTTTCTTCCCCCCTCTAATGAAGCCGTTTGGGGGATTATCTTTCAGCGGGGCTCCGGGGGCTGGAGGCTGGGGACCTGAGAACCACAGGCCCAGCGTCTAGGAGTCTGACTCAGGTCCATCAGGACTAGTGCTACTGAGACCCTATGAACAGGTCCTCCCGTGTTCCCAGTTGGAAGCAGTGTGTTTGGGAGCAGTGTATTTTTAACAGCAGCAGCAGTCCTGGGAACTGAGGTTAGAATGGTTTAGCATTGGTCTGCTACCACTACAGCCTGTGGGGAAGCCTGGCCGGGGAACCCAGTATACATTCTGTATCACCTGAAGGGCTACGGCCTGGACTACGACCTGGGCTACAGCCTGAGCTACAGCCTGGACTACAGCCTGGACCAATGCCTGGACTACGACCTGGACTACAACCTAGACTACGACCTGGACTACAGCCTGGACTACGACCTGGACTACAGCCTGGACTACACCTGGACTACGACCTGGACTACAGCCTGGCACTACGACCTGGACTATCGACCTGGACTACGACCTGGACTACAGCCTGGACTCTGACCTGGACTACAGCCTGGACTAATGCCTGGACTACGACCTGGACTACAGCCTGGACTACGACTTGAAACCCTACAACCTGGACTACGGCCTGGACTACAGCCTGGACTACGACCTGTACTACGACCTGGACTACAGCCTGGACTACGACCTGGACTACAGCTTGGACTACGACCTGGACTACGACCTGGACTACGGCCTGGACTACGACCTGGACTATAGCCTGGACTACGACCTGGACTACAGCCTGGACTACGACCTGGACTACAGCCTGGACTACGACCTGGACTACAGCCTGGACCACGGCCTGGCCAGGTCTGTCCACCCCAGCTCATTTCACCACGCCCAGGAATACCCCCCATACACACATACCTCAGCAGTACGGAATGTGAAATCATAACAGTACACAAGGGGAACATGAGAAGAATGTTCATTAGAAATTAATGCTTTTCTATATGTTTCATGTTGAAAGTGAGTGGTGATTAATCTTCAGGTTTTTGGAAAATATGGTCCTGTTATAGGAGAGCTTGGATTTAATAGCTAAACTCGTAGGTATTCTATTGCCTTTTTCTCTGTGAGTGTGTGTGCGTGTGTGCGGGTGCGTGTGTGTGTGTTTTGAAGTTCTTGAGTGCTTTCTAATGCTGTTGATAAGGTATCCTGTTCCCACCTCAGTCTGGGGAAAAGGTTGGAGAGATGCAACTAATGGGACAAGGCCAGCACTGAGTCCAACTGCTAACTACAGATGTAGGATCTTAATTTGAGCCAGTCTGCTACAGCAGGAAAATGATTCTGCAGCAACAGAACATTTGAATTATTATGTGGATTATAATTCATCAACATTTTTGTAGGGGTTAATTTTACATGTCCTGCTTTGCAGGAAAGTTATCCTGCAACAGGGTGATCAAATTAAGATCCTACATCTGTAGCACTACTCCAAGATGTCCCTGTCAACACTCTCCCCTGACACTATAATCACTACTGTCAACTGTTACCTTAACCTCCACTACACATGGCTACTGGAAACACAAACTCTGTGTTATTACCTGAGTATTACTTTACATGCCAGCCCCTGTCATCACTACTCACTCACAGCTTTATAAAAGCCGGAAAATGACTGTTTACTTGGATGTGTACCTCTTTCTTACACTAACAATCTCACGCTGAGGGATTTTGTCGGTCGCCCCCCCCCCCCCCCCTTCACTCTTAACCTAGACTGCTCTTTTCACCACAGACTCAGCAGAATCTTGCTGTTTGTTTGTGTATTTGACCCTTGGCTATGGCTTCTGTCCTGCTGTGTGTGTGTGTGTGTGTGTGTGTGTGTGTGTGTGTGTGTGTGTGTTGTGTGTTGTGTGTGTGTGTGTGTGTGTGTGTGTGTGTGTGTGTGTGTGTGTGTGTGTGTGTGTGTGTGTGTGTGTGTGTGTGTGTGTGTGTGTGTGTGTGTGTGTGTGTGTGTGTGTGTGTGTGTGTGTGTGGTGTGGGTGTGTCTGTCTGTCTCAGGGTCTTTAGCCATGTTTGTGGTTTACCTCCCTGCTGAGTTTACAGGACTTTGATGCTGAGTCTGGGGAACAGGGATGATCTCTGGTTTGACTCTTGTCTTTTTTTCTCCCTCTAATCCTTGCCACGAGATGCAGCTGTGCTCTAAGCTCATCCCTCTGTGACGGTTGTAAGTAAAGGTACACTGCTTTATCCTCTTGCTCTCTTTTTCTCTCTGCCCCTCCCTCTCTCTCACACTCTGTTTCTCTTTCTCCCTATCCCCTTGGTCTTATCAATCCAGCACTTCCTATAGGAACACATCCTTCTCAAAGACAACTTGTAAACAACAGGATTGCGGTATCACTTTATACACTCTCTAAGTTTATTCTATTCAGATGCAGTTTGTGTTTGTGTCATGCCTTGGAGAGATTGAGGATACTGACAGGATTTTCCCTCCATGGTTGCAGTATGCTGTAGAGTGCGTGTAGAGTTCCAGTGTAACTGTCCCACTGTCGCTCAGTGTTGAGTTGAGCCGAAAGGGTGCAGGGCTGAAGGGAGAGGTTGCAGGGAGCGTGTAGTGCGATACTGCTTCATAAGATAGGGTCACCACAGTCACACTCCTTGCGTAAGGTGCCCAACAACAGCGCTCTTTGATTAACACGCACCTTCCAAACAACTGCAGGGTTGATGACGGAGGCAGTGAAATGTTGGCTGCTGAGGAGGCCTGGAAGCCTGCAGTTAATCTGATTTAGAAGGCTTTACTCCTATCTACGTAGGTTCTGGGTGCATGGTAAAAGTGCATGTGAGAGGGGGGGGGGACGATAGGTAGAGAGGGATCGACAGAGAGACAGAAGGAGGGGTAAATAAGTGGAGAGAGAGTGATCGTTTACAGTGAGAATAAGGAGTCATCTGAGGTGAATCAACTGTCTTTAGAGCGTCAGCTCTCAATGACCATGACTAAAATAATGTTCAACGGCTTTAAGAGAAAGGAGAGACGTTAAACCCTAATGTCAACAGAAAAAAAGTTATCCAACATTACACTTCCTGGGTTGGTCTTCGATGCCAACAATGGTCGTCACGGGATCCGTTATAATTGCAAAGAAGCCTGCCATGTTTCACCGCTTTGTGTCAATTGTATCTTGTTTTGTAATTATGATTTTTATTATGCTGATCCTTTTTTGAACACACAGGACTAGAAGAATCCCAAGACAGACCCAGCATGCCAACCACAGACCATTATCCATATTTTATCTGCCTGAACACTCAACAAGAACATCCTCAACGGCCATGGCAGAACACATCCAAACCAGACCGTTTGTCTGTGACTTTTCAGAGACATCTTGCACGAATATCGTTGGATTTCCAAATGTTTCAGAAATCAGGCCTGCCACTCCCATTAGTGTGTTGGTGGGCCATGTGAATAAACATTCCTCACTCTGGAGGAGGGAGGGGAGAAAAGCACAGGCATTCTGACACAGGCAATGATGAATTAACAAGATTTAATTGAATAAACGGATGTGAATACGCGCTGGTGTTTGCTACGGCGGATGCATTACACTCCTTCCTTCCTGGCTCTGCTCCAGACTGGCCATAGCTCGTGTTCATTGTGTTCAAGGATCTCTGATGTCTTCACAGGGCTAGGGTGGAGGTGCGTACCACAAGTTTGAAAACAGGTTCAAGGACTTTCCAACAAATCCACTTATACTGTCTTAGGCCTGCAGACAGTATATGATTTTTATTAGGATCCCCATTAGCCGATGCCAATGGCGACAGCTAGTCTTCTTGACGTCCGACACATAATGAAAAAGACATTAAAGACAAAAATATATATAATTTACATTTAAAACATGGACATAGACATTGTGTCGGGCCGGGTGCCTGTACTGCCACACCCTGATCTGTTTCACCTGTCCTTGTGCTTGTCTCCACCCCCCTCCAGTTGTTGCCCATTTTACACACTTATCCCCTGGGTATTTATACCTGTGTTTTCTGTCTGTTTGGGCCATTTCGTCTTGTTTGTTCAAGTCAACCAGCGTTTTGTCTCAGCTCCTGATTTTCCTCAGTCTCTCTTTTTGAGACCTCCTGGTTTTTCCCCTTGCCTGTCCTGACTCTGAGCCTGCCTGCCGTCCTGTGCCTTTGCCCCACTACTCTGGATTATCGACCCCTGCCTGCGTTGACCTGTTATTTGCCTGCCCCTGTTGTTGCAATAAACATTTTTACTTCAACACAGTCTGCACTTGACCCAGCAGACTTGGACCAGCTCCGCAATGCCATCTCCTCCCAAGGAGCCCTCATTGGTAGACACGAGGAGTTGCATCTTGGTCTGATGGAAGGGTTCCAGGACGTAGCCGACTGTCACGACCTAGCATTGGACGCTTTGCAGGAGCAATTCCGTGGGTTGCCTAGTAGACAGCCTACAACGACGGTAACCTCCCAGCCCCTCAGTAACCCGGCTGGTAGCAGCACAGTCACCCCGGTTTCCCGTGAACCGCACTTATCTCCCCTGGAGCGCTACGATGGAGATTCCAGAACCTGCCGAGCATTTCTTTCCCAGTGCTCCCTTATTTTCAGCCTTCTTCATTCCCCTCGGACCGCTCAAAGATAGCGTACATTATTACGTTGATGTCCGTGAGGGCACTCGCCTGGGCCATGGTGGTGTGGGAGCAACAATCCACCATCTGCCTCAGTCTGGAGGTATTCGTGGTGGAGGTGAAAAAAGTTTTAGAGGCCTCCGAAGACTGCCGATTTGCCCCTTCCCGAGCCGATGCAGATCGGCAGGGCTAGGCTGTCTCCAGCTGAACGCGCACGCAGACTTAACACCCAGAGTTGTCTGTATTGCGGTACTAAAGGTCATTATGTGTCTACCTGTCCCTTCAAGAGACCTAACTCATTGGTAGGAATGAGTACTCTCCTGGGTCTTATTAAGGATAATGTTGCTTCTTCCGCTACTCGCCCCCTTTAAATGCCACCCTGATGTGGGGTGACCAGTCCAAGTCTCTCCAAATACTCATTGACTCGGAGGCCAATGCGAGTCTTACGGACGTTACCCTGGCGTCCGAGCTGGGCATCCCCACTCAACCCCTCCCCATTCCCATGGATGTTAGAGCGCTGGACTGGCGCTCTATAGGCCGGGTCACCCACCATACCACCCCCATCAACCTACGAGTGTCGGGGATGATCCAATTCCAGCTAATTGAGTCTCCGCAGCTTCCTGTGGTATTGGGATTCTTTTGGCTCCAGCGATACAGTCCCTCGATTGACTGGTCTACTGGTGCCATCGTGGGCTGGAGCCCGTTCTGCCACGCCCATTGCCTGAAATCAGCTCTGCCTGCCCCGGGACGTCTTCCTGCCTGCCCCGGGACGTCTTCCTGCCTGCCCCAGGACGTCTTCCTGCCTGCCCCGGGACGTCTTCCTGCCTGCCCCGGGACATCTTTCTGGGGGCTTGGAAATTGCACCGAACCTCTCCGCCATTCCCGCAGAGTACCAGGACCTCCGGGAGGGGTTCAGTAAGGCCCGGGCCACTTCGCTTCCACAACACCAACCGGTACCCAAGGAGGTTAAGCCGGATGCGCTGGCACGCCACTATAGCCCCGCGGCTACACCCCCAGAAGCCGAGACCTTTCCCCCTGCTCCAAAATCAATAGCCCCTCTGCTGTTTGTCCTCTGTTGCCCTGTACCCTCTGTATACTTCCTACTTTTCATATTTCTAGATCTAAACCCATGTCTCACAGCCCTTTGTCTCCTGTTTCCTTTGTCTTACCTGAAACCTGATATGTACACTGACTTCGGTCGCCAGTTGTACAGTGTTTCCTCATTGGTGCGGCTGGCTTCCAGGTTAAGCAAGCAGATTTAATTAACGTCTGAGAGTTGGCGTGTAGAGAAGGCCTTGATGGCAGTGGAATGGATCTATACAGTAATTGTGGCTCCTAAACACATGAAACCCTGAGGAATTTCATGGTTATCAGATAAACAATAACATCTTCGGCTCGCTGTTAGACAAGAAAGATCCACAAGTCACCCAGAGGGGTACAGAGGTGTCAGTCAAGTCATTCAGCGTCTCATGATTTGTTTGTTCATTCTCAAATACACAGTTATGTGCACCATCCCAAATAGCTACAGTATTCTACAACATATGTAACAGAATCCACCATTTCTCTAAGGTCCTGTTTTGCATCCTACTAACACTGTGTTTTACTCCAGTTATTTCTCTCCTCCTCATTTCAGAGTAAGTAATGACAGTGACAAGATGTTTTTATAGGAACTGTTAGTGTTAGGATAAGCCCTGCTGTGTCTCTGTAGCCTGTCCTCACACCGCAACCCATTACTCACAGGAATCTTGGCCTCTTTTCACTGAGGTCTGCTCTGCCCTATCTCATTCCTCCACTACCCGCTTCTCTCTCTCCCCCTATCTCTCTCTTGCTCTCTCTATCCCTGTCTCATCCCTTCATTGCATTACTATTCTCCCCTCTTTCTTAAAATCTCTAAGGATCATAAAGAGAGGGGGATACATAGAGGTAGGGACCTATGATAAACTGAGAGAGAGATGGAGAGAAGCACCTGGGCAGAAGAGGCCATTGACCTTATGGGATACAGACATGACAGATGGGGAAAGAGGAGAGAGAGAGGCACTGTATATACAGCACAATTAGTCTATTTAGTCTATTCAATAACCTCCCAAGGACATATCAGCCACCACAAGAAGAAACAATACAGAAAGACAAAAGAGACGCATGTGGAGGAGACTGGGTTAGAATGTTTGCTGCAGTCATCCTCACTTGGACATGAGCCACAGAAATGCACACACATCTTTGTTTATGTCACTGTGAATGATAATTATCCCTCTATAAACCACCACTCCAGTTAGACCTCCCCAGCTGTGGTGTGTGTACTGTAGACTAAGTAAACCATGCCTGCAGTGCACTGTCAATATTGTACATACACCTTCATTCATCTTGTTCTGTCTGTCCATCCATCCTGCATAACTGTGATCCCTTCTGTTAGGTTGGAACTGTAAAAACATACCCCAAACAGAGTAAGATGGAGCACATGTCAATGTATTATTCTCTATACAGGAGCCACAAGCTTGGTGGTGGGGGGTTCTTTATCAGCAATTAGTGAAGTTAGTCCCAGGTCATTCTCCCTCCTCCCAAAATATGTTAATACAGCGATTCCTGTGTACTCTCCTACTTTGATTTGTCTCACCAAATGATGATCCCTGACCCTACCCAGCCACCCGTTTCCTGTGAGGAATAGCAGAATGAAAGTGCCCGTGGCCGAGGGAGGTGAGGAAGTCACACAGTGCCCTGGGAACTCATAATATTTAGATTGGGGTCATCTCTGGTCTGTTGTCCTGGGGCTAAGCCTTGTTATCTGTGCCCTCCTCACAGAGACCCTGGACAACCCACTGGCCAATCACCAAAATGCATACAATTTGCCTAGGAATAAGAGATTATTTTCATAATTCATGATATAATTTTGTTTAAGGTCAATGTTTAATTTAAGTTTCACTTCTTGCTTACACACACGCGCGCACGCGCACACGCACACGTGTGTGCGTGTGTGCGTGCGTGCGTGCGTGCGTGCGTGCGTGTGTGTGTGTAAGCAAGAAGTGAAACTTAAATTTAACATTGCCCTTAAACAAAATGATATCATGAATTATGAAAATAATCTCTTATTCCTAGGCAAATTGTATGCAAGTTTGTTACAGCATGTGTGTGCTCCCTCGCTCGCTAGCTCACATGTCATCATTGTGTATATCAGCCTCTCTATTAAGATAAATGAAAGACAGAAGTGTGGATTTGATCTGGTGACATGGTCAAGTGATGTAAGAATGGTTGAATCCATTTCCAAGAAGCACATAGATTTGACTGCAGTCAGGTATCTCTTGACATGTTTAAATAGGACCTGGACAAGGTCTTTGGTGTTTGTTGATGCTTGAACAGCTGGTCTGAATAAGGCCTAATTGCTTGTTAAACATGCTGTAACCTGGGTCTAAAGGGCTTTGTATTCATTGGGTAAAGGTAGGATTTCCACAATGAATAAGAGCAGTGTTATCGTAAAAGGACACTTGCTGTGATAAACCTGCCAAAAGGTTTGTCTGGAGTCTCATTTTAGGGTTTGCCTGTTCTCAGAATCTAATGAAAACCTGTTGTCTTTATGCACTCCCTGCAACAAGTGGAGTGGAGCAAGACCTATACTCTGGGGTCTTGTGAATGCTGCAGGGCTCCGTTGTCATAGCGGGACATCATTTGACTTGGCTCCTCTCGGAAGTAACTTCATCTCAGTCCATTCACACACACAGCTCTGCTCTGAGAAACATCAGCCAGGCAGGACATGAACTCTACTCAGCATGTTCTGACACTCCCTCTATCTCTGCTGAACTGATAACACAGAGACATTTGAAATACAGAGATGACTAAAACAGTGAGTGAAGACATTCAAGACAAACTGCTCCTTCTCTCTCTCTCTCTCTCTCTCTCTCCTCTCTCTCTCCTCTCTCTTTCCTCTTCCTCTCCTCTCTCTCTCTCTCTCTCTCTAAATAAATAAATAAATAAATAAATAAATAAACATAAATATGGTTGTATTTACAATGGTGTTTGATCTCACTGTGGTATTTCACCCTGTAGATATGGGAGTTTATTAAAATCGGGTTTGTTTTCAAATTCTTTGTGGATCTGTGTAATCGAGGGAAATATGTGTCTCTAATAAGGTCATACATTTGGCAGGAGGTTAGGAAGTGCAGCTCAGTTTCCACCTCGTTTTGTGGGCAGTGTGCACATAGCCTGTCTCGTCTTGAGAGCCAGGTCTGCCTATGCCGCACCAGATCATCAGCAAATAGTAGACATTAGACTTCAGATTCTAGTAGGGTGAGCCCGGGTGCTGCAGACTGTTCTAGTGCCCTCGCCAGTTCGTTTTGATATATATGTTGAAGAGGGTGGGGCTTAAGCTGCATCCCTGTCTCACCCCACGGCCCTGTGGGAAGAAATGTGTGTGTTTTTTTGCCTATTTTAACCACACACTTGTTGTTTGTGTACATGGATTTTATAATGTTGCATGTTTTTCCCCGAACACCACTTTCCATCAATTTGTATAGCAGACCCTCATGCCAAATTGAGTCGAAGGGTTTTTTGAAATCAACAAAGTATGAGCAAGCAAGACTTTGCCTTTGTTTTGGTTTGTTTGTTTGTCAATTAGGGTGTGCAGGGTGAGTACGTGGTCTGTCGTATGATAATTTGGTTAAAAGCCAATTTGATATTTGCTCAGTACATTGTTTTCACTGAGGAAATGTACAAGTCTGCTGTTAATGATAGCTAAGATGATGTTAAAGAGTTTTAGTATAGCCAATTGGAATTTGTTGTCTGTATATTTGATAATTTCATTGAGAATACCATCAACACCACAGGCCTTTTTGGGTTGGAGGGTTTTTATTTTGCCCTGTAGTTCATTCAATGTAATTGGAGAATTCAGTGGGTTCTGGTAGTCTTTAATAGTTGATTCTAAGATTTGTATTTGATCATGTATATGTTTTTGGTGTTTGTTCTTTGTTCTTTGTTATAGAGCCCAAAAGATTGGATAAGTGGTTTACCCATACATCTCCATTTTGGATAGATAATTCTCTGGGTTGTTTGTGTAGTGTTTTCCAATTTCCCCAGAAGTGGTTAGAGTCTATGGATTCTTCAATTACATTGAGCTGGTTTCTGTCGTGCTGTTCCTAATTTTCCGTAGAGTATTTCTGTATTGTTTCAGTGATTCACCATAGTGAAGGTGTAGACTCAGGTTTTCTGGGTCCCTATGCTTTTGGTTGGACAGGTTTCTCAACTTCTTTCTTAGGTTTTTGCATTCTTCATCAAACCATTTGTCATTGTTATTAATTTTCTTCGGTTTTCTGCTTGACATTTTTAGATTTGATAGAGAAGCTGAGAGGTCAAATATACTGTTTTGGTTTTCTACTGCCAGGTTTACACCTTCACTATTACAGTGAAACATTTTGTCCAGGAAATTGTCTAGAAGGGATTAAATTTGTTGCTGCCCAATTGTTTTTTGGTATATTTCCACACTACTCTCCTTCCATCTATACAATTTCTTAATATTATACAGGTCCTTTGGCTTTGATGACTCATGATTGAGCATAGCTCTGTTCAAGTAGACTGTGATTTTGCTGTGATTTGATAGGGGTGTCAGTGGACTGACTGTGAAACGCTTTGAGAGACTCTGGGTTGAGGTCAGTGATAAAGTAGTCTACAGTACTACTGCCAAGAGATGAGCTATATGTGTACCTACCATAGGAGTCCCCTCGAAGCTTACCATTGACTATGTACATACCAGCGTGCGACAGAGCTGCAGGAGTTGTGACCCGTTTTTGTTGGTTAAGTTGTCATAGTTGTGCCAAGGGGGGCAATTGGGGAGAGAATGCTGTCCCCTCCAGGTAGGTGTTTGTCCCCCTGTGTGCTGAGGGTGTCAGGTTCTTGTCCAGTTCTGGCATTTAGGTCGCCACAGACTAGTACATGTCCCTGGGCCTGGAAATTGTTGATCTCCCCCTCTAAGATGGAGAAGCTGTCATCGTTAAAGTATGGCGATTCTATCGGGGGTATATAGGTAGCACACATGAGGACATTTTTCTCTGTTGAGATCATTTCCTTATTAATTTCTAGCCAGATGTTCCTGTTTTGACTAATTTAATAGAGTGGGTTAGGTCTGCTCTATACCAAATTAGCATACCCCCTGAGTCTCTTACCTGTTTCACACCTGGTAGTTTGGTGGATGGGACTACCAGCTCTCTGTAGCCTAGAGGGCAACCAGTGGGTCCGTCTCCTTTATACCATGTTTCTTGTAGGATGACAATGTCTGTATTTCAATTTCTTTGATGAAGTCTGGGTTCCTGCTCTTTAGGCCAAAGGCAGATGACCTCAGACCTTGTATATTCCAGGTGAGATAGTAAAAACGTTGTGTTCTGTAATGTCTAGTGTTGTTTTTGTATGGTTTAGGTCAGGACCATCACAGTAGGTGTGAGCAGAGCATGTTGAGCATCTGATACATACTGTGACTCTTAGGTCGCATGATGGGGCTTGGGCGGTTTAATAGTGGGGGTTGGGCCTGTTGCTCTACTCACGGCCTGGGCATATGTCCTGCTATCATGTTTAGGTCCTTGCCGCAGAAGGGCATAGGTCTGACATAGGGGCCTATATAGAGTGTGGCCAGGGTTGCTTGTGGTGGTTTTAGCTGGTTGGGGTGTGGCTGGTGCTGCTGTGGTCTGGTGTAGGTCCTCTTGGCGTGGGATCTCTCGGTGCAGGTCCTTCGGGGGGGGGGGGGTCTTGCAAGTCTGGGAGGGTGTCTCACTGGCCTCGGCGGGTTGTCCGTTGCTCTGTTGTCCTGTGTGAGGTGCTGGGGCTACTTCTTGAGGGTGACGTCCTTCAGCGTCCTGGCAAAAGTTAGGATGGCTGCCTTGTAGAGGTGGACTGGTCGTAAAGGCTGTTCAAGTCCAGGGTGGAGTAGTGGGCCTGGTAGACATTGGTCGCTCACAAGGAAGAAGCCACTGCTCCAAAACTGCCATAATAAAAGCCAGACTACGGTTTGCAACTGCACATGGGGACAAAGATTGTACTTTTTGGAGAAATATCCTCTGGTCTGATGAAACACAAATAGAACTGTTTGGCCATAATGACCATCGTTATGTTTGGAGGAAAAGGGGGGAGGCTTGCAAGCCGGAGAACACCATCCCAACCGTGAAGCACGGGGTGGCAGCATCATGTTGTGGGGTGCTTTGCTGCAGGAGGGACTAGTGCACTTCAAAAAATAGATGGCATCATGAGGAGATACAATTATGTGGATATATTGAAGCAACATCTCAAGACATCAGTCAGGAAGTTAAAGCTTGGTCGCAAATGGGTCTTCCAAATGGACAATAACCCCAAGCATGCTTCCAAAGTTGTGGCAAAATGGATTAAGGACAACAAAGTCAAAGTATTGGAGTGGCCATCACAAAGCCCTGACCTCAATTCTATAGAAAATTTGTGGGCAGAACTGAAAAAGCGTGTGCGAGCAAGGCCTACCACTGACTCCGTTACACCAGCTTTGTCAGGAGGAATGGGCCAAAATTCACCAACTTATTGTGGGAAGCTTGTGGAAGGCTACCCGAAACGTTTGACCCAAGTTAAACAATTTAAAGGCAATGCTACCAAATACTAATTGAGTGTATGTAAACTTCTGACCCACTGGGAATGTGATGAAAGAAATAAAAGCTGAAATAAATCATTCTCTCTACTATTATGCTGGCATTTCACATTCTTAAAATAAAGTGGTGATCCTAACTGACGTGAGACAGGGAATCTTTACTTGGATTAAATGTCAAGAATTGTGAAAAACTGAGCTAAATGTATTTGGCTAAGGTGTATGTAAACTTCCGACTTCAACTGTGTATATATACACTGCTCAAAAAAATAAAGGGAACACTTAAACAACACAATGTAACTCCAAGTCAATCACACTTCTGTGAAATCAAACTGTGCACTTAGGAAGCAACACTGATTGACAATACATTTCACATGCTGTTGTGCAAATGGAATAGACAAAAGGTGGAAATTATAGGCAATTAGCAAGACACCCCCAATAAAGGACTGGTTCTGCAGGTGGTGACCACAGACCACTTCTCAGTTCCTATGCTTCTGGCTGATGTTTTGGTCACTTTTGAATGCTGGCGGTGCTTCCACTCTGTGGTAGCATAAGACGGAGTCTACAACCCACACAAGTGGCTCAGGTAGTGCAGCTCATCCAGGATGGCACATCAATGCGAGCTGTGGCAAGAAGGTTTGCTGTGTCTGTCCAGCCGGTAGTGTCCAGAGCATGGAGGCGCTACCAGGAGACAGGCCAGTACATCAGGAGACGTGGAGGAGGCCGTAGGAGGGCAACAACCCAGCAGCAGGACCACTACCTCCGCCTTTGTGCAAGGAGGTGCACTGCCAGAGCCCTGCAAAATGACCTCCACGACGCTGGGCTAATTTTTAATGTTTTGTACACTCAGTGTATATAGATATCTTTGTTAGAAATAATATTATATTTCCTTTGACGGAGTGATACTGAATATAAACAACTTCTCAACTTACCCCACTCTCCCCTACCTGACCACACGGGTGAAATTAATGCTGTTTGTGTTTTATCACTTGGAGGTCTTTGTTTTTGATCTGAAGTCTGTGCAGCACGTTTGTTGTCCTCAGAGAAAAACAGTATCTGAGGCTCCCAAGAAAATCATAATAATCATAAACAAAAGAGGCACTGCTTCCTTGTGGTTGTGTGGCACACATCTGGACTTCCCTCAGATTAAACATTCCATATGTGACCTGAGCTGGAAACGATTTGTTCACCGGCAGTGCCGTTACTCCTGCCAAAAGGAAGAGGGGGTTGAGAACGGACCACTCCAGTGAAAGGATTCTAGGTATGGAGTTAATTTGGCCAAAGGTCTTGGTTGCAGTAGGATGATATTTGGCAGAGTTTTAACATGTAATCTCCCATTTGATTTTCATTCATTGGGCAGGATGGGAGGGTGCCAGTCCCCTTCTCCCGGGAGTAAGACATCCCACCCATATCAAGGTCAAGCTGGTTCTTTATAAACATTGATTAAATGCCCTGGAAATTGCCCTATGGCTTAGTTTTACACATGAAAGACAAGAGTACCGTGTTGTGAAAGAAAGAAAAAGATAGATAGAAAGAAAGAAAGAAAGCACATGACATCAGTTTACAGTGCCTTCAGAAAGTACTCACACCCCGTTGACTTTGTCCACATTTTGTTGTGTTACAGATGGAATTTAAAATAGATTCAATTGCAATTGTTGTATCACCCATCTACACACAATACCCCATAATGTGAAAGTGGAATTATGTTTTTCAATTTTTTTAAACAAATTAATACAAAAGGAAAAGCTGTAATGTCTTGAGTTAATAAGTATTCAACCCCTTTGTTATGGCAAGCCTCAATAATTTCAGGAGTAAATATGTGGATGGGTGGATGGGTAAACATTTAAAAAGCAGACATTGAATATCCCTTTGAGCATGGGGAATTTATTAATTACACTTTGGATGGTGTATCAATAGACCCAATCACTGCAAAGATACAGGCAACCTTCCTAACTCAGTTGCCGGGGAGGAAGGAAACTGCTCAGTGATTTCACTATGAGGCCAAGGGTGACTTTAAAACAGTTAGAGTTTAATGGCTGTGATAGGTGAAAACTGAGGATGGATCAACATCACTAAAGTTACTCCACAATACTAATCTAACTGACATAGTGAAAAGAACAAAGCCTGTACAGAATGAAAATATTCCATAACATGCATCCTGTTTGCAACAAGGCACTAAAGTAATAGTGCAAAAAGTGTGGCAAAGCAATTCACTTTTTGTCCTGAATACCATGTGTTATGTTTGGAGCAAATCCTATACAACACATTATTGAGTACCACTCTCCATATTTTAAAGCATAGTTGTGTTTGCATCATGTTATGGGTATGCTTGTAATAGTTAAGGACTGGGGAGTTTTTCAGGATAAAAATTAAATGGAATGGAGCTAAGCACAGGCAAAATCCTAGAGGAAAACCTGGTTCAGTTTGCTTTCCACCAGACACTGGGAGTTAAACTCACCTTTCAGCAGGACAATAACCTAAAACACATGGCCAAATCTACACTGAAGTTGCTTACCAAGAAGAAAGTGAATTTTCCGGAGTAGTCGAGTTACAGCTTTGACTTAAATCTACTTGATAATCTATGGCAAGATCTGAAAATAGTTGTTGAGCAATGATCAACAACCAATTTGACAGAGCTTGAAGATTTTTGAAAATAGTAATGGGCAAATGTTGCACAATCCTGGTATGGAAAGCTCTTAGACTTACCCAGAAAGACTTATAGATGTAATTGCGGCCAAAGGTTATTCTAACATGTATTGACTCAGGGATGTGAATACAAATTTTTCTGTATTTCATTTCTGTATTTCACTAAAAACATGTTTTCACTTTGTCATTATGGGTTATTGTGTGTAGATGGGGGAGAAAAAATATATACTTAATCCATTTTGAATTCAGGCTGTGACAACAAAATGTGAAATAAGTCAAGGGGCATGACTACTTTGACAACACTGTAACAGCTGAATAATTGCTTTTCAGGATATTCTCTTGATTCGGATTTGTTTTATCATCAGACTGCATCCCAACTGAAGCGAAACGATTAAGAGATATCATTGTGCAACTGTGTCTGGTCTTGTCATTCAAAGAGCAGTCCTGTTCTACAACTGTTAGCAGCAGTCTATAACAAACTGCTCACATGGACTTGGCTCCAGTTTATTCAACAAAATGTTGACCAAACCAATCTACAAAAAGCTTGAATGGATTTACTCTCTGGGAGTTCTGGTGGGCCTTCGCGGATCAGCAAACAAAGGCAAGGAGGGGTGCTCAACAACAATGACAATAATCATGAGAATGGCTTACCAAGAAAAACTTCCAAAAGGACTAATTCCAGGTAAAAAGGAGTTGGAGCACTCAACAAAAAACTATTATTAATAATAATAATAATAATAATAGGGGAGGGGGTGTAGTTCAAACATTTAGCTCAAAAGGTTATTTGAGGAGCCATTAAAAGAGGTTCTTCGAATAACTTATAGGCGTTCCCCCAAAGTTTCAATTTGAAAAACCCCTAAAGGATACTCCAGGAACCTTTTCTTTTTAGAGTGTAGTTAGCATAAGCTGCTAGTTACCCCGGTACTTTAAAAAAAACGCCCCTTTGCCAAAATATTTCATGAAATAACAAAAAAAGTGTAAACTGTAGCCATTCATTTCCCTTTATAGTTTATTCGCCAAGCATGACCTCCATCCACAACTTTTGTGTCAGCAATTAGACATTGTTCTTAGGGGGGATAGTTACTCCCTAGTACCCTACATGATGCGGACAGGTGACTGACTTTTCAGCGTCAGTCTTCCTCAGAGTGACCTGACCATTGTACTTAGCTCCTATTTATAGCCTAGTGGCTCATTGAGACACAACAACATAAACAAATTATAATGATAATATGTAACTGGCAAATTATAGCACAAAACTAAAATATAAATATTGTATCTCGTTAATCAATAGGCCATGTCAAAATATACATAGGTGATAAAGCATTTGGGGATTTGTGAATCCTGAGACACTGAGAAAGAAAAATCATGGCAACAACAGTATAGAAACGAGGACAGCTTAAAATCATCGTTTAGTCCCTTTGGATCCACAGTGTCTGAGAAGTACTGCCAGGATGCCTCTCTAGGTTTTAGTTTACATACGATATCACCTCTTGGTGAAATGTGGACAGTGTTCTATGGCTACAAAGTGCAGGGAGGGAGGTGGGCCATGGTTGGCTTGGATGCAGTGGAGCGCAATAACATAGTCCATGTTTTATTTCGAATAGCAGCCTTACGTTCTGCAATGCGAAGTTTCAATGCGAAGTTTAGTTTGACCAATATAAGCAGCCCCGCAAATGCATTTGAGCATGGATATGACAATTATGACATAATTAACCTTTGGATGTTGTATTCTTTACCTGTTATAGGGTGGTAAAACACTTTAGTATGTGTCATACTTTCACAATGTACACAGTGTCCACACTTGTAATTGCCATTGGGCGGGCCTGGAAGCCAAGTGTCACGCTTCTTGGGTAGCTGTGTGCTGTGCGTAACGGAATCGGCTACAGTATATTGCGCGCACGGAGAAAATGCGAGGGGGCAATATTGTGAACTCTCGTAGATTTGTATCACTTTTGAGAATCTACTAGTGTTTCAATACAATGGATTTGACGCGACCGGCACATGGGCTGTACTCTGTGGAAAAACACAAACGTGGGGCCGTTTTGTCCTGGTTTGACGTGCAGTCTCTGTTGCACGGTATAGATAGGCCGGTTCAACGACACCCTTATCATATCGACGTTGCAGGAACTTGGTGCGCATATCATTAGCTTTGCACTCTAAATCTATGTCCTAGAGTTACGTCGGAGTCTTAGGAATTGACCCATCGGTATGTTCCGTTTAAGGTGTAGGGTAAAAGGGGGTAACTATCCTCCTCTAAGAACAATGTTTAATTGCTGACACAAAAAAAGCAATGTTTGGAAAACATAAACCAATAAACTATAAAGGGAAATAAATGGCTACAGTTTAGACTTTTTAGATAGCACATTTTTGTTCTTTCTTGTTGTTCCTTTTCTGTACAATCCATTATACACAATTGCACTAAATATTATTGGAATAATGCAAGATTTTAAATATCAGCAGTCTTTAAAATGACATTCACAGAAGCAAAAGGTTTTCAACAGTTGTTTTTAATTAATTAAAAATATATTTTCATTGGAATATAATATTGGGATGAAATATAACATTAAATATATTTTAATAACATTGGAATATAACATTTAATAACAATAAATAATAACTTAACTAATTCAGTGTAAAATTGATGTTGCATCTCTTATACTCTGCTATTGCACAATTCCAATAGGTCACAAATGAAGCTATCCCCAGGGAAATTATGAGCTCACCTCCTGCACTGCTCACACCTAATCCAGTCCCCACCTGTGACTGAAAACAGCTCCTCACAGAAAATACCCTCCACATCCCCTTCATTGGTGGCTGATGTGGCTTGTTGTGTTGCAACAACCTTCTTTGAGACAACCTTTTTTTAAGAACATGCTTCTTTTTCTTTCTCTCTCTTTTCTTCTTGTTGATGTTTCTGTCGAGTCTTTTACTCCAGCAACCTTTTGTAAGGTGAGGCTGTCAGTACTGCCGCAGACTCTGTCGTCCTCTTCCTCGGCCTCGCCTCCTGGATCCTCGGTCTCGGGGACAACCCCAATAGAACTGCTGCAGCTGTTGGTTGTTGTTTAAGCAAAAACAAACAAACAAGAACACATAAGTATTGGTACAATAAACACTTCTAATCATTATATGCAAATATATATTCCCTTTTTTTCTTACCAACATTTGGAGCAAGGGTAGGCTGCAGGGTGGAGGTTGTGGCGGAGGTAGATGTGGTGGAGGTAGATGTTTTTGCGTTAGAGCTGTTGGCGTTGGAGGTAGAGCTAGTGATGTGGTGGTAGGGGTGGCGATGGTAGAGCTGGTGGCCGTATCGGTAGAGGTGGCAGCGGTAGAGCTGCGTGACGTATCGGTGGAGGTGGCAGCGGTAGAGCTGGTGGACGTATCGGTGGAGGTGGCAGCGTAGAGCTGGTGGACGTATCGGTGGAGGTGGCAGCGGTAGAGCTGGTGGACGTATCGGTGGAGGTGGCAGCGGTAGAGCTGGTGGACGTATTCGGTGGAGGTGGCAGCGGTAGAGCTGGTGGACGTATCGGTGGAGGTGGCAGCGGTAGAGCTGGTGGACGTATCGGTGGAGGTGGCAGCGGCGGTGGTAGAGCACTGTGGATTTAGATTACTTTTTCTTACCGGCAATGGGCTCAGGCCCCTCTATAACCTCAGTGGCCACGAAGTCCGCCTCTGTGAAGATATCCTTCTCCAAAGGCCACAGCCCACTGGCCAGGAAGCCCTCCACCCCTCTCTCCACACTGGTCACCTTGTTATAGGCCTTTGTGATGAGGCCAGCCATTTGGTATATACCTATCCTTTCCCCAGGAAGCGTCATCATCCATTGATCTGCTGCCCTGTTGTAAAAGGCCTTCAGACCCTTGAAGACGGTACTGTCTAACAGCTGCATCTTGTGGATGCACTGGAGTGACATAGTGATGAGAATCACTCCCTGGCCTCTTGCTGTCCGAACAGCCTCCAGTGTCTTAAGGGAGTGGTGCCCATCGAGGATGAGGATATGGGGTTCCTCAGGGGTGCAACCAACACTGTGGGGCAAGTGATGGTGCCAGTCAACAAAGAAAGTACTGTCGACCCAGCCTGAGTCACTCACCCTTCCAACGGACCCTGGAGGTGCTTCAACCAGCAGCTGTTCCTTCATCCTCTTCCGGGGGAAGATGAAAAGAGGCGGTACGTACTGTCCCGCTGCACTGATAGCACAAATTACTGTGACTGTGAAGCCCCTCTCTGGGCTGGTCATCCGTGCAAACTGTTTTGCTCTCTTGGTGGCCACCACAGGCAACAGTTTCTGGACATATTATATTCCCGTCTCATCCATGTTCCAACTCTTTGAAGGCCCGACATCCCTGACGCTGTTTAAAACGTCATTGTAGGCCATAAAAAAACTGGTCAACCTTAAGCTTATTAAAGCCCACCTCGCAAGACTGGTTGCTTGCAGTACTCAAACTGACAGTTGAGGGTTGCACTTCATTAAGCCACTGAACCAATCCACCCCTGCATACCACTTTCCTTTGTTGAACCTGTGCTTGATTCCCATCCTCTCTGCCAGATCGAAGGTGAGTCTGGCATCCCACCCATTTGTCTGAAGCCTGGGTTTTTCACCTCCTTTCCTCTGTGGTGCTGTAGGGTTCTTGGTGGAATGTTGAACACCCTGGCAGCCCCTTTTAAGGTCCGCCCATTTTCTATTGCCTTCAGGTCATGCTGTATCACCTCAGAGCCATAGCTTCCACGGTTTGTTTTCTTCTTGTATGTTCTCATCTGAAAATAGGTTAAGGAATTGACCCTAAACCTAAGCCCTGACCCCTAATCTAACATATGGGCCCTAACCCTTACCCAAAACCCTCCCTAATCATAACCCCTAATCTAACAGATGGCCCCTTACCCTAACTACCCCACACAGGACTGTGTACCTTAAGACGCGCCAGTTTCTTTCACAGCACCTGACTCAAAGTATTATTATTAACTTGCAGGGGGGAGAGGTGCCAATTGAAAAGTGCTCTCTTAGAAACGTAGCTAGCTAGCTAGCTATATGACATAAAATGCTATGTAAAATAGCTAAAAGGCTATAAAGTAAGATTAACTGTAAAGCTGTCAGTCACTAGTGGAAAAATTTACAACTGCAACTAAGTATGTTATCTTTTTTAATGTATTTTACCTCAGACAATCTTGTAGTAAGGTTGCTAGGTAGCACTGTCACGCCCTGTTCTGTTTCACCTGCCCTTGTGATTGTCTCCACCCCCTCCAGGTGTCACTGATTTCCCCCAGTGTATTTATCCCTGTGTTGCCTGTCTCTCTGTGCCAGTTCGTCTTGTATGTTTTTCAAGTCAACCAGCGTTTTTCCCGTTCTCCTGCTTTTTGCTCTTCTCCTTTTTCTAGTCCTTCCGGTTTTGACCCTTGCCTATTTCTGGACTCTGTACCCACCTGCCTGACCATTCTGCCTGCCTTGACCACGAGCCTGTCTGCCACTCTGCACCTCCTGGACTCTGATCTGGTTTTGAACTTTTGCCTGTCCACGACCATTCTCTTGCCTACTCCTTTTGGATTGATAAACATTGTAAGACTCCAACCATCTGCCTCCTGTGTCTGCATCTGGGTCTCGCCTTGTGTACTGATAAGCATGGCTAGCAGCTTATGCTAACTAGCATTTACTGCTAGTGAGGTTGCTAGCTAGCAGGTTGGCATAAACTAGCACTAACTAAATGTCTAAATGACAGGTAGAAACACATTCATAACCATAAAGGGGTAACTAGCTCCCAGGAGCCAGGAATAATGTGTCCCTGAACAAAGTGGGGAAGGGGTCAAAATCAAAAGTAACAGTCGGTATCTGGTGTGGCCACCAGCTGCATTAAGTACTGCAGTGCATCTCCTCCTCATGGACTGCACCAGATTTGCCAGTTCTTGCTGTGAGATGTTACCCCACTTTTCCACCAAGGCACCTGCAAGTTCCCGGACATTTCTAGAGGGAATGGCCCTAGCCCTCACCCTCCGATCCAATAGGTCCCAGAAGTGCTCAATAGGATTGAGATCCGCGCTCTTCGCTGGCCATGGCAGAACACTGACATTCCTGTCTTGCAGGAAATCACGCACAGAACGAACAGTATGGCTGGTGGCATTGTCATAGTGGAGGGTCATGTCAGGATGAGCCTGCAAGAAGGGTACCACATGAGGGAGGAGGATGTTTTCCCTGTAATGCACAGCATTGAAATTGCCTTCAATGACAACAAGCTCAGTCCGATGATGCTGTGACACACCGCCCCAGACAATGACGGACCCTGCACCTCCAAATCGATCCCGCTCCAGAGTACAGGCCTCGGTGTAACGCTCATTCCTTTGATGATAAACGCGAATCCGACCATCACCGCCGGTGAGACAAAACCGTGACTCGTCAGTGAAGAGCACTTTTTGCCAGTCCTGTCTGGTCCAGCGACGGTGGGTTTGTGCCCATAGGCGAGGTTGTTGCCAGTGATGTCTGGTGAGGACCTGCGTTACAACAAGCCTACAAGCCCTTATTCCAGCCTCTATCAGCCTATTGCGGACAGTGTGATGTTCAGTGATGTTCGAATGTACCGATCCTGTGCAAGTGTTGTTACACGTGGTCTGCCACTGTGAGGAAGATCAGCTGTCCGTCATGTCTCCTTGTAGCACTGTCTTAGGCGTCTCACAGTATGGACATTGCAATTTATTGCCCTGGCCACATCTGCAGTCCTCATGCCTCCTTGCAGCATGCCTAAGGCACGTTCACGCAGATGAGCAGGGACCCTGGGCATCTTTCTTTTGGTGTTTTTCAGAGTCAGTAGAAAGGCCTCTATAGTGTCCTACGTTTTCATAACTGTGACCTTAATTACCTATTGTCTGTAAGGTGTTAGTGTCTGTAACAATGTTCGTCTGAGGAAGAAGCAATAGACCAAAGCACAGCGTGGTACGTGTTCATGACGTTTTAATATAGCCTGAACACTGAAACAAAAAACAAAAGTGAAACAAAACGCAACAGTTCTGTCAGGCACTCACACAAAACAGAAAACAACTACCCACAAAACACAGGTGGGAAAAGGCTACCTAAGTATGGTTCTCAATCAGACACAACGATAGACAGCTGCCTCTGATTGAGAACCACACCCGGCCAAACACATAGAAATAGACAACATAGAACAAAAACATAGAATGCCACCCCAACTCACGCCCTGACCAACCAAAATAGAGACATAAAAAGGATCTCTAAGGTCAGGGCGTGACAGTGTCTTAACGACCGTTCCACAGGTGCATGTTCATTAATTGTTTATGGTTAATTGAACAAGCATGGGAAACAGTGTTTAACCCCTTTACAATGAAGATCTGTGAAGGTATTTGGATTTTTACGAATTATCTTTGAAAGACAGGGTCCTGTTTCTTTTTTTGCTGAGTTTATATACACTACCATTCAAAAGTTTGGGGTCACTTGGACATTTTCTTGTTTTTTAAAGAAAAGCTCATTTTTTGTCCATTAAAATAACATAAAATTGATCAGAAATACATTGTTAATGTTGTAAATGACTTTTGTAGCTGTAAACGTCTGATTTTTAATGGAATATCTACATAGGCTTACAGAGGCTCATTATCAACAACCATCACTCCTGTGTTCCAGGAGTGTTAGCTAATGTTAGTGTTAGCTAGGAGTGTTAGCTAATCCAAGTTTATCATTTTAAAAGGCTAATTGATCATTAGAAAAACCTTTTGCAATTATGTTAGCACAGCTGAAAACTGTTGTACTGATTAAAGAAGCAATAAAACTGGCCTTCTTTAGACAAGTTGAGTATCTGGAGCATCAGCATCTGTTGGTTCGATTACAGGCTCAAAATGGCCAGAAACTAAGCACTTTCTTCTGAAACTCGTCAGTCTATTCTTGTTCTGAGGAATGAAGGCTATTCCATGCGAGAAATTGCCAAGAAACTGAAGATCTCGTACAACGCTGTGTACTACTCCCTTCACAGAACAGCGCAAACTGTCTCTAACCAGAATAGAAAGAGGAGTGGGCAAGAGGACAAGTACATTAGAGTGTCTAGTCTGAGAAACAGACACCTCACAAGTCCTCAACTGGCAGCTTCATTAAATAGTACCCGCAAAACACCAGTCTCAACGTCAACAGTGAATAAGCAACTCCGGGATGCTGGCCTTCTTGGCAGAGTTCCTCTGTCCAGTGTCTGTGTTCTTTTGCCCATCTTAATTTTGTATTTTTATTGGCCAGTCTGAGATATGGCTTTTTCTTTGCAACTCTGCCTGGAAGGCCAGCATCCCGGAGTCGCCTCTTCACAGTTGACGTTGAGACTCACTATCATATTGTTCCCTGCTTAATACCACAATAGACCCTCCGCCTCCTGTATAATGGATTAAAGTGAGCAATAAGAAATCAACTTGCTTTTTTTGATGAGTGCTCCAACTCCTTTTTACCTCGTATTAGTACTTTTGGAAGTTTTTCTTGGTAAGTCATTTTTGGGATTTGTTCTCTACTTCTCTCTTTTTATTTTTGTCTGTTCATCATGATATTTGAAGCAGCTGTTCTATACTCTGAATAATACCTACACGTTATCTATGATCATATCTTACAATGCTAATAAAACCCATGGACCTACTTCACTGAGAGTTGAATGTGTTTGATAAAGCGTAAAAAAGGATGCCTCAGGTCCCCTCACAGAAGAGTGTGTGCCATTGATTTCTTCTGTTTTATTACAACCAGAGAATAACTCATGTAAGGTAGGAGGCATGAAAAGATGCCTGAGCGGAGTTCCCACATCAGTTTTTCCGGGGAAACGGAAGTTAGGATGAAAATACTTTATCCCTGAAAACCAGTTGTTAGCCG
Source organism: Salvelinus sp. IW2-2015 (assembly GCF_002910315.2). Classification (NCBI taxonomy): domain Eukaryota; kingdom Metazoa; phylum Chordata; class Actinopteri; order Salmoniformes; family Salmonidae; genus Salvelinus; species Salvelinus sp. IW2-2015. The sequence continues at coordinate 18,890,418 of NC_036851.1, forward strand.
TTTCTGCCGACCCCACATAGTCTACAGAGGAGCTGATGTTAGTATCAGCAGCCCTAAAAGGAGCCTCACTGGAAAATACTTCACCTGCTGCTGAGATCCTGTTATACTATACAATATCATGAATATTAGCGGTGTGTTTTTTTTTTTACAAGTTGGTCACAATTACAGCTGAATTTTGCACTACAACAGTATGTGGAAGAGCCGTGTCCAATTGAACTGACTAGAGTTAAAATGGAACTGAGCCACCTAACTCAGGTGACATGACTCAATGGAACTGGTCTTGCTCCCATTGTAACCTAATGAGGAGCTCTTCAATGGATACATGTCTGAGAGTCAACTACTTGAGAACTACCGGTTTGACAGGAGAGGTACAGTATATTTGACATTATGAGTTTCTTCAGGAAGACCTAGACGCAAAGACAAGGAAGAACCACGCATTGCTACCAGTGCTTCAGGTTTTGATGGCCCTGCATTTCTTCGCAATGTGAAGTTTCCAATGAGTGCTGTGTGAAGTTTTTAACATGCACAAGTCCTCTGTGTGTAAGGTTTAATTAATTAAAATGTCCTACATAGGCTGAACTAAGCATACTTGCGGGCCCCGGACTGGGCACCCTCGTTGCGGGCCCCGGACTGGGCACCCTCGTTGCGGGCCCCGGACTGGGCACCCTCGTTGCGGGCCCCGGACTGGGCACCCTCGTTGCGGGCCCCGGACTGGGCACCCTCGCTGCGGGCCCCGGACTGGGCACCCTCGCTGCGGGCCCCGGACTGGGCACCCTCGCTGCGGGCCCCGGACTGGAGAACGTCGCTGGAGGCTCCGGACTGGAGGCCGTCGCTGGAGGCTCCGGACTGGAGGCCGTCGCTGGAGGCTCCGGACTGGAGAACGTCGCTGGAGGCTCCGGACTGGAGGCCGTCTCTGGAGTGGAGAGACACACAGGAGGCCTGGCTCTGGGAGCAGGCACAAGACTCACCAGGCTGGGGAGACATACAGGAGGCTTCTTCCTTGGCCGAAGCACCGGATACACTGGGCCGTGGAGGCGCACTGGCGGTCTCGAGCGCAGAGCTGGCACGACCCGTTCTGGCTGGATGCCCACTTCCACCCGGCAAATGCGGGACACTGGCACCGAGCACACCAGCCTGTGAATGCTCAACCGAGACACAGTGCGCCGCAAAATAAATTTTGTTCCCTCATAACGCTGCCGCTCCGCCTTAGCTGCCTCCAGTTCCTCCCTTGGATGGCGATACTCCCCAGCCTGCCTCCAGGGTCCCTTACCATCCATGATCTACTCCCATGTCCAGGAGTCCTCTCTACCACGCTGCTTGGTCCTTTGGTGGTGGGAAGTTCTGTCACAGCCGTTAAAAGATGAGGACCAAGGTGCAGCGTGGTGAGAGTACATTTTCTTTTATTGAATAAAAGATTACGCCGAACAAAACAATAAACACTACAAAAAAACAAACCGTGATGCTAAAGGCTATGTGCCCTAAACAAAGTCAACTTCCCACAAACACAGGGGGAAAAAATAGCTACCTAAGTATGGTTCCCAATCAGAGACAATGATAGACAGCTGTCCTTGATTGAGAACCATACCCGGCCAAAACATAGAAATAGAAAATCATAGAAACACAAAACATAGAATGCCCACTTCAACTCACGCCCTGACCAAACCAAAATAGAGACATAAAAAGGATCTCTAAGGTCAGGGCGTGACATCCACGTCATAAGTTCCACGTCAAATCTTAGCTAGCAGTCATCATCATGAATCAAGTCGACAATTTAATCCTTGTCATATGAAGAGAAATAATGAAGAGATATTATAGATTAAACGTATCGGTGCTCATCGGCCATTGGACACGAACAATACACAACAAGTTGGAAATTGCAAATTCAATAATGAGTGGTTTGGAAGGAATCAGTGGCTAACTGTAAGCATTGCAAAGCTATCACTAGCCTGCTATTCAGTGGAGTGGGTGTGTGGTCCCAATGCTCGGTTTAAGGTTCTCTTTTCCAAGCTTAAAATTATAAACATTCAACATTGGCGGTGCTGTCAATCCAGCATGATTTCTGCCGCGCTCAAAACAACTGTTAACTCGGAAACGAGAAATCTGACTTCAATGAGTTCAAGACAACTGGGATCTCAGGAAAAAACTAGCTCCGACTGGGCAAATACGTTTAGAACGGTCATCCAACTCAGAATTGTAAATTGGGAACTTGGGGCTCTTTCTAGAGCTATGACCTGAAGATCACTGACATCATTATGATATGACCTTTTTTCTGAGTTCCCAGTTGTCTTGAAAGCACCATAAATCCAGAGAATGCCAGACTTTAATGACAAAGTTTGTTGACAAACTTTGCCCACAAGAATGACCGCAGCGCCACCTTCCTGTTCAAGTGAGCACAGCACAACAAGTTGAGTCCAAAAATGTCTTGTATGCTGCTGCATAAATTATGTAATATGCCAGGGAGATATGTATACTGTAGCTAAGAAAGTAATACAAAGTGTATGTTTTGTAGTAAGCTGTTAGTAGCCTATGTGCCTCACCCTAATAATTTAAGGTCTATTTTCCCCTCGTAATTTCACCTACTGTTCTGACTTGGTGGTGCACATTTAGCCTATAACCTGTTTTAGAGAAATGTAATCATCAAATATTGTAAGAGCTTTCATTGTCTGCTTATATGCCCCCTTATCCTATGCTTCTGACTTGGTGTATAGGGAGAACACTGTGAGAACGGCCCATGTTCTCAAATTCTGTCAGTGTACATTTCAAAAGTGCTGAACAAATTGTTATGTTGACTACGTCCGTCCTAGCTCGCTCATTAATGTCTTATTTGAAATTACGGATGGCCTCTTATCTGCTCGTCGTCCCCTTATGCCACAGGTGTCAAACTCATTCCACGGAGGGCCGAGTGTCTGCGGGTTTTCGCTCCTCCCTTGTACTTGATTGATGAATTAACATCACTAATTAGTTAGGAACTCCCCACACCTGGTTGTCTAGGGCTTTATTGAAAGGAAAAACCAAAAACCTGCAGACACTAGGCCCTCCGTGGAATGAGTTTGACACCCCTGCCTTATGCCATAGTTTGTACATCTCAATTGCCAGTAGAAACCACATTTGTTTAAGCAAGTCAACCATATCAGCTATGTTTTTTTTTAAAGACAGTAAATGAGACTGAATTAACTGTTTCGCTGCCAGACAAGGCTCCACTGATAGTCAGGTGTGGCATGTGGTAAGGTGTTGGGACTGCTGTTGGGACTCTACTGTTGGGACAGCTTTATGTAGGCCCTAACAGTTTGTGGGAACAGTTTGTCCCCGTTATAGTGCAATTTATGTATTGTTTAGTGTCGTGTTGTGTGCATGCATCCCCCCAAAATGTTTTGTTTGCTCCACCAAGATTGACATGCTAAAATCGCCAATGCACCTTGTAATATGGTAACCTACTGTTTAAACACAGCTAGGTAGACAAACTTCAGGTAAAGTAGGTAATATTATGAAAGGATAGTGGGCCAAAAAACAGTGGATCTCCTCAGAGATAAGCACATTGGACTGAGGGAATCATCAGGTTAAAAGCTACAGCCTAATAAAAAGGAAATTATCGAATTATGTTTAAGGGGATATTCACATGTTGCTCATTTGGACTCCAGATTCTGGTGTTAAATGATTTTGTTTTGGTAGAGCTTTTATTATAATATGAAAGACTAAGAGCGTATAACCAATACAGTGGGCCCAAATCATTGTTCACAGATTTATCAAAACAATTAGAGCTGGACCAAGCATACTGTACATGGAAATTCTGAAATTGAAACATCTCTTCCAGTCCACACCAGAGCTCCAGTGGAAGATTTGGCCAGGGTAACAGAAGTCCAAAAATGTTTAGACCTTTTCTTCCCTGCCTCTAGACACATAGTCAACATGTTTATGCTTCTGGCATTTAATTAAATATAATAATATGCTGTTTTTTTTAAACGTCCTCCCTCTTGATTTGAGCAACGGCAGAAATATTTGGGGAGAGCTGTAGCATTAAAATGCAGTTAGACGTTCGGAATGCACTTTTTTATAAACTAGAATTGTTTAACTGCGGTTTTCAAATAATTCTCAATACGAACCCTAAGAATAACAAAATGACAGGGTGTGTAATTTTGGAACAGAAACCAGTTACCAGTCCTGTATTGCAGGGTTTTGATGGACAAATAGTGGTTTCCAGTTCAAAGGGCAGCTGCAATAATCATGATTCTTTCCTAAAATACATGAACAGTGGAGGAAAGTCTGCCTCTATGTAGAATACTTGAACAATCATCCATAGGCTTCCCTCGCTTTAAACAGAGCCCATCAATTCCCATTGTTGTCAGCTCCTGTGGATTCTCAGCTCAAGATTAAAAGCATGCAGACGTCGGCTGCTTTTTTTTCTTGGTCAAAACCAATAAAATACTGTGAGTATGCTTTTTAAATAATTGGTTCAATAATTAGTTGAAGCCTAAATGTAAACTCAGTAACTTGTGAAAAATGTAAACCACTATAAAGGGCTTCTAATGTGTGATTTAACTGCTTGTTTTCATTTGACCATGAACACAAATAAAATGTAATACCTAAAATCAACAAAACCCAAATGCACTAAGTCAACCTATAATACACAGGTGTTGTTAGTGGACATTATTTATAGTCTTTCAGGGAAAGCTGATGATGCAGTTTTGGAATTCATTTAAATATGGTTTGTGTGGGAATCTTCTTTAGTATTAATGAAAATACAATCCATTCTAGTAGATTCACATGCCTGTCTGTGTCTTCTCTGATGATTTGCTAAGTATTTATCTTATGCTTCCATCACACCGACAGCGTCATTGCGTATGCGTCAAACTGTATGTGTAGACAGCTTGACAGAAATGGTAGCAGGTGAACATTTGTTGCATACATATCCAGATGATGTTGTGTACCAATTTGCGCAATGACGTTGTAGGTGTGATCGAGGCGTTACTGTAAGTTGAGTAGGGGCCTCTAAAAGGTGAACTCTTTCTGCAGACAGGGTCTGCATTACACTTGTTAACAGTCACTTTAATACGCTATAATCCACTTTTGAACTTGGATAGTTTTTTGGAATCATAACAACACACTTCAAAATTGCCCCTGCTCCAGCTCTTCTACTTCTACTACTACTACTACTATTACTACTTCTGATTTTAGAATACATTCATTATCATGAGAATGTACAGATTGCAGTTGCTATTGGTTTTGAGGAGTGCGGTTTCTAATTGCTTCCTATTGCATTAGCACACTTTGGAATTACAAAGATATGGCAGCCACAAGCCCTGCAAAACAGCAGAGGTTCTCTCTGTTCACCCCCACTCTCCCTCTCCTCTGTTCCCCTCTCCCCCCTCTCCCTCTTCCTCCCTCCCTTCTTTCGTTCCCCTGTCCTTTTGTGCCTGCTCTGTGGGCCAACCTCCCTGCCAGTGGTTAGTATCACAGATGGAGATTAGGAACACCCTGGTTGGCCATTGTCCTTTGCCATGGAGTCCCAGAAGGACACACTGAACACTCGATAGCAGTGTGTAATAAGAGACAGACATTTTTTTCACTTCTTTATCAGCTGCAATAGCTTCCGTTGAGGTCACTACCTCATCTCATTTTGCTACCCCCTCCCCTCGTCATCTAGATAATCAGGTCATTAGGTTTAGAGGATGGGGGAATGGTGGAGGAGAAGAGAAGCTTTGCAAAGCCTTTGAAACTTGTTAAGTATGAATTATTGTAATACTTATTCTCGTCTACCCAGGGTCTCAAAACCCAGACATACCACTGCGACAGCAATCGTTTAGATGAAAGAAAATTCTCCTGGTTAAAAATTATACACTCCAGAATGACAAAATGCATTGTTGAATAACATATGAATCCATTTTTTTGCCTTTTTTTCAGAGCATGTTGAAAACAGAGCAGTTTCAGATGGACTTTCAGGAAACCACAGGGTCAAAGGGATCCCTCTCAGCCTGCTCTCAACCGTGCGTTTGGTACACAAACTACAAAGGTAGGCACCCTCGTGAAAAGAGCAAAAATAAAGTGTGAGCACTACAGGATGTCCAATAGACTCCAAGCAAGAAGAGGGAAACGTATGCAACAAACATGGAAAGGAAAGAGAAAAAGTATTGATTTGTTACTCTAATATCTGTATTAGTTTTACAATAGATAACACAGTTATCAGTTCATAGGGTCAGACTGGATGTTGTTGATTTCCATTCTCAGAGCTAGGCATGGCGGGAAACCAGCTGTGGAACACAGACTTGCCATTCCGCCCTGATTACGAGCCAATCAATGTTTGACCACCATTAGTTGATTGTGGTATTTCTCCCTGGTCTAATCTTTGATAATTACCCCTCTGAATTACATTTTTTTTATGGAGTGAAGTCTGTATGTAAAAAGTCACATAAAAAATGGTGTACCTCCCACTCAGGCAATAGCTGTCAGTGCCGTTTTCCACCACTCCTAATTCACCCCAATTTTCAAATCTGCCATTTAAAATGCCACGTGTTGTTATTGTGTCATGGTTGGCATTCCTGTCAAATTACAACATTCTTGTTGAACAGGACCCATTCTCCACTACAAAACTGAACGGATATGATTAACAACGATGTGCCACCAGAGACGATCATGATGAATGTGTTTTCTGTCGTTAGGCACGTTAAGTATGAGAGAACGATCACTCCCCCACATGTCAGAATGCCAAGTATTATGTTGTGCTTCATTCCCTGGAGCTTCTGCCCATGCCATACCATAACAGCACACCACAGACCTGCCATGGACTTTTCCTAGAAACACTGCTCATTAACCTTTCACTGCAGTGGGCTAAATCAGGGTAATGAAGTGTTTCTTGGTAGTCTTAAACCAATCTACTTTGAAACCAAAGTATACACCTCACACACATGATTATGTGTTTAAAATATATATATAACAAACCGGTTGACACAGAAACCCCAGATTTCCAGCAGAATTTTTTGAAGTTATGTTTATTAATTATAAAATTGTGAAAAATATGAATAATATTCCAACCATGAGGCCACTAGTCATTTCACTGCAGGAAAGGGCTACAGAAGTAACGTATGGATCAACACACACAGTGGATGCCTTTGGGTGGTACTTGAATTGCGGTGGCATTTGCTTTCCTCGCTTTTGCAACCATGAAAAACAACTATTGTGACAAATAGTTACACATCATGCATGTTTTTGTCTGTATTGAACTGTTTATCAATGATGAAACATAATGTAAGTCCTTTATACTGCAAAATGACATGTTTAAGCATTGTTTAAAGTACTTGGGGCAAGCAAATTGGCTTGTCCCAGTAGTGACACAGTAGAGTAGTGAGTAGTGACATGTTTTGGAGATTTAGAGATATTTATCTATGATTTTGAATGCTAGAAAGTAAGCAAAAGTCTTCAATTAGAGTGTTGGGCCAATAACCACAATGGTTGCTGGATCGAATCCCCGAGCTGACAAGGTAAAAATCTGTCGTTCTGCGCCTGAGCAAGGCAGTTAACCCACTGTTCCCCGGGCGCTGAAGACGTGGCTGTCGATGAAGGCAGCCCCCCGCACTTCTCTGATTCAGAGGGGTTAGGTTAAATGTGGAAGACACATTTCAGTTGAATACATTCAGTTGGACATTTAGGCGAAAATTGAAAAAAAGGGTCCGATCCTTATTTATAAACAATAAACATCTATTAATAAAATGTATACAAATCTACAATTATAATGTGTCCCTAAGTTTTATGTCATTGGTGTTGCCGCCTTGAAAATCAGTCATTACAAAGATATACAAGGACCTTGAGCATTCCCTCCAGTGGCAAACTGTTATCAGGGGAGGGGTCTATACTAAAGAAAATAGTTAGCTAATCCCACCCTCATAAATTTGAGGATTCCATTGATCATTGTTTTTACTCAATTTAAATGAAGGGAAAGTACATTGTAAGCAAAATGAATAATCATATCACTTTAGTAAATTATTTTTCAAGGGTTAATGACCTTAGATTTGAGATGTGGCCTTCATTTAAGAAAATCCTAAATAAGCTGTAGACCACACTATCTACCAAGAGAGTTCTCAAGTATATTATTCGTAGCCATCTATTTACCACCACAGACCAATGCTGGCACTAAGACCACACTCAACCAACTCTATATGGCCATAAGCAAACAAGAAAATGCTCACCCAGAAGTGGCGCCCCTAGTGGCCGGAGACTTTAATGCAGGCAAACTTAAATCAGTTTTACCAAATTTTTACCAGAATGTCACATGTGCAACCAGAGGGAAAAACACTCTAGACCCACTTTACTCCACACACAGTGATGCATACAAAGCTCTCCCACGCCCTCCACTTGGCAAATCAGACCACAATTCTATCCTCCTGATTCCTGCTTACAAGCAAAAACTAAAGCAGGAAGCACCAGTGACTCGCTCAATACGAAAGTGGTCAGATGATGCGGATGCTACGCTACAGGATTGTTTTGATAGCACAGACTGGAATATGTTCCGGGATTCATCCAATGGCATTGAGGAGTATACCACCTCGGTCATCGGCTTCATCAATAAGTGCATCGATGACGTCGTCCCCACAGTGACCGTACATACATATCCCAACCAGAAGCCATGGATTACAGGCAACATTCGCAACGAGCTAAAGGCTAGAGCTGCCACTATCAAGGAGCGGTACACTAATCTGGACGCCTATAAGAAATCCCGCTATGACCTCAGATGAACCATCAAACAAGCAAAGCGTCAATACAGGATTAAGATTGAATCCTACTACACTGGCTCTGACGTTCGTCGGATGTGGCAGGGCTGGAAAACTATTACAAACTACAAAGGGAAACTCAGACGCGAGCTGCCCAGTGACGCGAGCCTACCAGACGAGCGAAACGCCTTTTATGCTTGCTTCGAGGCAAGCAACACTGAAGCATGCACGAAAGCACCAGCTGTTCTGGATGACTGTGTGATAACACTCTCGGTAGCCGATGTGAGCAAGACCTTTAAACCGGTCAACATTCACAAAGCCGCGGGGCCAGACGGATTACCAGGACGTGTACTCAAAGCATGCGCGGACCAACTGGCAAGTGTCTTCACTGACATTTTAAACCTCTCCCTGACTGACAGTAATACCTACATGTTTCAAGCAGACCACTATATTCCCTGTGCCCAAGGAAGCGAAGGTAACCTGCCTAAATGATTACCGCCCTGTAGCACTCATGTCGGTAGCCATGAAGTGCTTTGAAAGGCTGGTCATGGCTCACATCAACAGCATCCTCCAAGATACCCTAGACCCACTCCAATTCGCATACTACCCCAACAGATACACAGATGACGCAATCTCAATCGCACTCCACACTTCCCTTTTCTACCTGGACAAAAGGAACACCTATGTGAGAACGCTGTTCATTGACTACAGCTCAGCGTTCAACACCATAGTGCCCACGAACCTCATCACTATGCTAAGGACCCTAGGACTAAATACCTCCCTCTGCAACTGGATCCTGGACTTCCTGACGGGCCGTCCCTAGGTGGTAATTGTAGGCAACAACACATCTGCCATGCTGATCCTCAACACTGGGGCCCCTCAGTGGTGTGTACTTAGTCCCCTCCTGTACTCCCTGTTCACCCACGACTGCGTGGCCAAGCACGACTCCAACACCATCATTAAGTTTGCTGACGACATAACAGTGGGAGGCCTGATCACCGACAACGATGATACAGCCTAGAGTGAGGTCAGAGAATTGGCAGGTTGGAGCCAGGACAACAACCTCTCCCTCAATGTGAGCAAGACAAAGGAGCTGATCGTAGACTACAGGAAAAGGCGGGCCGAACAGGCCCTCATTAACATCAACGGGGCTGTAGTGGAGCGGGTTGAGAGTTTCAAGTTCCTTAATGTCCACATCACCAATGATCTATCATGGTCCAAACATACCAAGACAGTCGTGAAGAGGGCACGACAAAACCTTTTCCCCCTCAGGAGACTGAGAAGATTTGGCATCTGTCCCCAGATCCACAAAACTTTCTACAGCTGCACCATCGAAGCAGCCTGGCTGGTTTCATCACCTCCTGGTATGGCAACTACTCGGCATCTGATCGTACAGATCAGAACTACAGAGGGTAGTGCCTATGGCCCAATACATCACTGGGGCCAAGCTTCCTGCAATCCAGGAACTATATAATAGGCGGTGTCAGAGGCCCATAAAATTGTCAGAGACTCCAGTCCCCCAAGTCATAGACTATTTTCTCTGCTGCCGCACAGCAAGCGGTACCGGAGCGCCAAGTCTAGGACCAAAAGGCTCCTCGACAGCTTCTACCCACAAGTCATAAGAACAATTAATCAAATGGCAACCGGACTACTACATTGACCCCACCCCACCCACCCACATTTGTTTTGTACACTTCTTGCTACTCACTGTTTGTTATCTGTGCATAGTCACTTCACCTCTACTGTCACGGCTCCTCCTCTGCAGTGCAGGGGGCGGTTCCTCCTGCAGGCAGAGGGTCGTTAGTGATTGGAGCCACCTGGGCTCAGGGTATAAAACTGTCACTAATCACTTCTCTCTCTCTCTCTCTGCTCCTCCAGGTATGCTCATGATTTGTTTGTTCCTTTGTAGTTTTGCATAGTTTTCACTCAGTCATGTTCACACACACATATTCACGCATCCATGCACTTTACATACACCTTACATCATGATACTTCCACACCTCATTCCTTTTCTTAGTTTAAGTTAATAGTTTGTTTATAATAAAGAACACTTTTAAATTGGCCTATACCTGTTGTTTGCGTCCCTCATTTTTGTCACAGGCTATGAGCCGGCTTGTGACAAGTGGGACTCGTCCGGGATAGTAGTTAACTTGGGTAGTTTAGTTTAGTTTGCCAAATTTTTGTTTGAGGGTATGTTTTGGTTGGGCCAATTTGTTGAAGAGAGCGTTGAGAGCCATGTGTTCTTTTGGTTCAGTTAGCTTGGTAGCTAAGCAATTCACTCTGTGTTTTTCTGGGTTTTGTTCAGGTGGGAGTCCTCTCCTGTCAGGCTTATCAGCGAGTGTCCATAGGAGGCTCGTGGTGTTTTTGTTTTAGGTGGCAGTGAACGTGGGTAGAGCATCCCTTTCCCTTTTCCCCTACATCGGCTCGGGAGCACCTCCGTGGTTATGGGAGGGCCGCCAGTTTCTGGTTGTCTTTTCCACTCCACTGGTTTTGTGTGCATAAAAACCCCACCACATGTGACTGCACGAAGACCAGGGCCAGTTAGTTAGTAGTTTTTGGAGGATAGTGGGGTGTGGCTCCTGTCCTTGAACCCAGACTGACAGCAGGTGAGTTGTGTGTTTTTTTTAGCATGTAAGAGTATATTGGTTGAGGAAAATGTCTTCCATTTTGAGTAGTTTTGTTCAAGCTCCTCAGAGGTAGCCTTAGAGTTGTGTACTAAGGAGCAGTTATTGAAATTGCTGAACATTATCAGATTGAGATTGTTGATAAAAAAATTAAAGAGATCGTTAAAACTAGATTAAAGCAGGGTCTTAGGGAAATGGGTGTTTTTGGCGGTCAGTCTGCTAGTAGTGAGGGTGCAAGTTTTCAGTCTAGCCCTTCATTAACTTTTGAGCAGCAGAGGGAACTGTTGCAAATGCAGTTAGAGATAGAGCGATTGAGAAATGCTAATAGACCGAAAGACTACCACAGTTTGATGTTTCACAGAATCTTCGTTTGTTGCCTAAATTTGATGAGTCAGATCCAGACACATACTTTACTTTATTTGAGCGTATTGCGGAAGCTAGAGCTTGGTCAGATTTGGACATGACTATGTTGTTGCAATGTGTATTTACAGGTAAAGCACGTGAGGCTTTTGCAGCACTGAGTGTAGCTGACAGTAAAGTTTTTGCTAAAGTTAAATCAGCAGTTCTGAAGGTCTACGAGCTTGTGCCAGAGCATATCGTCAACGTTTTCGTTACAGGAAAAAGTTAGATTCACAAACCTATTCTGAGTGTTGTTCGTGATTTGACTTCTGCGTTTAATCGTTGGTGTACAGCTTCTGAAGTTTGTACTTTTGAGGGTCTGTCTAATTTGATTTGGTTAGAACAGTTCAAAAATTCTGTGTCTGACCAGGTTGCTACATATATGAATGAACGTAAAGTTAAGTCTCCAAGTGATGCAGCAATCCTTGCAGATGAGTACAGGCTAACACATAAAAGCCATTTTGAGTCAAACAGTGACATGTACCATAAAACTAACTTTACTCCTAGGAATAGTAAGTCACCTTTTTTGGGGGCTTCTTTCCAAAGGCCTCAGCAGACGTTTGGGTCTGGAGGACTTAAAGCACCGGTTAATGCTAATACCTGTCGCTACTGTTTAGTTGAAGGACATTGGAAGAAAAAATTGTCCTCTGCTTAAATCAAAACAGACAGGTCAAGTTAAACCTGCTGTGATGGCAAGTCCTGTTACAGCCTCTGACCACCAGGGTGAGCTGTTTCAGCCACTAGTTGAGTTTGATTCTCAGTCTTCCCGTTGTGATTTTTCAGCCTTTATCTCAGATGGTGTAGTGTCCCTGTAGATGGCAACCAGAATGTTAAAATCAAGATCCTAAGAGACACTGGAGCTTTAGATTCTTTTATTCTGGAATCTGTTTTGCCGTTCTCTAAAGAGTCTGATACTGGCCGTTGTGTAATGGTATGTGGTATGGGTTTAGTTCCATTCTCTTGTCCTTTACATGAAGTTACCCTAAAATGTGGTCTAGTAGAGGGTGATGTAGATGTTGGGGTTAGACCCCAGTTGCCAGTAGAGGGAGTCCACATGATTTTGGGGAATGACTTGGCAGGTAGTAAGGTGTGGGCAGATGGCAAACTAAACATCTGTAAGAAGCAAACTTCAGTGTCACCTGCAAGGGAATCTCCGGATCAAAACTATGTGTCTCCTGAGATATTTCCAGTCTGTGCGGTTACCCGCGCAGCCTCTCGTAAGGAGATTGAGAGTAAGCCAGAAAGTCTTGAGTTGCCAGTCAAACTCCAGACAGAAAGTTGACTAGTTCTAGAGATTCATTGATGACTGAGCAAAAGGCCGATACTACTTTAGCTGATCTGTTTGATAAAGTGGTTCCTGATTCAGTGGTGAGGAATAGTGCTCAGTGTTATTTTCTTCTTGATGGGCTGTTGGTCAGGAAATGGGTTCCACACTATGATCAGGGTTTAGGAGAACCAGTCTTTCAAATAGTTGTACCTACTAGTTTGCGAAAGGAAGTGTTGCAAACTTCACATGGTGATGTGGGCAGGTCATATGGGTGTTCGTAAAACTTATGATCATAACTTCGTTATTTTTTCTGGCCACGTTTAAAGCGGGATGTAGCTCAGTTTATTAAAACTTGTGATACGTGTCAGCGCACAAGCAAGCCAAATCAGGTGTATATAAAGCCTGCACCGTTGTATCCAATACAGCCGTAGGGCAACCTTTTGAGCATCTTATTATCGATTGTGTTGGGCCATTACCAAGGTCCAAGTCAGGTCATAGCTACTTATTAACTGTTATGTGTCAACAACCAGATATCCGGCAGCTTTTTCCTTGCGTACCATAACTTCAAAATCAGTAGTTAAAGCGTTAACTCAATTTATTTCAACATTTGGGATTCCAAAAACCATCCAGTCAGATCAGGGGTCTAACTTTACCTCCATTTATTTGCTCAGGTTCTCAAACAGCTTAAAATCAAACACAACAAGTCTACTGCGTTCCATGCCCAGAGCCAGGGAGCTTTGGAACGTTTTCATCAAACATTAAAATCTTTGCTTCGTGCATACTGTACAGAACTGTCTGCAGATTGGGAGGAGGGGTTACCTTGGCTGTTACTAGCTGCTCGTGAAGTAGTGCAGGAAAGCACAGGGTTTAGCCCAAATGACTTAGTGTTTGGTCATAAGGTGCGTGGACCTTTAGCGTGTTGCAGGATGGTTGTTTGCCTGAGGAACCACCTCGGAATCTTATTGACTATATAAATGGTTTTAGGTTGAAGTTGTATAGGGCTGGTGAACTAGCGAAAGAGAAACTAAAATGTTCTCAACGGAAAATGAAACTGAAATATGACGGACAGGCTGAGCTGCGTGAGTTATTCCCGGTGATCGTGTACTTGTCTTCTGCCTCTTGTAAATTCACCTTTTCAGGCAAAATACTGTGGTCCTTTCACTGTGTTGCGTAAAGTGTCAGATTTGAACTATCTTATTGAAACCCCTAGTCATAGGAAGTCCTCTAAATTATGCCATGTGAACTTGTTAAAATCTTATCACTCCCGTGATCTAAGCACAGTTGAAGGCACTCCAGCGGTGAGGTCAGCGTTAACTGCTGCTCCAGTCACTGCATCTTATGCTTTAATTTGGTGGGGGGGGAGAAGAGGAGGAAGTTAAAGTTTCGGATGAGGTCTTACAAGGTCGGTTGAAAAACTCCCAGACTTTGCAAAACCTTTGGGTTTTGGTAGACCATTTAGACTTTGAGAAACGTGATGAATTTGTAGCTCTTATTAGAAACTTCCTGTTTGTAATATCATTGCTGATGCTCTGTCCCGTGCTCCTTTAACTAGCTTGTACCTTTTCTCTGCTGACCCTACGGGCTGTCTGCGCCTCTTTTCTCTTAAATTGCTCCCCAGGTACCAGGGCTGCTGAGTTTGAGGGGKGGACAGTCAGCTGGGGGACACGGGGCTACTGCTAGGAGCCGGGATTGGTATTATTATTATTTTTTTGTTTATTTGTTTTTGGGGAAATTTGAATTATTTTGAATATGTTGGAGGAAGTTGGGTTGAGGGTGGGACCCTCATTTTAAGGAGGGGGGTGTCACGGCTCCTCCTCTGCAGTGCAGGGGGCGGTTCCTCCTGCAGGCAGAGGAGGGTCGTTAGTGATTGGAGCCACCTGGGCTCAGGGTATAAAGCTGTCACTAATCACTTCTCTCTCTCTCTCTCTGCTCCTCCAGGTATGCTCATGATTTGTTTGTTCCTTTGTAGTTTTGCATAGTTTTCACTCAGTCATGTTCACACACACATATTCACGCATCCATGCACTTTACATACACCTTACATCATGATACTTCCACACCTCATTCCTTTTCCTTAGTTTAAGTTAATAGTTTGTTTATAATAAAGAACACTTTTAAATTGGCCTATACCTGTTGTTCGTGTCCCCTCATTTTTGTCACAGGCTATGAGCCGGCTACATGTACAAATTACCTCTAACCTGTACCCCCGCACACTGACTCAGTACCGGTACCCCCTGTATATAGCCTAGTTTTTGTTATATTATTGTTACTTTTTACTTTATTTGGTAAATATTTTCTTAACTTCTTGAACTGCACTGTTGGTTAAGGGCTCGTAAAGTAAGCATTTCATGGTAAGGTCTACACTTGTATTCGACGCATGTGACAAATAAAGTTTGATTTGATTTGGTGTTGCTATCATTGGTGTTTCTACTCCTACTGGTGGCACCATGTTATCATAATGGTATCATCATGGTTATCATAATAGTAAAAAATATTTTTAAGTCATTTAGAATGAATGTGAAAATGTACCAAAAAACTATTAAATAAATACAAATTTAGAAAAATGAAGAACATTTTTCCAAAATGGCATGCACAAATGCCACCGCAATTCAAGAATGTGCCCTTTACCAGTGTTGTTTCTGTTGAAATGCATCTGTTATGTTGCGATTCTGATATATTATGTGTGAATATGAATGAGTCAAATGATGAATGACTCTAATGCACAGAAATCCGAGACCTAGGGCAACGGCACTAGGTCTGGGTAACATTGAAATCTTCTGGGCCACTTTGAAAGGGGAGAAACAACTCTGCCAACAAATAATACGTTTGGGTAGGCAGGGCTCAAAATGTGTGCGGGAATTGTGCTCTTGAAAAAGAAAGAACATGAAAGAGATCGACACAATGAGGACGCAGATAGCTAGGCTTATTATAGTCACAGCCAGTCAATGGTTGAAATCTTGTAGTGCTAATGTTAGCCGTCATGGCACATGCAAACTACTCACATGGAAAATAGTCTCATTGAAAATGACCTACATTTAACTAGCTTCCAATTTTTACACTTGGGCACTAATGGGCTCCGGACAAATTTTCTGCCTGTCTATTTCTGCCCATACCCGCTGATGCTTGTACCTGTGCAGACGTGTATGTCGGAACATTGTTAATGTAGGTGGCAACCTGCCTGCCTTGGGAGACATGCACAATGGCTGGATTTGATAAAATCCAACCTACAGTAGGTTATGCCTTCTATCTGAGCTCAAACTACAAAAACAACAGGGAATTCCAAACCATACTCTGACCAAGGTTAAATCATCCTTACCATAACATCGACCACAACAGTGACAAAGCAGAGTACCGAATCCCACAGGGAGAATAACGCAAAGGTAACCTGTAGGGGAAACAATGTGAGGTGTGGATAGATAGACCCTCACAATGGGACTTCAATGTGAAACTGAATCATGAGGTGACCTAAGGATGGGGGAGTAAATGTGAAAAACATGACAGCCGGGGCTGCAGAGGGTTAATATCACTGCTTCAGGGTGCTTCCCATGCCTTCCCCTTGGGTCAGAAGGGGAACCTAATTAGCCGGCATGAAACTCTAGCCTTATTGTTTACACAAGCTGGGCTTTTCCCCAAACCGCTGGTCACAGCTGACCATCCAGGGGCTGGACTAGGCCGGGCACTCTGTAGTAGTGGAGTGGCCACCCCCTTGTCACTGGTCTAAAACCAGTAGCGGTGCGTGGGTAAAATAACTGGGGAGGCCAAGCAAGAAAAAAAGCCTTAATATATTACAACCTATGTGTTGTGATAATTGCGTTGTCTGTTCTATAACCTGTTATTTCATATGCCTTGCAACCGTGATATATAGGCCTAAGGCCAAGACAATAAGAAGACACAGGGGCAGAATAAATTCAACCACACCTTTGTTTCATCACAAAACCGGAGAGCAACCTCTGTCCGTTGAAGTCCGCAAAGCATATTGCATGTAACAAACAGTTACATAACCTCCAGGATGGGTCAAGCAAGTTAATGTTTCGACATTTTCAGATGACTAAACAACTATTGATTTAGAACCATGGAGAGAAAAGAAAACAGGAGCTGCCTCCACTATTCCAGCACCATTTCAACATCATGCTTGCTCACTAGCCTAACTTCCTTTCATGGGCAACGTTAGTCAGTTAACATTAGCCTTCTATATCTAGCTACATATTGAACATCCATCCTCTTAGTCCAGGGGCACAATGTATGAATTTATGGTTGGATCAGAATCGCCATTAGAATCAATGGCCAGTACGGAAAATGAAAAAAAAACACAAGTACAAATCCCTATCTCCAGCAATGGCTAATTTAGGAAAGGGACAGTTTTAGCTAGCTAGCTAGCCACCGGAGGACAACAACACGACGAGATGTAATAATTCAAGTTGTTTCTGTCAATGACGTATTTCTCTTGATGCGATGTGACAGAAGAGAAGCCAAATCAAAACGGGCTTCCCTTGAAAGAAAATGTGGGTGCGCCAGGACGATTTACAGTTGAGCTAATTCAATTTAGCTCAACACAGACTGGCTATCATTTTATACTTTTTTACCAAGGGAGGCCAAATGCTTGCTGGCTTCCCTCGCATTCAATGCCAGGAGCAGCAACAATGTCATACTCTTTATGACCAGACAGCATCAGATAGCTGACCTACACATACAGAGACAGAGGGGCACTGTTTCGCTCGCTCGGATGCTTCCCTTGACATCCATGAATACATACCACTGTCTAAAACATTCACATGGGCACTCAGTGAACCCACCATGACCTCTGCTCAGGTCAATGCTGCTCTACACTGATCCGAATGTTAAGGGTTTGCTAGGAGAGGTCTCTATTTCCTTCTTTGGATGATGAATGGATATCCTACAATAGGATGAAGTCATTCTACATTCTTTTATCATAGCAATTTTTCAAACTTTTCAACTTATGGGAGACACAATAACTGAAGAAATCCTATTCTGTTTCATAAGTTAGTTTCGGATATAGGGCTCATTGCTAATACAGTATTGTTCCCTTGGGTTTGTTTTACTTTTTTCCCTGGAAAACAAAGAGACCTTAATAAAGGACATACTCGTGCACCGCAATCCTCTCCACGAAAGAAGAATGAGTGTTTCATTGTATATATTTCAAAGGAATCATAGCCGTTTGACATCGGATATTTCCTGTACCTCCGAAGCCATCCATTCCTAAACAGAAATGTACACAGAAGAGGAGCTGTGGTCAGAAAATCATTGCTTCTGGGAGCGAGGGGGGAATGAGAGCACAGCACCAAGCATTCTTCCTCATCACAGCTGTTTTCAACATAAATCCACACAAGTCAATAGCTCAGCAAGGCAAATCAAATCAAATTGTATTTGTCACATGCACCGAATACAACAGACCTTACAGTGAAATGCTTACTTTACAAGCCCTTAACCAACAATGTCGTTTTAAGAAGAATACCCCCCCCAAAAATAAATAAAAGTAACAAATAGTTAAAGAGCAGCAGTAAAATAACAATAGCGAGGCTATATACTGGGAGTACCGGTACGGAGTCAACGTGCGTGGGCACCGGTTAGTCGAGGTAATTTAATAGGTTTTGGAGTGGTTTTGTCGTGCCCTCTTCACAACTGTCTTGGTGTGCTTGGACCATGTTAGTTTGTTGGTGATGTGGACACCAAGGAACTCGAATCTCTCAACCTGCTCCACTACAGCCCCGTCAATGAGAATGGAGGCGAAGCTCGGTCCTCCTTTTCCTGTAGTCCACAATCATCTCCTTAGTCTTGATCACATTGAGGGAGAGGTTGTTGTCCTGGCACCAGACGTCTAGGTCACTGACCTCCTCCCTCCATGCTGTCTCATCGTTGCTGGTGATCAGGCCTACCACTGTTGTGTCATCGGCAAACTTAATGATGGTGTTGGAGTCGTGCCTGGCCGTGCAGTCATGAGCGAACAAGGAGTACAGGAGGGGACTGAGCACGCACTTCTGAGGGACCCCTGTGGTAAGGATCAGCGTGGCGGATGTGTTGTTACCTACCCTTACCACCTGGGGGCGGCCCGTCAGGAAGTCCAGGATCCAGTTGCAGAGGGAGGTGTTTAGTCCGAGGGTCCTTAGCATAGTGATGAGCTAAGCTAAGGACTGAAATGGGGCTTCTGCCTCCAATTCATACATATAGTACTGCATGATTGGCCTTTCTCTCTATAGTAGTTTTATTGTTGTTTAACTTGGCATGGGTGATGCCAAGAAATATATATATATAAGTATAGTTCACCCAAATTACTAAATGACACATTGGTTTCCTTACCCTGTAAGAAGTCTATGGACAAGTTATGACAGCGATCCATGCTTTGGTTTAGTTTCCCTGGCACTGTTTCCACATGCTAACGTTTTAGCATTTATGGCACAAATCCCATTCAAGTCATGGGACCAATATTAGAATTGTTGTGCATCATGTCCAAATCATCCCAAAGTATCTAAACATATATATATATATATATATGTGTGTGTGTGTGTGTGTGTGTGTGTGTGTGTGTGTGTGTGTGTGTGTGTGTGTGTGTGTGTGTGTGTGTGTGTGTGTGTGTGTGTGTGTGTGTGTGTGTGTGTGTGTGTGTGTGTGTGTGTGTGTGTGTGTGTGTGTGTGTGTTACAATACTTTGATGTTTTTCTGTGTGATGCTCAAGGTCATTTCTCATTGAGGATAAATTGAGTGAATGTCTATGAGGGCTACAGTACAGAGACAGAGGCAGGATACTGTACTGGACATCAGATGTGGTGTCTTTGTTTCAGGTCAGCCTGAAGTGATTATAGAGGTGACTCACTGCACTGTGCCATGCAAAGAGACTATATGAAAGCATTAACACACAACCGACCTTACATTGTCAGGGAATAACCGTACACCTCAGCGATGTGAGAATGCCCTACTTTGCAGGCCCTTTCGGCAACACAGTTATTTAGGTGCGGGACTGTAAGATGTATTTTTTACATTTTAAGATAACTGTCATTGAAGTTTGTTCTGCTGCCGACATTTGCCTCTTAGGCCTTCTGAGAAACAGTCTATTTTAATCCTTCATGGGATGACATGCAACTAAAAAGATTGCCAATACTCAAACTAACGCTCAGCGGCTGGACGAGTCCAGTACGCGCACCCGTAGGGGCAGAGAAGCGAGGGAGGGGGAATTTTCCAAGATTCAAGCTAGCTAGTTTATAGGGCAATTCTTAAAAGTATAATTCACCCAAATTACTAAATGACATATTGGTTTCCTTAACCTGTAAGAAGTCTATGGACAAGTTATGACAGCAATCCATGTTTTGGTTAAGTTTCACTGGCACTAACGTTTTAGCATTTGTGGCCCAAATCCTATTCAAGTCATGGGACCGATATTAGAATTGTTGTGCATCATGTCCAAGTCATCCGAAAGTATCTAAAATATATTGTGAAGCTCAACAAAGTAACTTAAATATTATTGGAACATGATGCGTGAGAAATGCTAATATCGGTCCTATGATTTGCATTTCATTGTGCCATAAATGCTAGAACGTTAGCATGTGGAAACAGTGCCAGGGAAACTAAACCAAAGCATGGATTGCTGTCATACTTTGTCCATAGACTTCTTACAGGGTAAGGAAACCGATCATTTTGTAATTAATATTAAAAATAACAAGAGTAAAAAGAGAAACTAAAAGTAAAATCTAAATGTATTGGTTAAAAACGCCACCAATCTGAAAGGGTACTTTTCTCATAGGAAGGGAAAAGGGCATACAATTGAACTCAACATTTCCATACAACTGTTACGATTGTATGATTTATACAATTCTTGCACAAAGTCAAAAGTGTTCAAGCCTTCATCACCATTGGAAATGGTTTATGTGCAGTTATACTACATACTGGTTTTCTCTCATTTCTTCCTACTTTTAAGTAAACCCTCTTAGCGTGACAGGAGCGTTGTTTGGTCTTGAAGGGGTTTGACTTTTCTATGGTGTTTTGTCCAATCCCATCCAGCGGAGGTCCCGTGCACACTGCTGTGCTCCTGTCATCTGCAGTGAGCCTGGCGGTCCCTGTCGGCCCCTGACACAGTGGGGCTGCCAGCGGGACCCGGGCCAGCCTATTCTCCAGGCCCTGACAGCTACAGAATAGAGTCCCTGACCCAGAACACTAAACTATATCTAATACGACAAAAGAAGCAGTACCCAGGCAGCTAGAGCATAGGGGAAACAAATCTACATCTAGCAGCCATTTGTGTGTTTCAAGATAACCCTGTACCCCTCCAATCCCTCCTGTACTGTGCACACCCTGTTAACTGTAAGGCTCAGTTCAGGTCTGAGCTGTCTTCATCTCGTTAAGGTCATTCAAGACACCCTGGCCTTAGAATGATGTGTTAGACACTCTGTGCTGTCTTCATCTCGTTAACGTAATTTAAGAGACCTGGAATAAGAATGTGTTAGACACTACAATGCATGCTTACAGTGTAAAAGCATTTATTCTGTATTATGAAGTTAAATGAATGAGGATAAGAATGATATTAATAAAGTGGTCTTATAAACTACCTGACTTAGGTGACCTGGAATGAGAAACAGAACACTTTGTGCTCACGACGATAATTCATTTATGACAAATGATCACAGTGTATTTCTGGAGACACCCGTGTATCTAAGGAGCGTCTCTGTAATGCGCCCAATCAAAGGATCAGTGAAAAGAACATTGTGTTTGCTGTATTCCCTTTTCTCCTCGTGACATTCTGCATTTTTGGAGTAAGGAATCTAAAATAAAAGTAGTTTTTTAGTGAGAGGAGAGGTGGCGTTAACCTCACGGCCCCCCTACTAACTCTCTCTTTTCTCATGCTCACACTCCTTCTCCAGCTGCCTCATATCAATACACTGGCTTGGGTTGGAAAGGGTGTTGGGTTATCTTTTCAATTTCTCTCACAGCTGAGAATGATTAGGTCATCATGTTGTGCTTTTGTTAAGCACAGGATGACAAGTGAGAGGGGGGACAGGCCCAGTGCTGCTAACTGATGACATACGGACTCGGGGAACAGATATTACTACTTTCCCCAAAATGGACTGTCACATCCATTTCAAGTCAATGTCTGTCTCCCAACTGCAGTGTTACACCCCTCCCCGCCCCCTGTCACCACCACCACTACCACCACCACAACACGGCTCTACAGTTCACTGTACATGTAATGATGTTATGAAAGAATACATGCCCTCCAAAACCTTCAGCAGGGGAAGAATGACTCACTACGTATTCATTTGGCATGTAAACAGAGGATTTGGTGGAAGTGTTGAGAGGTTTTTGGAAGTTGGAGACTACACAGCTGGAGGCTTTCTTAGTGTGTGGCACATCCAATGGTACGGCTAGATTTTGATCAATTCTTTACGTTTCTCTAATCTCTAGTCTCAAACCCTGATAAATATCTGCTTTGGCATGTTGCTATTGTTGCCATTCCATAGAGAGCTTTGATATCTGGGAAGCATTCAAATTTGGGAAAGACTGCCTGGCAGCTGCGCTTCCACTTGGGCAGTGTCCAGACCTCTAGCTCACTGTCTGTGAAAGCTCAAAAAAGGCATTTCAGAAGTTCGGCCTTGTTTTTGGTATGCTCTCCCAACGTAAACTAGCCCAGGAACATCCTAAAAGCCCACTTACCAGCATGGTCTCATAGACTAGACCTAACATATGTAAATCTGGGACACTGAAATTAGTATGATGTGTTACTTTTGGTATGGTTACAAAAGACAGAAAGCTATTTCAGGTAAAAAATGAAAGGAGGGTGGATGGGTGAGTGTACAATGCAAACGAAATGAGGGTGATTGGTCTGGTTGGATGGATGGATGGGCATATAATGAGAAAGTCTAGCAACCCAAAGTTTGCCTGTTCAAATCTCATCACGGACAACTTTAGCATTTTAGCTAATTAGCAGCTTATCAACTACTTACTACTTTTTAGCTACTTTGCAACTACTTAGCATGTTACCTAACCCTTCCCCTAACCTTAACCCTTTTAGCTAACCCTTCCCCTAACCCTAACCTTAACCCTAACCCCTAAACCTAACCCCTAGCCTAGCTAATGTTAGCCAGCTAGCTAACCTTAGCATTAGCCACCTATCCACCTAGCTAACGTTAGCCACAAAAAAAAATGAATTTGTAACATATCATACGTTTTGCAAATTTGGACACATTATATACATTTTGCAAATTCATAACATATTGTACGTTTTTGAAATTCGTAATATATCATATGAACTGCCATTCGTAAGATATCATACGAAATGGATGATGGACATCCACAAATTAATACGTACCATATGAAACGTAAAATATGATACTAAATGGAGTATTTCTCAGATTTGCGTACAGAATAATACAAAATTATCTGAGACCAGGTTGCATTTTCAGCATCTCCCTGCTAAAGTCCTCAATGCTTGCAGCACTGTCTGAAGCACTACTTAAAAGGCTGTGGACATGTGACACAGCTTTATTGTTTTTAAATTACTGTGTCAAAGTTATTATTTTCAGTTTAATTGCAAAGTAATTTTTTTCTGCCAGTATGTTCACATATTTCTTAAATATTCATGAACAGTTGTCAATTGCAGCATTGTTACAGTTATGGACACAGCTTGTGATGTTTGTGTGTGACAGTGTATGTGTCTCTGTGTGCATGCGCACATAAGAATGTAAATGTACACGTGAGTGTGCCTGTGTGTGTGTGTGCCTGTTTATGTGTGCGCACACGTGTGTGTGTCTGTCTGCCTGTGTCTGCATGTGAGTGCCTGTCTGCAGGTCCTAGGGAGCTGTAGTCTCTCGATGTTTACCCAATTACTGGTGGAAGTGCAAACGGTCCCATCCTGCAGGAAGTAATAAGTGTAAGGGGGTTCTCAGGACCGAGGAGTTATCAAACACCACTTTCCTCTCACAGGAACCCAAACACTCATCCTCAGCTCCTAATCGCCACAATCATACACGTCCCTGCCATTTCAACTTCAAATCCTTTGCTGTACACACTACACACACACACACACCACACACACACACACACACACACACACACACACACACACACACACACACACACACGTCCCTTCTTCAAAAGGAGTTTCTTCCCTGCGGCCAAGGAGGATCCTCCTCACAGTGCTCAAGGAAAACGTTGTTTTGAAATCAACAGAATCAGAGCAAGAAATGTAAAACAGAAAGCATAACTGTATGTGCACCTTATGCCCTACTGACTATGTTCAAGAGTTGCATTTTTTTTGTTTTCCAAGGAAAGGCAATTGAGCATTTTCTCACAGGGAATATCATGGGAAAAAGTATCTTGGTGTGCCACAGTGGTGAAGAGAGACCAGGGTATTTCTCAACTACTATCCCCTGACAGGACCCAAGCTGGAAAGGTCAACGAGACAACTGAGGTTAAGAGCCTTGAGTGCCTCATACAAAAATGTAATGTAGACAGCAGCATATAGCCAGCTGTCAATGCATGTGAATAAAATCTATATCAGCCCCATTTGTGCAGAACCAAAGCACAGATGAACTGATGAGCGCTGAAAACTATGGACAGCCAATCAGAATCACCTTTATTAGCCTAGTTCATTTACATATACCCATAATTCGATTTGGTGAAATGGTGCTGACACAGTAAACAGAATATAGATGATAAGCATAATACATAGGCAGAATATATCGATAAAGAATTTATGAATACACTATATACAGCTAAATCTGAATAATTATGCATGGTATGGAAGTATAAACAATTTACAATGGATGATGTGCAATGGAGCGCACCTATATGCAGTCATTCAGAGTTTAAAAAATAAGGTGCATATAGAATGCCTTCGGTAAGTATTCAGACCCCTTAAATTTTCCCATATTTTGTTACGTTACAGCCTTATTCTAAAATGTATGAAAAGTTTTTTCCCTCAATCTACACACAGTACCCCTTAATGACAAAGCAAAAACTGGATTAGAAATTTTAGCTAATTTATCAAATAAACTGAAATATCACATTTACATAATTATTCAGACCCTGTACTCAGTACTTTGTTGAAGCGCCTTTGGCAGCGATTACAGCATCGAGTCTTCTTGGGTATGACGTTACAAGCTTGGCACACTTGTAATTGGGAAGTTTCTCCAATTCTTCTCTGCAGATCCTCTCAAGCTCTGTCAGGTTGGATGGGGAGCGTCACTGCACAGCTATTTTCTGGTCTCTCCAGAGATGTTGAACCTCTCCAGAGAGGTTCAAGTCCAGGCTCTGGCTGGACCACTCAAGGACATTCAGAGACTTGTCCTGAATCCACTCCTGCGTTGTCTTGGCTGTGTGCTTAAAAAAAAAAATGTTGAAAGGTGAACCTTCGACCCAGTCTGAGGTCTTGAGCGCTCTGGAGCAGGTTTTCATCAAGGATCTCTGTACTTTGCTCAGACTTAGTCTTGGTGGTTCCAAACTTCTTCCATTTAACAATGATGGAGGCCACTGTGTTCTTGGGGATCTTCAATGCTGCAGACATTTTTTGGTACTCTTCCCCAGTTCTGTGCCTCGACACAATCCTGTCTATGACCTCTACGGTCAATTCCTTCGATCTCATGGCTTGGTTTTTGCTCTGACATGCACTGTCAACTGTGGGACCTTATATAGACAGGTGTGTGCCTTTCCAAATTATATCCAATCAATTGAATTTAGCACAGGTGGACTCCAATCAAGTTGTAGAGACATCTCAAGGATAATCAATGGAAACAGGAAGCACCTGAGCTCAATTTCAAGTCTCACAGCAAAGGGTCTGAATACTTATGTAAATAAGGTATTTCTCTTTTGAAATGTTAAAACATTTGCAAAAATTTCAAGAAACCTGTTTTCACTTTGTCATAATGGGGGTATTGTGTGTAGATTTATGAGGATTTTTTTGATTTAATCCATTTCAGAAAAAGGCTGTAACGTATTTTTTTTGTTGAAAAAGTCAAGGGGTCTAAATACTTTCCGAAGGCACTGTATGCAAGAATGTGCAGAGGTAGTGGAATGAAACTGCACATATCCTGCTGGTGTCCCAACACAGCACACATGGACCTCACCCAATAATCAACACAAGTTCAGTACGGCAAGGAAGTTAGTCATGAGGGGAGGAAGGGGGATGTTAAAAGCAATTAGGTTTCTCTCTTTGAAACCCCAGGACAAAATTCCGCCTCCATTCAAGCTTTTCAGACCTTATCGGCCGTTATCGGAACAGGAGGGGAAATGAAGTTTACACTGTCTTGAGGAGGCTGCCCTCAGTATGCTGCCTGTTACTGTTCCTTCCCAGGCCAGGCCAGGCTAGGCGGCTCCATTGACCTCAGTGACTGTCCAATGAGAATAACCATGGGGTCCATGACCTCCTGCCACCTGCCTGTTGAGGGAGGCCAATAGTAACCTAACAGCCTGTTCAGAACAGCACAATGACAAAGACATACAACCCTATACAATAAGTAAACTGCTAAGCATCAAGTCAACTGCACCACCACCATTGTATTTAAATCTGAAAGCAATGCCTTGTGGCAATGTTTATCTAGGTATTTTTGTTCTCTTCCCCATGACCCCTATGTTGTAAAAAGGTTTATGGAGAGTTCTGGGAATGAGATAATTGTAATTGACAGGTTACATGTAAAGGGGTTCCTGGAAGTAGGATGCGCCACTGTACTGGGCCAACAGTGCGTTTTTATGGTGTGTTCTGAGGAAGAAGTCCAAAACAGCAAGAAGATCCAGAGGGAGCATTGCTGCTGTTTGCATACTGCATGTTTGGAGAGATTGCATGTATATGCTTTATCGGATAGAGAGACAGCGGGAAAGATAGAGGAGAGAGTGTGCTGGAATTGCAGTGGTGGGGATTTAAACCCATGCTGCAGCGGTATATGTACACCAGAAGGAGCGCCTTACACCGCTAGACCACCCTAGGCCACTATTGTAGGTATTTTAAATGACTCTGCAGTTAACAACAGTTACTTTTACAATGGCAAGGTAGTGGCTAGAATACTCACTACACTGAGTATTAGCGCGTACAAATCGTCTGTTCTCGGTTGCAACACTCACTACACTGTTACAAACTGCCTCTGGAAGCAATGTCAGCACAAGAACTGTTCGTTGGGAGCTTCATGAAATGGGTTTACATGGCTGAGCAGCCGCACACAAGCCTAAGATCACCTTGCGCAATGCCAGGCATTGCCTGGAGTGGTCTAAAACTCACGGACAAATCTGGGTTTGGTGGATGCCAGGAGAACGCTACCTGCCCGAATGCATAGGTGCCAACTGTAAAGTTTGGTGGAGGAGAAATAATGGTCTGGGGCTTTTTGTTCATGGTTCGAGCTAGGCCGCTTAGTTCCAGTGATGGGAAATTTTAACGCTACAGCACACAATCACATTCTAGACAATTCTGTGCTTCCAACTATGTGGGCCCTTTCGTGTTTCAGCATCACTATGCCACCGTGCACAAAGCGAGTTCCATTTAAAAATGGTTTGTTAAGATTGGTGTGGAAGAACTTGACTGGCCTGTACAGAGCCCTGACCTCAACCCCATCAAACACCTTTGGGATGAATTGGAACACCGACTGTGAGCCAGGCCTAATCGCCCAACATCAGTGCCCAACCCCACTAATGCTCTTGTGGCTGCATGGAAGCAAGTCCCCGCAGCAATGTTCCAACATCTAGTGGAAAGCTTTCCCAGAAGAGTGGAGGCTGTTATAGCAGCAAAAGGGGGGGACCAACTACATATTAATGCTCATGATTTTATAATGAGATGTTCGACGAGCAGGTGTCCACATACCATGTAGTGTATGTATACTGTATGCCTTTGAGTTTGGTCCCAGATTGGCTTAACAAAGCATGACGTCTATAGTATCTAATGATCTAATCTGCTGAGTCAGATAATCAAACAGATTTTCTCATCATTTAAAATACAAAAAATAAGTCATGATTTACAAAATGAATTAATAGAGGTTTGAACTTCATACTGTATGTTAACCAACATACATTTTGTACAAGCTGGTTGGCTACCATCAAAAAAGCTCCTGTGGTTAATTAAGCTGCAATGTTTGTTTTTTCTGAGCCCACCACGGCATTTCCTATGAGGCTATTGTTTAAGGTGTGCACCTGCAAACCATGTTAACGGTTATAATGGTCATGTGTGTTGAACGTACCAAAGAAATTAGCTGTAACGTCCCATCTGCTAACATTTATCACTATGTACAATTCTTAGGGCCTTCCTCTGACATCGCCTGGTATAGAGGTCCTGGTTGGCAGGTAGCTCAGCCACACTGATTTACTGGGCCATACGCACTACCCTCTGTAGCGCCTTGCGTTCGGATGCCAAGCAGTTGCCATACCAAGTGGTAATGCAGCCAGTCAAGATGCTCTCAATGGTGCAGCTGTATAACTTGTTGAGGATCTGAGGGCCCATGTTTGGCTCCTCCTTATAGGCTTTTTTTCTGAGCCCACCACAGGCATTTCCTATGAGGCTATTGTTTAAGGTGTGCACCTGCAAACCATGTTAACGGTTATAATGGTCATGTGTGTTGAACGTACCAAAGAAATGAGCTGTAATGTCCCATCTGCTAACATTTATCACTATGTACTCTGGGAGGAGACCAGGAATCTAGTGTTGTGGTGCACTGATTGCAGTGGTGACACACTGATCAAACCAAGGGAGTGTTTAAGCTGTGCTTAGTGGCATCTATGTTACACGTTCAACTATTCTAGCCCTGCTTGGTGTTGTAACAAGGATATTTAGACTAGTTTTAATCTCAGGAACATGACTGCCTGGTGAAAAAGTATTTCTTCATGTCCTGGGCTGACAGAGCCTTCCACGCTACTCATCTTTCATGTATGGTAAGCACACTCATACATAATGAAGAAGAAATTGTGTCTTCTTTGCATATGAGAGAGAGAGAGAGAGAGAGAGAGAGAGAGAGAGAGAGAGAGAGAGAGAGAGAGAGAGAGAGAGAGAGAGAGAGAGAGAGAGAGAGAGAGAGAGAGAGAGAGAGAGAGAGAGAGAGAGAGAGATGGCTGGAGACATTTAGATGAACTCAATGACTTTCAATTCTAAATGTAATGATCCCAGCAAATCCTAATTTGTAAAGACACAGTGAATGAGGTAGATTCAGTAGAAGGCTAGATGTGGAGTAGAACCCTTAGATCTCAGTGTCTATACAAAGGAGAGCATGTAGGCTAATGTCAGGAGGAAGATGAATCCTAACAAAGCCATCAGTAAACAGTAAGCGATGCCTTTATAATGCCTTTATACATCAAATGAGTCAATGTCTCATGGCTTATCAAGCTGTACTTCCTTGTTAGGCTAGATTACTCGTTGGTTATTACTGCATTGTCGGAACTAGAAGCACAAGCATTTCGCTACACTCGCATTAACATCTGCTAACCATGTGTATGTGACAAATAAAATGTGATTTGATTTGATTCATGGTTTACAGTTAAAGAACATCTCCACCACCGCCAGCAATCATTATTGAAGATGTTTAACTCAAGTAATTTCAGTGATACCACAATCATACTGTAGGCCTACGTGAATTCTGTATGTATGTCACAGAAACGGGAGTGGCTTGTTTAAAAGGGCGTGCTCCAGTAATGTACCTTTCACTAATCCCGCCCCCCACATCAGCAGTCTGTGGTGTGTGCAGTGTAGCCCACCACAGTTGTCTCTCCGACCCTTCTCTTTGCAGTAAGCATGTTCGCCAGGGTATCTGCGAACCGTTCACGACCCAACGCACGTTACCGGTGAGAAACCCCCCACCGAAGAGTCAAGGATAATCGATTTGGATGTGGCGCGCACTTGAAAGTTTGAATACGGTGGTAAGCCCGAGTGACCGGAGCACCGGCAGTGAAGGAGGAATACTATATTCGGGGTGGCGCTCTCTACTTAACGTGGACAATCATGCATATGCTGTTTTGGGGACTAGGGTTTTTGCTATTTCTCCCTGACTTTTTGAATGTAGTGTCATCCACGGGGAGATCGCTATTGAGTTCAAGAAAAGGTAACGTATTTCGACTTGCCACAAAAAAAAATGACCCTGTGATGTGTTATGTTGTAGGCTAACCGGCAGACAGAGAATGAATGACTTTTTTCCGAATCAGCAAAGCACATGACTTGGAATGCATTTATAATGGTCTTATGTTTCTTGAATGACTTCATTTCACAGAGGCAAACGTAATTAACTCAAATAACATTATTATTGTTGTTATTGTTATTATAACCTATTATTAGCCAATTAACATTGCTAATTCTATACACGTTATACCATGGGTTTCTTCTCCAGCTAAAATTTCCGAGCAGCTTGGCGCTTATGAGATTGTAACTCCGGAGCGAGTGAATGAAGCCGGTGACAACTTTCCCACGAGCGTGCACTTCAAAAGGAAAAAGCGTAGTGTGGAGGATAGCCCAGGCAACTCCTCTGATCAATGGGCCTTGCCATCAATCCATTACAAAATATCTGCGTTTGGACAGAACTATCACCTCAACCTGACACTCGAGTCAGGATTTATCGCTCCGCTATACACTGTGACAGTACTTGGAGCACCTATAGTTAACATAACGGATTTCACCCCGGAGGAGACGGAGGAGGATACGGAGTATCAACACTGCTTCTATAAAGGACATGTGAATGCTCAAACGGAGAACACCGCAGTCATCAGTCTCTGCTCTGGATTGGTGAGTCCAAGCACTTTGAGTAGCCCTCCCTTTATATAGTGTGATACAATGTTTCTCTGCACTATGATAGGCGCACCTGTTATCTGACCAGATATGAAACTGTAATACTATGACAACATGAGAACATAAGGGGAACCTTACCCTGGGGTGTATTTCTACCTCTGCACAAAACGCGCTTTTCCAGCCTTGTGCGTTTGTGTTCAACTTAAAAGTGGTTTGACTGTTAGTGAGATAATGCCATTTATGTTAACTCTTTTATCCTTGACCATTTCACATGTAAATGAGCTGCTCACATAAATAACTTTGAGCCTAGTAGTCCCATTCTGCTCCTCAACTTCAGCCATCATACTCTGCATGCAGTGTCATGTACGCTTCTCCGGCAACCGGTGACGTTCTACGTTACGCACATCAGTGCAGAGGGAGCGCCAGTGGTGCTGACGTCATTACGATTGAGTCTCAGACAGGAACATAATCCCCATGCATGCATGAAGTTGTGTTGAGTTGAAATTCACTAGGGATTCTTATAGATTGTAATAATAACAGTTAAATTCCCAATGTGAATATTATTGAGGTCATCACAAATTAAACAAATGGGATTTGCCTGCACCATAAGCCTTGTAGGCTTGGAGGTCATTTGACATTAAAATAAAACAAGTTAATGTTGGTCTATTGGTGTGGTTCAGGCCAATAAAATTAGAAAGTTACAATGATTCACGTATGTATAGGCTATTCATTCATATACATCTAAGGACTGTTACTTGCTCTGGACCTATTCACAGGGAAACAGTTGGAAGCAGGTATATGACCACTGATACATGATGAATAATATCCACTCAGGGAGCCAGGCCCACCCAATCAGATTGAGAAAAAAACATTGTTTTTTTTAATGCTCTTTACTTGTCAGTGTTCCAAACGGGACATTATTTGTCTTTTTACCTAAACATGCAAACACCATCAGATGTACTGTAATTCATAGCAAGCGTTGCACTGGGTTAGTCAGATTTGATTAAATATAACAGAACAGATTAACTGGAATTACATTCACTCTCACGGGATGGGTTGCCAGAAGAACTAACTGAAAGCCACAACCCCAATAAGCCACCAATATGACTGCATTGAGGCATATGCCACTGTGCTTCTATGGCTATATGCACCAACATGAGAGCTTGGGACTATGAGGTTCAATCTGCAAAAATATTATTCTGAGGTAATTGTCTTCACCCTTTTACTGCAGTGGGATAAATCAAGGTCACACAGAGTGATTATTGGTATTCTTAAACAAATCTACTATACAAAAGTATACACCGCACACACAAGGTTATGGGCTTAACAAAATGAAGACACCTGTACCCATGTCAGATATAGAGTTGACATTATTCAATTTTGAGTTTGCATCCCAATATTACACTTTATATACATCACAGACGACTGAAATATAACAAAACTATTTGACATAGAAACACTGGATTTGTCATTTTTTAAATGTATTTTAATTTATTAATGATGAAATATTAATAACATTCCACCCATGAGGACAAAGAGGGTGCTTTTGGGCAATGACTGCAGCAAAGGGCTACAGTTCCGAACCCTAATTGGTTTGATTGGTGTCAGCTACGTCAATGACTCAATTTGGACATGAAATGCAGATAGAACCTTATAGTCCCAAGCTCTCGCCATGCCACTGCCTATTTCATTTGTTCATTTAGCAAAAAAGACAGCTCATCATTCAGTGCCTTTATCACAGTCAACACTAGGCTTGGGCGATATTCCAATTGTCATCTCTTCATACCGACCTGGTGCCATACCGGGATTTTTGGTAATACCGGTACTGGACACAAAGGGAGCTGTTTTCAAACCTCACTAAACCTTTGTAATCTGAAGGTTAGCAATGCTAACAAGTACATGTTGAATACCATTGAGAACTCTAAATGCTAACGAGTGTATTGCTAACATTTTATACAGTCTCTGACCTAAACTATTTTCAGGACAGACATCCCAGCTCATAAAGTTATACAAGTAACTCAAAAATGCTACTCAGTTTTCTGCTTGTACAAAACAAATATTAGACAGCAAGGATCTTGATCCATGACGGGATTCCATGTTGTTACCGGCCAATGAAGCTTGATTTTGGAAGAAGCTTATCACTTAGCCATATAGCTAACGAGCTACTAAATTATTAAACCAAATGTACAACTGCAGAGCATTTAGCACATTTTAGGAGGTACCCCTGCACATTGACTCGGTACCGGCACCCCCTGTATATAGCCATGTTATTGTTATTTTATTGTGTTGCTTTTAATTTTAAAAAATACTTTATTTTATTTAGTGAATATTTTCTTAACTCTATTTCTTGAACTGCATTGTTAGTTAAGGCCTTGTAAGTAAGCATTTCACAGTAAGGTCTACACCTGTTGTATTTGGCGCATGTGACAAATCAAATTTGATTTGGAATAGTTTTAAGATGTCTAGCTGGCAAATATTTAGTTGTCTTCTTCTTCGGTGGGGTTTAATGGCAGTTGGCATCCAATATGTTGCAATACCGCACCCAACTGGACTATAGTATAAATCCATTATACCTTGTGATCCAAAATGGAAAAAGGGGGAAATAAACAACCTTCCAACTAACCCTACACTCATTTAAAAACCCACTACCCCATTCTACTACTTTGACCCTATCTGCTACTGCACCATGCCAACAGCCTGGGAGGACGAGACACCACCACTCAACACACCCTGCAACTCTTCTGAAGTCAAATGTTGTACTTTTCTGCAGCTGCCACTACAACATATATTTTCTGTGATTTACGTTCCATTTCTGCAGTACAGTTAATAACCATTGCTATGAACACTAAGAAGCCAACCTTACTGAAGCATATGTCACACCTTTCAGTATCCCTCACCCTTAACCCATCCTCCTCTACTTTCTTCACTGCCTCAGCATATGACACTTTCTGCACTACTCTGACTCTTGCCACCTCAACCTGCCTTTCTCGCACCGGACAATTCCGATCTCCAGTAACATGAGCACCCCTACAGTTGACACACACAACTTTATCCAACATTTAGTTGTGAATTCCATACTGTAACTAGATCACCTGGCACGTGCTGCACAACAGTGAGTGACTCACAAGGCTTCTGTTTCTCGTCGTTGTGTGCTTGTAAACAAACACCACGTGACTGGGTACTACCGGTAAACTTCATAATGAAAAATTACGTGACAGGTGAAATTAAGGAAGCAATCTTCTTTATCTCCTAACATATTGCACAAGACTGCAGGTATTTACTTAAAAATTAGCTACAAATATTCAAATAATAATAAAAAAATACTTAAAAGAAATTGTTTCAATGGTATTGACTGTACTAAAAAAAACATCCCATGGCTATTTCCAAATACCCCGGCATACGGTATATATCGTATACCGCCCAAGCCTAGTCAACACACCTCTATTTTAGCTTTAATTAGCTTAAATAAATGCTAAATGTGTAGAATAGCATGAGATGAGCTATTATACAAATTTAGCACACAAAAAAATGATTGTTCTAAATAGTACCAGATAGGGGTTATTTGGCTTGTAACCATAGTGGAACCCTTTTTGGTCTATATAGAACCTTTTGTTGAAGATTCAATAAAGAAACATGCTCATAAGGTTCTAAATGGAACCATTATGGTGCCATTAAAAAGGGTTCTTTATAGCACCAAAAAAAGGATCCGCTATGGTTACAACACTGTTTGGGGCTATATAGAACCATTTTTTCTGGTTCTTTATATAACCTTTATGGAGAATGGTTCTATAAAGAACCTTTCTGAATCTGAAGGTTCTTTGGAAATCCTTTTGAAGAACCATACAGGGTTCTTTATTCTGGTCAGCCATATTATACTGTTAAAATTCCATAGGTGTTATTATTGTGCTAATTGACAAGTTGAATAAAGTGAGCCACCTCTGGTAGAGCTGGTGGTATCTGAGAAGAGAATTGAGAAACATTTATTGATTTAGTCAACTGTTCTCAATTGGCACACGGCCATACAGAAGTCTTTCACAAGACACTGTCACTGGCCATAGTCAATTATAACTTGTATTGGCATAACACAAGACATTAGATAAACTGGAATGACACTCTCACTCATGGTAGCACAAAATGTTGCTGCCCCCCCCCCTCTTATAAAAAATAAAACTAACTTCCTGCACTTTGCCATGGGGCAAAGAGAGACCTGTGCAGTTCTATAGCTAGTCACATGCTATTCTACACATTTTGCCATGAGGCTGAGAATTTTTTGTTTTTCATTTAATTTCAATTCCACTTTGCATTTTAATATTAGATGAGTCATCCTCCATAATATTACGAGTGGCTACCACAACTAAATCAATAGTTGGTGTTGTCATTATATCTTGTGTGCATTTGAACACAATTGTGAATGTTCCCAATAGTCATTACATTTTGCATACAGCAGACCTAAATTATATTTGTGAGATTCCCTTTTCACTACTTTGAGGTGGTTTCAGTCTTTTCATCATACATAAACAATGAAATATATGATTTATTAGGCTTACTGTGGGCCACCCTATTGGTCTGTAGCATTGCGCAGTGCAGCATTGTCCAACTCAATCTAGATTAGAAATAAGTGCTGTTTCCACGTTGCCTAGCTTGGCACTTCACATGTCTGGTGTGGCTTTGACCTCCAAGTTAACTAGTAGCACTGCCTGTGCTTTATGAAATGTAACAAGGCTTCCATCGAGGCTGCAAACTGTGCCAAGAAACAAACAATAAGACTCACATTGTTTTCTGATAGGCATCATAGGCCTCATTCTTCTAATTGTTCCTCTCTTTTTCAGGGACCATTTTACTAATATGCATGCAAATACATGTATTTCACCACATCATCATAAAATGAATAGCTGTGAATCAAAGCCAGTGGGGGCTCTGACAAGGACCATTTCCACTCCTCTGTGGAGTGTGTCCATGCAGTACGCTCCAATGTTACTGCACTTATTTCAAACCATTCTGATTCCTCCTTTTTTCTCCCCCTCAGCTTGGCACTTTCAGGTCACCGGAAGGGGAATATTTTGTGGAGCCCCTTCACAGCTACAATGGAGAACTCTATGAAGAAGAACACACCAAACCTCATATTGTGTACAGAAAGAAAGCCTCTGCGAATGAGGCAGCCGTGGAGGACACTGCTTGTGACACATCAGGTACATTGAAATTATAAGAGTAGAGGTGCAATGGACATGTTCGGTCTGAGATGAGTGTTTTTGGTGTGTTATAGAGTTTGTCAGGAGGATTTTGGACGCGCACGCACACACACACACACACACAGAGAGAGAGAGAGATAGATAGAGTGAGAAAAAAAGAGAGAGCGCTACAACTAGCTGAGTCAGTTCCATTGAGTCAACTGACAGACTTTCACCTGGTGTCTTCCTCTTGGTGCTCCTGCACTCTGATGGCTCTGAGAGGAGAGGAGAGAGAATGGGACTCCCTGTGAGAGCTGCTACGTGTGGAAACAAATGTGTGTGTGTGTGTTAGTATGTGTGTGTGTTTGTGAGCGTCTCAGTCTCCCTGATAAACCCCCCCTCGTTACCCGGCCTTTAACGAGTTCCAACAGACATAAGCAAGGAAGGATAATCATTGTCTGTCATATACAGTATTATATCCTAAAACTTCAGTATGTGATTTGCATTAGGAACTTAGTCATTTTATAGTAATTTTACTATTACAGGCATAACCACACTACTGTGATGTCATGTTTCGACTTTGATGTAAAGCAGTGGCATAATTTGGCTCATAAAAAACAGTAAGAACTATTTCAAAGTTGTACATTTTTGTTGTAGGACAGATAGAGTATAACAGATTATGAGTGGTTCTTCAGTGACTGACATATCTGACAGACAGCGTAACTGTATGGATTCACTCATATGATCCCACCATCAGTTAGTCAAACAAATTGTGGCACAGCAACCTCACATGAACAACTGATTGCAGAGAGTTGTATCCAGATGGAATGCCCACTACAATGCATTATGGGCAAAAGGTCAGAGGTTATTCATGTTTCCAAGAGAAAAGGGCAGGATATGGATGCATCTCACCTCTAATTTCCCAAGCAAGTTCTACTGTAACTAGATGCTTTTTCAGCTCAGGCACAGGAAAATCATTTTGGAAGTTCTTCCTAGTATCGCCAAATCTCAGTTTATTGCCACAAGTTCCTGTTGACTCTGGCACTTCCTGTGGTCCTTTGGTAAGAAAACACGATGGGCCCAGTACCATGAAGACACTGTGTATATTGTATTGTATGATAGTGATGCCAACTTCAAACATTTAACTATTCATTACTATGAAAATAAAGCTGAATGATATTGATTTGAGTAAAACGCAAGACATGTCACTGCACATAATTGTTTTTCTTCACATCTGAGAAGGGCCTTTGTGTGTGTGTGTGTGTGTGTGTGTGTGTGTGTGTGTGTGTGTGTGTGTGTGTGTGTGTGTGTGTGTGTGTGTGTGTGTGAGTGTGTGTTTGCTTGTGTGTGTTACATTTCAGATTGTATGACCTGTAAAATGAATATCAAGTCTTAGAAATACATTTGAGTATGTTTTTTAACCAGTGGGGATGAATATAAGACATTGTGTTGGCTTTTACAAAGGCCCTTTGTAGCTCTGGATTTTCAATAAAGGAATATGTTTAATTCTGATAAGAATCATGGTGAACAGAAACAGTTCAACCGTTGTGCTGGAGACAGAGTCATTTTTCTATGACTGGTGTTGCATTGCAATTGGTTTAGATTTAGTGATCTTCTAAGAAAACAAGAGTGAAGAGGTACTGGTGCTACTCCATTGAGTTAGTGGTCATCTCAAGATTAAAATCCGACTCAGAAGTCACCCTCCAACCCCTGAAAAACAAAAAGTAATTGTAGTCTGGGATCCAGTCCATGACACTCCTCCTTAATATGTTGGGGCTTTGCTCCATCTTTGGTGTGTGGCAGAGTGCCAGGCTTACCTAAAGTGAACCCCACCCCCCCCCCTCTCTTCTCCTCTTCACTCCTTCTCTCTCCAGGCCCTTGGACCTCAACTCATTCATTTTGACTCATTCCTTCAGCAATAATATTTAAAGAAGTGCAGCAGCATATTT
Organism: Salvelinus sp. IW2-2015; assembly: GCF_002910315.2. NCBI lineage: Eukaryota > Metazoa > Chordata > Actinopteri > Salmoniformes > Salmonidae > Salvelinus > Salvelinus sp. IW2-2015. Next base: position 18,928,209 of record NC_036851.1, read on the forward strand.
ACTTTGGAAGCATTCACAAGCATTCTCTAGTAGTAAAAACAGGGCTTTCAAGGAAGCGAGTGAGAGTGGATTGTATGATAAATTCAATAGCCTGTGATCCCAGCTTGCAGTATAAGCTTGTGGTTCATATTGTGTGTATTATATTCATTGGACCATCTCTTTTCCAGGACATAAAGACAGACACAAGAGGAACAGCGACAAGGTGAAGAGACGTCCGCTGTCCAGCAGTAGCAGCAGCATGCTGGACGACCTGGACAGCCTGTCTGCAGGCCTGACTGCCGATCCCTTCTCCAGAAAAGAGAGAGAGAGCGGCAGACGGCCGGCTAATGACAGCAGCGGCGACTCAGGACCTCACAGGAGATCAAAGCGCTTCCTCTCCTATCCCCGCTTTGTAGAAGTCATGGTGGTGGCAGATAGCAAGATGGTGGAACATCACGGGAGCAACCTTCAGCACTACATACTCACATTAATGTCTATCGTAAGTTCTGCTCAGTTAACCGACCGTAAGCGAGCCAGCCAGCTTCTTTGATTGTAGGGGAGGGGGGATATCTTATTTTCTGTCCCGGGACATTGGCAGGCAGGCAGAGGGCTCAGAGAGAAAGGGCAGCCCAGGGAAGGAGTAAACAAAATGTTCAAACGGTCAGGAGAGGGGCAGCATGAGGTGGATCTGTCTGAGAGCTTTGATGAATGTGTAAAAATAATCTCAGGTATGTTGCATAGATGGCATCCTCCTGTCCACTTCAAATAAATGCTTCTTCCGGCGTTTGTGGCTCAGCGCCTATGGGGTAGCTAAACTAGCCTTTATTTTGATCCTGGCCGTCTGCATTCTCTAAGATCTGACTGCAGCCATAATCAACCTCTCAAATAGGACTATGAGTCCAGGTTTTTCTTCCCTTAAAACTGCATGTTGATTTAGAATATCTGAACCACTGATTGAGTAGACTCCTAAGGGGTTTATGTATTCTGGAGACTGAAATGTATTGATAAAAAAACAGTGTCTATAATCTTTCCCTTCAGGTGTCTTCCATCTACAAGGATCCCAGCATTGGAAATCTGATTAACGTTGTGATTGTGAAGTTAGTCATAATCAACAATGAGCTGGTGAGATCACAGCTCTAAAGCACTGCAGTCATTCATCAGTTCCAGCAGCACATTACAGTACTGTAAACTCTCCCTTTTACTCTCTGCTGTAGGATGGCCCAACCATTTCCTTCAATGCACAGACCACTTTAAAGAACTTCTGTATCTGGCAACAGAGGCAAAATCACCAAGATGAGAATCATCACTCCCACCACGACACAGCCATTCTCATCACCAGGTACACTGTCCCTGTTACCACGACACAACCATTCTCATCACCAGGTACACTGTCAATGTTACCACGACCCAGCCATTCTCATGGCCAGGTACACTGTCACTGTTATCACGACACAACATTCTCATCACCATCTCTTGGTGTAACGGCTAAAGTGTTGTGTTGACAGTCGCTGGGCCTAGTTTCGAGCCCTGGTTGGGGGTACCCCATGAATTCGCCTGCAATATGTTGTCTTTTGTTGATACAAACGAGTACAGTAGTTGACATAGGGCATCTCTGGTATCACAGTTCTGGGGTGTGAAACCAGTGACATAACTTCCATCTGTGTGATCTTCACAGGCAGGACATCTGCCGAGCGCGGGACAAGTGTGACACTTTAGGTAAGAGGACCTCTAAGGACACATGCAATAGACTGTACAACATAACGTTTGATTGATGACAGTTTCACAACCATATTGATGTACTTCTAATGATTCTGCTTTTGATAGTGCTGATGAAAATATAATGATGATGATGATAATGGTGATACTCTTGGTTTGCAGGGCTTGCAGAGCTGGGCACTGTGTGTGATCCATACAGAAGCTGCAGTATTAGTGAGGATAATGGGCTCAGCACTGCGTTCACTATCGCCCATGAACTGGGCCATGTGTGAGTACGGCATGCTGTTTATTCTTTGATTGATTTCATGTCATTACAATTTTAAAGCTGTATTTGTGTGTCATGCAATCTCAGACAGGTGTCTTATGTGGCCCTGGTTTTCCTCTTAAAATGTCTCCAAGCTTTAAGACCTAAGTCTGCATGTGCAACGTCCCAAGTCAGCATGCACCAGCCAGCCTTCATCCAGCTTGGCAATACAACCCCAGGCCGCTACATTGGAGACTGTTACAGACTTTAACAACCCTCGTGTCTTAGTCAAATAATATTTTTTTGCCACACACACAAAAGGTGGGATTGTTGAATTCCATTCTTATTGGCATCAAGCGGTGTCAAGTCTGCTTAGCGACAAAGCTTGGTGGAATACAGTACCTACCTGTCATACTGTACCGTAGAGAGGTACCATACGGTACAGTACAGTACCATAGGAGAGAGGTACCATACTATATAATACCTATCCCCTGTGACCCTACTCTACCAGACACTGGCCCCTGCACAGACCTGCTACTAATGTTAACCCCAACCAGCCCAGTCATTTAACCCTGTGTGTTACCAGTCTGCTGCTTAAAGGATGATGCTTTATTTACCACAGTCAAACAAATCTCCCAAAACTGGTCCTTTAGTGCTTAGTTTAGCAATCAGCCTAACATGTAGGTCTATTGATGGTGGGTTAGACCTGTGTGTTGTGGTAAATATATGTTCTCACTTGTGGTTTGGCCTCCTGGCAGATTCAACATGCCCCATGATGACAGCAACAAGTGCAAAGAGGAGGGGGTTAAAATACAGCAGCATGTGATGGCGCCCACACTCAACTACTACACTAACCCCTGGATGTGGTCCAAGTGTAGCAGGAAATACATCACAGAGTTCCTTGAGTATGTAACGGCCATTGTTTTCTATTTTAGACATACATGTCATTATGGAGAAGTGTTATTGTCGTTAACGTTAGTAGCACCACACTGCAGTAAGGGTTAAATGACCAGTCAGCTATTCAATCGAAACTGGTATTTGGACATTTCTGGGTTAAAGGAAAACAACATGACTTCTGCGTTGTTAGTGTATATTTGGAATGTTTATTACTTCCGTATATAGTTTTTGATTGAATAGAGTTCCAGCTCTTGTTTTCATAGCAATAGCCTTGTAGTAGGTACAGTAGGGGTTCTGTTATTTACAGGATACTACCTCTCCATCTGTACTGAGTGTGTTTTCTGTCTGTTTGTGTCTTTGTTTTTTTCCCTTTTTTCTTTAAGTCATTTTATTTTTATTTCTTAATAGCACAGGGTATGGCGAGTGCTTACTTGATGAGCCCATTTCTAGGCCATACAGTCTGTCGCAGCAGCTGCCTGGACGGATATACAATGTCAATAAACAATGTGAATTGATATTTGGGCCGGGGACACAGGTGTGCCCATATATGGTAAGAGAATGGATCACACAGTATTCAAATGACAGTTCACTGTCTAGTCCTACATTATTATAGTCTATGGTTCTAGACATTCTATACTAGAGTCACCTTATTCTGTCAGTTGGCTATCTCTCAGCTAGGTCTTCTGTACAGTATGTGTTAAAGCATTTGTTTACACGCTACTCCTCCTGTGATTGAATGTGCCCTGCAAACCGCTGGGCTTGATGCTTGTCAGGGCTTAGCTCCAGGCTTTGTTTAAAGGGCACACGCCTTGTAAGACATGGAAGAGTATATAGCACTGTGTCTGTGTTTGTGGATGGGGCTCAGGCAAGGGAATGGTAACTGTGTGTGTTTGTGGATGGGGCTCAGGCAAGGGAATGGTAACTGTGTGTGTGTGTGTGTGTGTGTGTGTGTGTGTGTGTGTGTGTGTGTGTGTGTGTGTGTGTGTGTGTGTGTGTGTGTGTGTGTGTGTGAATGTTCTATAGGTTCAGTGCCGCAGACTGTGGTGCACCAGCCCAGAGGGGGCCCAGAGGGGCTGCAGGACCCAACACATGCCTTGGGCCGACGGGACCGAGTGCTCTCCAGGAAAGGCAAGTATCAGAGAGATGTACCGCAAGATGAAAGGATCTGAGAGGGAAGGAAATGGACAGATGGGGATAAATAGAAAGGGTGAGATGAAGAGAAAGATAGAGTGAGACTAGCACCAGATACTTATGTAGTGTGTACACAGAGAGAGAGAGAGTGAGACTAGCACCAGATACTTATGTAGTGTGTACACAGAGAGAGAGAGAGACTAAAATAGTTTCATACACATCTGCGCATGAACACACAAGCACATTCACATATACCCCAAGCCAGCTTTATCACTATGCTGGAGCGTACTGGAACATTCAATGTTATGAACTGTCAAAATACACCCCATAAATAGCCACAAAGGAAACTTTAGATTTTAGACTTTCTTTGTTCCTGCTGCTATTTAAATGACTCACAACTATAAAATGTATTTTTTCAAAAGCCCAAATGACAAAAGAAAACAACAAGATCATAGAAACCTGCCAAGAAATCAATTCACCAATGAAGACTCGATATAAACTCGTAGTTGAACATGAGTGGGACATACGTGGCAGTTGCTCCAAATTCCTCCATTTGTTTAAACATGGATTTGTTTGCTTCAGAGACTGTATTATTATTAGGCAATAATAGGCTTATGGTGGAGCTGTGAATGGAGGCTTGTGGAGATTTCCCTCTCCATTACTGCTTTAGTGTAGCTTCTAATTAGGCCCTGTACCAAACCCTTCACTTCCTGCCTGTCTGTCTGACATAAAAGGGCTGCGGGGCGGCCGGGCCGGGTTGCTGAGGTCCCATAGCACACATGTTCAGAGCCTGCTCTGTTTACACATTGTATTCCTGCACACAAACCAACCTCATGCCAAGCCTATGGCTATGCCATGCTCAGCACCGAGGTTGCCGCTGTTTAGAATGCAGTCGTTGTCACCAAGGGAAATGGATTGTCCGCTATAAACTGAAACATATCTTCCCCTTTGCGTTCACTTCCTCTCAAACAGGCACATTTGTAATGGGTGTCTTTTTGGGTTCCGTCTTTTTCCAGTCGTCTTATCATTTTTCGCAGATTAACGTCAAAGGAGGATGTGAAGTGCTTTCAGGATGATGTGTTGCCAGTGTGCAGACTAAGGTTTCCTACTATCATGCTCTTCCTCCCTCTCTCTCTCTCGTTCTCTCTGTCTCTTTCTTTCTCTCCACAGCACTGTAAACATGGCCAGTGCATTCCCAAGGAGCACGACGCCACCTCCGTGGACGGGGCGTGGGGAGGCTGGTCTCCGTTTGGCTCCTGCTCGCGGACGTGTGGCGGGGGCATCAAGATTGCCGTGCGCGAGTGCAACCAACCTGTGTAAGCACAGTCTTTGTAGTCATGCACATCTACTGGACTGTGTCTCCCTATGAGCTGCAGTGGTCAATGTACCATAACATCAAGCCTCCTTAAATGAATTCTTTCCAGAGCAATTCTAAAGTTCAGTCACAGCAGATTTGACGCTGTATCTATCTACCAGGCCCAAGAACGGGGGGAAGTACTGTGTGGGGCGCAGGATGAAGTTCCGCTCGTGTAACTCAGAGCCCTGCTCCAAGCAGAAGAAAGACTTCAGAGAGGAGCAGTGTGCTGCCTTTGATGGCCGGCACTTCAACATCAACGGTCTACCTCCTAACGTGCGCTGGGTACCCAAGTACAGCGGAAGTAAGAACATCTCTCTCTTTACGCCTTCTTGGTTTTGCATCTTACTAACACAGAGAAAAATTCACTGGACTCTTAGGCCTTTAGAATGGGTGCCGTTGTAAGCTAGCTAAGATTTCCTGTAGATGTGCACAAAGCATTCGGAGTGCTCGGTGAATCGATGCGATATAGCATGAGGAGTTATGTGAACTTGTTGGAACATCCAAATGGTTGAATTTTCATTAGCCCCTTTAATGAGGTCAGTGGACTGTTTTCACCATTTCATCTTCCTCTTCTGTCCTGTAGTTCAGATGAAGGATCGCTGTAAGCTGTTCTGCAGGGTGGCTGGCAGCACGGCCTACTACCAGCTCAGAGACCGGGTCATCGACGGCACGCCATGTGGCCCCGACACCAACGACATCTGTGTGCAGGGCCTGTGCAGGGTGAGACTGACACACAGCCTTTTACGACCTCAGCCTGACAGTTAACCTAATATGCCATTCGTAACAGTCATAAGAGCTGTTATACCAGCTGTCATGATGGCATTCTTTTTAAAATGAGGAGAATATTATTCACGGAGGAGGTGTGGTTCTTCATTTTACTGTACTCTTGAGCTAAAGTCCATCGTCCCTATTACAGGCAACAGACTAAAACCAATTATACCAGAATAGAGTTTCACTGTGGTGCTATTTACAATAGAGAATTCCTGTCAGGTGTGTTACAGTTATATGAATTTAACACACTTAACCGGGTTCGATTCTGTGTATTAGGAAACAATTTATTAGGTTTTATCCCTGCAGCCTGGTAGAAGGTTGCAGGGCACAGTACAGGATTTCATAAGAAATTCCACTACTTTAATGACACTTCTTTCCCCCCCGCTTTTTTCTCCTCCATTTCCTTCTCCTCATTTTCCTTCTCTCCTTTCTCCTCCTCATCCCTGTGCAGCAAGCGGGATGTGACCATGTGTTGAATTCCAAGGCGAGGAGAGATAAGTGTGGTGTGTGTGGCGGTGACAACTCCTCGTGCAAGACCGTGGCAGGCACCTTCAACATGGTGCGCTACGGTGAGCCAAACTGTGTGTTATCCCAATGACTGAAAAGTGTCATTGAAACCTTTTCACTATCCCATTATATACTGACCGCTGACCTTGTCATGGTCACTCAGAGACGTTGAGTTCTCCTCTGCTGGTTGTGCTGCAGGATACAACGAAGTGGTGAGAATACCCAGTGGTGCTACAAATATTGATGTGCGTCAACACAGCTACTCAGGGAAACCAGAGGACGATAACTACCTCGGTAAGACTCAAACTCACGATCAAAACACTTGTAGGGGTCTTGTTGGCTGTTGAATTTGAAACATTAGCTGGAGGATTTGATTTGTCACTGTCTGTCATGTCAAAGTTCAGTATGTCTAACATTCAGAGGTGTCAACAGGTTTAGTATTCTCTTCTTGAGCAGATATGTTATGTCTGGATGTAGGTGCTATTGTAGTGTCCTGCCTGTCCTCAGCGGAGAGCTTTGGAGGGCCTGTTGAACCTGGCATGTTGGAGAGTTTGGGGCACACATGCTAAAACATTAATTACCCAGAACTCACATAGCCCTCTGTGTGTAATTTCATTGTCTCTGTGCTGCTCATAAAAGTGTAAAAGCTACTATGCTTGTGTTTCTTGGTGTTTCTTTGTTCGCGTGTGCATGTGCGTGCGTGTGTGACTCTCTGCGGGTGCGCTGGGGCCTAAGGGGGAACAGGGAGGGAACAGGGGGTGGGTGGGCTTGTGGGAAGTGGGCTGGTCTCTGTGGCCACATTACTGTGATGTGTGAAATGGTGAGGAAAGTAACTCAGGAAATTAGCTCCATAATCGCATTAGTGTGAATGTGTGCAGCAGACTGTCTGATGAACAGAACAGGAGAACTGAGACTCCTCCAGTAGAAATGTAGGATTATTTTACCCCAGTTGGGTTTATCTGCTCTCTGTTGCAGCCCTCACTGTAAATGGAAACATCAACTGTTATGCTGCTCTATGTTTTTATCACTGTGTTAAGTGAAAGTTTGTTTACAGTTGACTGGCTCTCTTTTCAAAGCCAACTCTACAGTCTGCCCATGCAAACACTATGTTCGATTTCCTCAGGAGAAGGAAAAAGGAGTTTAGCGAACTTAATAAAGACACTTGTGGTTTTGCACCCTGTCCCGTACTGTACTTTCAAAATCTTATGCCATCTTATTTACTCATGTCAGTGTCACCTCGTCTGTCTTTTTCTCCAGCTGTTTCAAACAGTCGTGGGGACTTCCTGCTCAATGGCGAGTTTGTAGTCAGCATGTTTAAAAGGGAAATCAAAGTGGGCAATGCTGTCATCGAGTACAGCGGATCCGACCACGTCATCGAGAGAATCAACTGCACTGACCGCATCGAGGAGGAGATCATTGTCCAGGTAACAACTCCTTACCTGACTGTTGAGAAGGTGACACAGTAAAATGGTTATGATGCAAATGGAACAGTGGAACTGTACTGATCGTTCTGTTCCTCTGCCCTCCGATCCCTCCTCAGGTGCTTTCTGTAGGTAACTTGTACAACCCAGACGTCAGGTACTCCTATAACATCCCCATCGAGGACAAACCCCAGCAGTTTGTCTGGGATGCCTACGGGCCCTGGCAGGAGTGCAGCAGGCCCTGCCAAGGTGAGGGATGGGAAGGGAACGTAAGGGGTGTAGTGGTTAGGGGGTTAAAGAGAAGATGAGGGGTGTGGGAAAAAGTTGAGGTGGTGGAGAGGTGTGGGTGTGTGGGAAAGGAGGTGTGGAGGGAGGTGAAAGGTTGAGGGAGAGAGAAGGTGAGGCTTTATGTGGTTGTATCTGACCACTATTAAGTCCAAAATTGGCTCCAAGGCTCCTGCAACCATGTACTAAGAATTTCTCATGAAATAGTGGAGAATAGTGGACCATACAGTGTTGTCAGGGCGGTGGGAAGCATCAGGAGTCAGATGGAATTCAGGAGCAAAATGGTGTTATTAATTAACAGATGTAGAAGGTGAGCTGGATCTACAGTATTATTATTGACAGGATGTTGATGGCCACTGACTTACAGACTTATAGAGTCAATATACTGAATCTAAATTTGCCTTCTAAGACAGAATAATAATAATAATAATAATAAGAAACACTTTTATCCAAAGCAACTTACATTGTATGTATGGGTGGTCCCGGGAATCAAACCCACTACCCTGGCATTACAAGCGCCATGCTTTACCAACTGAGCTACAAAGGATCACCTTCAAACAAGACAGATCACCTTTAACTTTGACAAAGCGTCAATAATTCCTCACACAGCTGAGTTTAGCAGAGTCTGGGACAACATGTCAGTCCAGCCTATGCATTCTTGAAAATTCTTATTCTTCTTCTGTAGTGTTTTAGGGCAGTATACACCTGAAACGTTGTATTGCCGCCCACTACTGGATGCGGGAAATAAAAAAGGGGGGAAATCCAAAACAAAAAAAACTCGGTCCTTCAAAATCCACTCAGAGCACTACTCAGATCTGGTGACCTGAGAGGATGGAACTGCTGCTCCATTCAGTATGCCATGCAGCTCCTCACCTGTTTCATCCTTCATTCCCAAAAAGCGTTCAGCTGCAGATAAGCTGATATTGATCTTTCTTGAGTTCTTAGCCACTCCTGCAGTGCAGTTTATCACCATAGCAATAAATTACAAAATATCGACTTTCTTCACGACAAGGGTATCTGGATCCTGCACCTTGCGAATGGACCCCACAGCACTGAACTTTGGTGTCTCCATGGCAACCGAACCACTAGAACATGATTTAACTTTTCTCGCAGCCTCTGCTTAGGAGACACGTTGAACAGCTTTTAACCTAGCAATCTCTGCCTCCTTCACCCTTACAGGACATTTCCATTGAACGCGTCAATAACCGAGCACCAACTGTTCCAGGAATTTTCATTGTGATCTTCTTAGCCCTAACTTCTACATAGAATCCAGAAATCACGCCCTTGATTGGTGCCCTGCTCCGAAAATCGAAGGCAGTCACCTCTTTCTTCTTGAATCTGCTAAGGCGCAACGCGCACTTCTTTTGTTCTGCCGACATACAAAACTCTACGAAATTCCACTTCTGTTCACCCTAACGGATTCCACAGTACACTTTCTTCAATATCTTGGCAACATAAAACGGATCTCCCAGATACGTCTTCTTATCCTCAAACTGCACTCCTACTACAAACGGTGAAGTAGTTGTGCTAGAAGCAGTAGGCTTACTAGACAGCGTTTTAACTGTGATTTTAGCACTCTTTATCCGTCCATTATCGACTGTAGTCCATCCAGTATTGTCATCACCTTCATTCTTAATCTCATCTTTGCTAGCGCCATCAGATTCAAACTCGGTATCCACTTCCGCCATTCTCTCTAGCTCTCGCAATCAGAGATCTTGCCCTCTCTTGAAAATGGGCATCTGAACAGGTTTAAAGCCCAACCCCTAACACTGGGATAATCCCAAAAGCATCTAAACAAGTATTTAATCAATTAACATTAGCCTAATAATTCCCTTCACAATTAGTACTTCTCAATAGTTATCATATCAATGACCAATCCATAATACATTTCATCATATGAGGACAAAATCTCACATTAATGTTCAATGAATATAGATATTCGGAAAACCTCCCTCAACATAGAACATTGTAATGGACAACTATGATGGATAACTATGATGGATAACAATGCGCATGTGACCGGTCGGCGTGCTCTCCAAATCAGTCCACAAAACAATCTGCCGTGGAGAGTACAGATTGGCGATACAAATGTATCTTATCTTCTAATTAAACAATGATACATTTCTACTCGCATGTGACTTTTTCTCTAACAACACTGGGACATGTTTCGCGTTAGGAATATGCTTGAAAACATTAGCAATATGAACAACCATTAGCAAACCATTAGCAATAGAATGAAATGTCAAAAATAACTTTAGAATATTATCTTTGAAGATGTAGGGCTCTATTTTAACAACCTAACGCAATGGTAAATCTTAGCACTGGTTATAGCGCTATAGGTCTGGGCGTGTGTAAGAAATATTTGTGCTATTTTTACAGTGGGAATTATGGGCGCAATAGCTGGTGGTGGCGTGAAAACGCTGGGTTTTGATGAATAAATAAATTGTAGTTTGGCGGAGGGCTTGATCATTCACTGGCCAATCAACGTGTTCCATGGCTTAATACTGCAAGCGGTTATCTCAAGTTGTGTAGGTTATTGACCGTCTTTGCATTGCCATCAACTTCAATTCGGCTGGGGAGCACAGCAAAATTCTCCTCCTAGTCTGTTTATTAAATAGCATAGGCTACAGTAATGAATAATAGCAACAGCAAAATACAGTTTTGGCAGTCAACATTGTTGTACTTGCTTAACCTATAGGCCTATACAGGTCGTTCCACCAATTGGGTGCCTTTTGAGTAGTGTAACTAGGTGATTTATTAACCTAATTTAAACATTCTGTCATAAAGAGCACATGTTCAACTTAATAAAAAAACGTATTTTCCCATCTCAAGAGGTTAAATAAGCAAAATTACGATAGTAAGTGCCAAGTAAAGTAACATGGTTGACCATAACAGGGTTGACCGTAAGGGTTGACGATTTCATCTTAAATCAGCCATAAATACCCCCTGTTACAGGGAGAATGGAAGCTTGTTGTGTGCCAACAGAGAAGGTCAATTAAATTCAAGCTTGACAAAAAAACATTGAAATTGTTTAAACATTTCTACTCTGTCTATCACAGGATTGACATATTATGTGGGTCACAGGATTGACATATTATGCTTGACCCGCTCAATTTTCCACCACAAACATCCGAAAATGTCAAAAAAGATTAGAACCAGCTCACCTGCTTTTACACTAGGGTTTGACTATAATGTTTATTTTGGTTTTTTTATTTTATTAAAAGGAATAGTTTTACCATATTAAAATGAGAGTTCAGTTCGCATAACAGGGTTGACCTTAAAATGAGGGGGAAAAAATGTTAAATGTTTTTATGAATCACTAATCACATTAAATAAATTAATAACAATCGCCACAAATGACTTTGTCAAAGCAACATAATAACTAGGGCTTTACAATGATGGTGAAAACTTTGAGAAATGTTGTGGTTAAGTCACAGAGGGTGCTCAGTGGGACATGTCAAAATGCTGAATTGTGGCACTTTAGCAAGTCTTTATTCATATAAAAATCAGATGTATTTAATTTTCCATCTGGTGTATATTATAAAGGCACTTTATTTAATATAACAGGCTTTTAAAATACTATATTGGTGCACAATTTCTACTGAAAATATCACTCATTTCGTGGAATGACCCATACATGCGTGTCTTTACGCATGACACTTCTTCTGAAATAAAAAACACTAGGCTCCCTTTAAAATGTATTGTAGACTATGTGTGAAGKACATTTGCAATAAGCAAAATATAGGCTTATCCATCATTGATATGGCATTATAGGACTAAATCATTTGAATAAGAAAAGAGGAGTGCATTTTTGGTAACTGGACAAGAGGCACTCTGGAAATGGGGATGGATATCAGCGAAATGGTGTATGCAGGTAGGCCTATGTGAATTGTGAATAATGCAAAAGCAAAACGGCAAAGGTTTCACCAGTAGACCATTTAGAAACATTTTATGGATTTATGGACATTTTATGGGCTACTTGGCTTATGCATGGCCAGGATAAGAGAGATATCCAACTCATTGTTGTTGAACCATTCATTATAGTAGTCTAAGGGTAGCCTACTGAGGGCTTGGTTTTTAATCTAATGAAACGAAAAACAAGAAATTGTTACAGGAAAATAACTTAAACGTTTCTAAAAACGAGGGTCACTGGCATCATCTCTCGCTCCAAGAGCTGGCTAAAATAATGTAGCCTACAATACATAGATTAAAAGGGGATGTCCGCTTACTGTTTTGCTGCTCCCAAATTGACCTTTTAATAAAGCTTTGGTGATAAAGATTTATTAAAAAGCTATCTCTTGAACCAAACCCTTTATTGATAGTCTTGGCTACTTGGTGTATGGATAGGGCAGGAGAAAAAAAGCAGCCCCATGGCTATGCTTGGTTTTAAATTAAATTAAACGAAATGGAGAAAAAAAACATTATATTACAACATATATATATTTTTTTTCAATTTAAATTTTTACATTTGAAATTTAAAATGTTTTTATTGTAGAAAAAAACTGTATACGTACAAGTATACAAACAGACAATGATAACATATGCTAGGGGGTACAACAAATGATAGATTATACAAAGACCTTAAAAGATACACATGTATTGATTTAACAGCTTTCTTATTAGAAAAATGTACAATGCTCTTAAGGTATTGCTCAAATTCCTTATAGAAAACACAGAAGAGTGTTTTTTTATTCGTGAATTTACATTTATGAATATTACATTTTTCCATTAGCACAATTAGATTTATGAGGTAAATGTTTTTTTCTTTATCCTTATTATAGTTAAGGAAACCGAGCAGCACATTCTCCCATAAAAAAAAACAAAAGTCATCAAGAATATTAACAATTATAAAACTATGAATATCTTGCCATAATTTCTTTACATGTTGACACTGCCAAAATAATTGTAAAACTGTGTCTGGATGCTCAACACAAAAAGTACTGTTAATGTGTTTTTTGAGTTTCTTCAGGTAATGATTCTGGTTACACCTCTAAACAACATGAAAGTTCCAGATGGAATAGCATCAAAGACTATGGCGAACTCTCTAGGTGTAACAAGGATATTGTAACGAGATAAAAAAAATCCTCATAATTGAGTAACAATCCTTCTTCATTAAAAAGTTGACTCACCAGCAGCATATGATTATTAAACCAGTTGTTAAAAATTTGAGACTTGTTTCTATCAAAATATCCTTATTGTTATGAAATACCTATGCGGGGGAAAGCACATATCTCTTGTTCCATGAGCATATGGTCACTGTCCGTCACGGCTGGATAGGCTGCGCTTCCGCTGTCAAAATCAATGTCATAATCATCCACATTACCGTTAAGACCTGCTTTTTGTGAGTCTTAAATCACTGAATGAAAATTTCACTTGTGCTAGTTTTAAAGACACACCTCAAATATTCCCACCATCCCACCTCAGGGCAAGTAAGCTGATGTCAGACAGGTAAATTGCTGAACCTGAATAGAGCCTGCAGTGTATTTCTTCACTAATACATATCTATTTATCTATGGGGATTTACTGCCAGTTTTACTGATTTACAGCTCATAATGCTTGGTTATAAAAATTGAGAACAGAAGGTATAGGTAGAAGAGTGATGTTTCTTAGAATTATTTTTTTGAATAAAAATGATTTTGCTATGATTTAAACCACATGATTCCTGGAGGCACACACTCCTGCTGGTTTTCCTTCTTGCCTTTTGACAAGTGTCTGATTTAGACTCCAAAGAATTCAAGCTTGCGTGGACTTTCTAGCCAATCGATTTATTGATTCAATGCCAGGTACTGGGAGAAACTAAAAGCAGCGGGACCATGACCAAGGAACTAAACCCTCTCTCCCACCCCATCAGGAGAGCGTAAGAGGAAGATCCTGTGTAGTAGAGAGTCGGACCGTGTGGTGGTCTCAGACCAAAGGTGCCATGGGGCTGCCAGACCAGCCATGGTCACAGAACCCTGCAACGCAGACTGTGAAATCAGGTACTGCCTAAACCACTCTCAATCGCTTTATCTGTCGATATCGCAGATTTTTTTGATCACTCTCAGTCTTTATATCTGTGATATGTGTGCTGTTTGATACAAAGTTCAGTTTTATCCTGTCAGCGTCTCTCACCTATGACCTTTCCTGTCTGTGCAGGTGGCATGTGGCGAGGAAGAGCGAGTGTACAGTCCCATGTGGAGTGGGATATCGTACGCTGGAGATCTACTGTGCCAAACTCAGCCGTGCCGATGGAAAGACCCAGAAGGTTGACGAGCGTTACTGCAGCAGTCAACGCAAACCTGACGACAAGGAGAGTTGCCATGGAGACTGTAACCCAGGAGGATGGGAGTACTCATCTTGGTCAGAGGTGAGAACGCCTGTTATAGTTTTAAGGGATTTATAAAAAGAGAAGGAAAAGGTGTAATACGTGTGTGCATGTGTTGCAGTGTTCCAAGAGCTGTGGAGGAGGGTCGCGGCGTCGTGCGGCTGTGTGTGGAAAGTCTTCTGAGGCGGGAAGTGATGAGAGCAAGTGCAGCCAGAGAGACAAGCTGACCACCGTCCAGAACTGCAATGAGTTCCTATGTCCTGCGTGGAAGACCGGAGACTGGTCTGAGGTCAGTTTTATGGAGAATGTTTGGACTACGCTTTGGGAATGTTGCTTAGCATTTGAAGCTAATCATTTGAAGGTAATCAGACCGGAGACTGGTCTGAGGTCAGTTCTATGGAGAATGTTTGGACTACGCTTTGGGAATGTTGCTTAGCATTTGAAGCAAATTGAGGAATTTTGAACCCAGATGGCCTTTTTACACTACGACCAGTTTGCAGCCAAATCAGGGTTCTGATTCTACACCTGACAGCAGACATAGTGTAAAAAATAACATTTGTAGGACAGAATTATGGGAATAATCTTGAATTTGTTTGACTAAGGAATTCTACTCCTATAATATAAAGAGGAAGTATTAAAAATAACTGGGCGCCAGGGAAGTTGGTCAAAGGAAAATCCTAATGTTGATAATGAGTTTCATAGGTATGTCTTGCCATGTACGGTGCACTACTGTACCAGTGTTTGTGGGGTAGTAACTAGCTTTATTGTATAGTTTACATGTTCTGTCCAGCAGTTCAAAAGGCTTTGAGTGCGCCTACACAAACAAACACTGTACACACATAGCTAGCCTACTGTACATGTCAATCTATGTGCCCCTGTTTCTCATTGTGCACGTTGACTGTTGTTGCAGTGCCTGGTGACGTGTGGGAAAGGGTACAAGCATCGGCAGACATGGTGCCAGTTTGCGGAGGACCGATTGGACGACCGCTTCTGTGACTCTATGTCCAAGCCTGAGTCAGTCCAGACGTGTCAGCAGCAGGATTGTGCTTCGTGGCAGGTCGGACCATGGGGACAGGTGAGTCACGCGTGTTGTACAGTTGACATACAGTAGAGTGACATGTTTTGTGGCAGGTAATATTATGATCTGTTTGCCAAGTGGCACACACTGTGTTTCAGGTGACATCTGTGGCTTCCAGTCACCCCCTGTTCCTCAAAGACTATAGTGTTGTGTCTTGTAACAGCTAACGATTATCTGAACTTATTATGTGTCATTCTAACTGTGTCCAACTGTTTCTAATATTAGAATATGACCCAATGAAGCAGCTATTTATACAATCTATCATAATAACCCATTTTGCTTCAGAGTTTTAGTTATGTGTCCATGAGGCTATACAGAGCCTAATGTGATTTAAAAAATAAAATCTCCTATGAACTTTCTTCAGAGGTTGGTTTAATTGGGGAGGATGGGCTTGTGGTAATGGCTGGAGCAGAATCAGTGGAATGGCATTCAATACATCAAACACATGGTTTCCATGTGTTTGATGCCATTCGATTTGCTCCGTTCCAGCCATTATTATGAGCCGTCCTCCCCTCAGCAGCCTCCACTATTCCAGATGTAGAACAATGACAGGAGAAAGATAAGCCACTCATTTAGTCTATCCCCCATTTACTCTGCTGTTTAGGCACATTGCTGACCGTGCCAAAATAAGCATATACAATCTGTACACAATCTGTGTAGACATACTCCCCTATATTTATGCTTGCTAATGCATTGCCAGTTTATATCTCTCAGGACGCAAACAAATCATTCTCTGTAGCAAGGTGTCGCAACGTTTAGCAAATCAAAACTGGGCACTTCATCTTAACACAGCTTGTGTGTGTAAACTGCCTGTAAGCCTAAACGTGTGATGGAGATTAGGTGTTCCTATACCATGGCATAGGCAATCATGTTAAATGTACATTTGAAGCTGTTTAATGAAGCGCGTGGAATCTTAGCTGAAGTTGCTGCCACACAAGTTTGACCTCATTTCATTGGAGTCAGTGAGGTAGAAGAGAGTGTGGTGTGTACCCACTGACTTGGCTACAGTGGAAAAAAGAAGTGGAAAGTAGATGAATTACTCATGCATCATGATCCTGAAGGCTGTTATCTGCTGGCACTAGTCTGACCAGGCTCGTCAGGGAGTGCACTTCTTTTCCATTCAGTTACTCATTTTTGGGGAGATTTGCTACGTTGGCTTGTTTTTGTCCCTCTCTGACGTTCTCTTTCTCCCTCTATCTTTCTCTCCATTGCTCTCATTCTTTATATCTCTCTTTTCTCTTACTCTCTCTTTGGTGGACTCAGTGCACTACCTCGTGTGGACCCGGCTACCAGATGCGAGCGGTGAAGTGCGTTGTGGGGTCATACGGGTCCGTCATGGACGACACTGAATGTAACGCGGCCACACGGCCCACTGACACTCAGGTAAGGACACAGTCCACTAAGACCCATCTCAACATCTCTAGAACTTCCCCTCATCTCCTCTGCACTGATCTGTACAATTGACACGGGATAAGTGAAAGCAATGGGGTGGATTCCTTCTCATTTTGTGAAAAGGCTTTTATATACAGCCCTTGGATATTACTCAGTTTTCAAGTGATATTTGTGAGAATATAACTTTTAGGGAGGCCTACATGCAATTTTCTCAGTATTAGGCCACCCAGGGCTTGACTGTCAGACTCAGTAGACCACACAAGACCCTAACCCGCTCCTGACACACTACTCGAATACTTGGTTGTGAGCTGACCATGTGACTTGCCCTATCCCCTCCAGTTGTAGAATGGTGTTCAATTCTATAGTGAGGAAAGGGGGGTTCCCCATGCAGGCTGAGACACAGGTACAGTCAATGGCACACTGTGAGGTAGGAAGGAAGTCCTACACCCAGTCCATTACCACCTGGACTCAATAAGGCCTTGTTGTCTAGACAGGGGTTAGAGGGGGGCTGTGCTGGCTCTTACCCCCAGACGGAGACACATAGCTGGGATTGTCTCCCTCCAGCAGTCCATCCCCTTATCAAGCATGAGGGAGGAGGAAAGAGGGCCTGTCCACGGCAGGTTCCTGTCAAGGAACAGGAGGGGGTCTGGGGATGGGTGATGGAGGGGGAGTGGGAGCTGGCTCTAACCCCAGAAACAGAAAGATTTTGCAGTAACAGTAGGCCATGGGGCAGGACTGGTGATGGGGCAAAACATTCCTGGATTATTTGTGGAAAATGTCCTCACCTTGGTTATGTAAATCAAACCTACAGTCTGCTAGGGGTATCGTTTGTCTGTAAAGAGTCTTGTAGTGTAGTGTAATAGTATAGTTTCCCACCTTAATGTCTGTCTGTTAACACCTTATGTGAACCTATCTGAAAAACCTCTTCAGTAAGACAATTCCCGCTCTGTTGAAGTGTCAAGACCAAGACATAGATGGTGAACATAACAGTTGCGGAGTAATCGTCACACATTTCATGAGCCTCTACTTTTATGAACCTCTCCGTGCATCAATTTAGTTTATATGGGCCTGCTTCTTTCTTCTTCATGCTAATAGTGGGAAGGTAGGATGGACCGTTTTCCTGGGGCATGGCGGGCGGGTCATGGTTGGGTGGGGTGCGGAGGGCTGGGTTGTGATGGGGTGTGGAGGGGTGGGGTGGGCCTCCGGTCACAGGGAGGCCCCCCTGGTCCAGGCCTTAATTCCCGACTCAGCCATCATGCCCAGTGACCCTGAACCAGTCACTTCATCTCCCTGTGATTCCAGCCAGTCATCCGTGAAGTCAGCTCCGAGGCCGCACACCCTAAACCACTCTGGGGCTGGAAAAGGGGGAAAGACGACAGAATGGAGCTTATGTTACAGGTCGCCTGTCTCTACCTCAGTTGACCAGTGAGAAGGAGGGGAGAAAAACTAAAGAATACACAACGATGACTGAACACTTGCCTCATACACACCTACCCGCAGACGGGTACACAACATGGGTCTTTCTATAAACTAGGGTACTAGTGATAATAATTGTGAATACATTAAGATATAAAGGGTGGAACAAATACATTCAATATAATTAATGAGTTGAATCAAAGTCTATATTTAAACTCTTTACAGATTTGGCAAAAATCATGTGACATAAAATACTACCTTTCTTTCCTTACATTTATGATACTTCTGTTTCTCGTTATATCATATACTAAGAATTTAACAATTGACTTACACATTGAACATGATCCTGTAAAATTCCTGGATGTTGCTGTCAGACTCTTTGTTTTGTAATGAGATCTTGGAAGTGTACTGTAACCTCATAGCGTTTCGTATCTCCCTATGTTGTGGTGTGATAACAGTTTTCATGGACACTGTCACGATCGTCTTCTGGTGAGACGGTGGACCAAGGCGCAGCGTGATATAAATACATCTTCCTTTTTATTAGAGA
This sequence comes from Salvelinus sp. IW2-2015, assembly GCF_002910315.2. Lineage (NCBI taxonomy): Eukaryota > Metazoa > Chordata > Actinopteri > Salmoniformes > Salmonidae > Salvelinus > Salvelinus sp. IW2-2015. The sequence goes on from NC_036851.1 coordinate 18,947,254, forward strand.
AGATGAACACGAAACAAACACTTTTACAAACTAATACGAAAAACAAACAAACGTGAAGCTACAAAACAAAAGTGCATACACAAGCTACTAACGTTTAGACATAGACAATTACCCACAACAGCCTAATGCCTATGGCTGCCTAAAATATGGCTCCCAATCAGAGACAATAATAGACAGCTGTCTCTGATTGAGAACCATTCAGGCAACCATAGACATACCTAGACACCTACACTAAACACAACCCCATACACTACCAAAACCCCCTAGACACTACAACCACCCAAGACGAGACAAATACACACAAACATCCCCCATGTCACACCCTGACCTAACTAAAATAATACAGAAAACAAAGATAACTAAGGCCAGGGCGTGACAGACACACATATCCCAAATAATGGATGGATTGCAAAATCGAATGCTTCTAACAGAAAGAGTAACTTGAACAAGAATAATCAAACAGAAATCGATACTGTCATTAGTAGGGTTCTTCAATAATTATAGTTGTTATGCGCATTTGATGTCTAGCTGTTAAGTTACGTGGGGAAATGATCAGCTGATTCAGGAAGGATTATGAAGTTATTAAAAGCTGGTGTGATACAGCATGCGATTGAACAACAGCCCAAGTGCAGAAATGAACGTTGATCTGGAGAATTGACAGAACATGTTGGTGTCTATATTGCTGTGGTGGTCAAGTTAATTAGCCTGAGGTAAGATTACATACGGTCCGTGTACGTTTTGATCGCAGTAGCGGTGCGTGTGTAAAATCACCGGGGAACCCAAGGCCCCCCTATAAAAGCCATATTACAACCTGTGTTTTGTCATAGTTGCGTAGTTTGCTCTATAAGCAAACAACGCATAGTTCATATTCCTTACACTGTGATATATATGCCTAAAGGCCGAGACAATAAGAAGACACAGTGGCAGAATAAATTCAACCACACCTTTGTTTCATCACAAAACGGGAGAGCAACATCTGTCCGGTGGAGTCCACAAGGCATATTGCATGTTACATGACCAACAGCATGGTCAAGCAAGTTAATGTTCCTGACATTTTCAGACTACTAAACAGCTATTGATTTAGAACCACAGAGAGTTACAGCAAGTCACAAAGAAAACAGGTGCCGCTTCCACTGATCCAGCACCATTTCAAATGTAACATCTCAACATTATCTAATCACCTATGCTTAGTCTAATACAGTGACAACTAAAAATACCAAAAACAATATAGTTCAATAAACGTAAATGTAATATTATGTGGCTTTACCTGGCACTGATTTCTGTGTGTGTGTGTGCGCGTACGTGCATGCTTGCAAGTAGAAGAAAATGTGTTGACTCACCCTAATTGTAGAGAAACGCCAATGTCATCCTCCTCTTTCATGTTGCCTAAACGGTCTATGACTCTGCCATGCAGTACGCGCTTTAAGTTTTTGTTGTCCTAGTCTACCTGGCTAAAATGCTTGCTCGCTAGCCTAACTTGCGCCAGGCCAGCTAGTTAACATTAGCCTATGACATCTAGCTACATATTGAACTTCCATCCTCTCGGGCCAGGGGCACAATGTATTCATTTATGGTTGGATCACAATCACCATTATAATCATTGGCCAGTACAGAGAATTAAGTAAAACTTATTTAAAAGTATTAAGTCCAAATCCCTATCTCCATCCATGGCTAATTTAGGAAAGGGACAATTTTTTCAAGCTAGCTACCCACCGATGGACAACAGCATAATGAGATGCAACAATTCAATGACGTTTGTGTCAGGACCCGGTGCGAGAAACAGTCACTAATAATTGGCAGAACCCAGAAGATGAGGCAGACAGCAGTACTAAAGATGGTGGTTTAATAAAAAATAGATATCTTCCAAAATACAAAAGAAAATCCACAAAGTGGTAAAAACAGCAAGGGAAAAAACAAACCTCAAAAGACCAATCCAAAAATACACGAGAACAAAACCAGAGAACCTCTGGAAAATCCAACAAGAGAAAAATGTTCACAAAGGCTGGGGCTGGGTGCTAACATACAAACACTGAGCAAGGAACTAAGGAACACACAGGGTTTAAATACTAACAAGGGAATGACTTACAGGTGCAAACAATAATTAGGGCAAGAAAAACAAAAGGTACAAAAAAGGTGCAAGGGGGACATCTAGTGAACAAAACCAAACAGTCCTGGCCAAAACCTGACAGTTTGGCTTATGATGTGATTGGTGTGAAACCAAATCCAAACTGTCTTCCCTTGACACTTTTTTTTGGTGTGCCAGCACCATTCATAGCTGAACTTGTTCAGTTTAGCGCAATGCTGATTGGTTATTATTATTTTTTTTTTAAATACTCAAGGGAGGCCAAATGCTCGCTGGCTTACCTTTTTGTTCACGGATTCTTTCTCCGGTGAGACACATTCAGCCTGTTGTGAATTGAAGGAAATTTTGGAAACAGAGACGAAAGATACATTATTTTGTTTCTTTTTTTCTTGGTACATTTTTTTGGGAAGCCTGGCTTCCCTTGACTCCCAAGAATACACGCCACTGTTTGAGCCACTGTTTGATCGTTGTTTTCCGAGTAAAAATGGTGCAATCGGAAAATTGAAAATGGCTTGTTTAGCCGTTCTTGACTAGAAATAGAAGAAGAAAAATGGCTTGTTTTTCATTTTTGCATATGAAACCCCAAAACATATTTAACATTTCCATTTTCACATGTAGATGGGGTTAAATATGGAATGCCTGTCATTGGTTAAGTGCACAGCCAACACTTCTTGTCCTTTCAAAGTAGGACTTCACCCTTCCAACTGTTTTGCCCATGCTACAGATGACTATATTGGTGCGCTAATACAGGACTAGTAAAGGCCCAGTGCACTACTTTTGTGAAAAAATGTAATTTACAAAAATGTAATAATATTTGCCTGCGCAACAGACGGCTATATCGGTCTGATAATACAGGGCTAGTAAAGGCCCGGTGCACTACTTTTGTGAAGGTAAAAAATGTCCCCCATAAATCGACAACATTTTAGTAATATATGTTTTTTATTCCGATTTTTTACGGGGTGCTGCAGCACCCTCAGCAACCCTACTTCCCACGGATATGAACAACAGTATCTATTGCTAGACTAGAGATACGGCCCTACTGTAGCTATAGTTAGTCAGTGGTTGCACATCTAACTAGCTGGAATTAAGTACGGGTGTGAATGGTGGAGACTGTGTTCAGCTACCCAGAACTGTCTGATCCGCCTGGTAGGGTGCCGTGGGTGTGAATAGCAATGGAATGAAACATCCAACCAATGCCTTGAGTCGTGCTGTAGGTCCACCACACGTCCGGAGAGTTGTGGGGTCCTGTCCAGAAGCAGCCCCTATCCTAGACACTTGTGGAGATCTGAGAGGATTGGACAGGTGTAAGCAATACCGCCAAATTTCCACCAAGCCTTTCAGAGGGTAAGGTGGAGCTCTCACCATGTCGCCACCAATCAATCCCTCTCAGATCTCCAGAAGTGTCTAGACTCTGGGTAGTAGGGGCTAGGGGTTGTTTCTGGACAAGCCATGGGTATTATGGTTGAGCAGTCAGTCAGTCAGCCTGGAACTGTCTAAAAATGTTAAAGAGGCAGTGCATTTAAAAAACAAGATTTTGGTCTGTTTTTTAATGAGATTTCCACACACACTATGAGGTAGGGGCGGGACGATATCAGTATTGCAATATTTTTTCCATGGCAAACATTTTAACACAAAGCAGACCAAACTCTTTGGTCCTTTAAAAACCTGCTGTATGTAAAATATTGTGTGCTACTGTTTAGCTTGGAAAATAAATGCATTTGACTCTGGATGACAACATAATGGTGTTTGTATCCAACATTAGGGGTGTTTTCCGAAAGAAGTTAAATCCGCTAAGTGTTTTGTTTCTTTGGCACGATACTAATGAGTATCGTGATATTGGCATCGTCCCGGCCCTACTATCAGGTCGAAATATAACTCTGAAATTGTGAAAATTATAATAATGGCCTTATTGTGTAAGAGCTGTTTGAAAATAATGTCTGGAATTTCTGTTCAGGTAGGATGGAACTTTTGGCCCACATCATGACGTCATAATGTGATATGATTATCATAGACCAATGACTGTTCATCTGGGAAAGGGGGTGGGCTCTAGACCATCCTATCAGCCAATCAGGGATGTGTATGTAAATATCTTCACATTTGTTTCCTAATGCCCACATGATCAATCTGAGCATTTCAAGGACCAAAGGAGGCTCAGGGAAATAAATGAAAAATACTTTGGAGTTATTTTCATTAAATAAACACAGTGATTTATTAGACATACAGTGATGATTTAAAAATACAATTACAAAGACTGCATGGGGGCTTTAATAGCTGTCAAATACATGCTTCCTCTGTCATTGGGAGAATCTCAATTGCATTTTCTTGATTCATTGCATTCTCGCTCCTCCTCTCTTCGTCTCAGAGGTCCTTCCCCTCTCACCTTCTTATCCAATTGGTTTTGAGAAGGAGGTCAGGAGAGAGGACGTGAGCAATCAAGGAAATGCAATTCAGATTCTCCCCTTGTTTACCCCATTCCTCACCTCCTTCTCAAAGCACATTGGGGGAGAGGAGTGAAGGTTCCTCCCCTCCGGCTGCAATGCACTTTCAAGGAGAGGCGAGGAGTGGAGGAAACAAGGACAGAGGAAGAAATAATAGTTTTCAGACACAGACCCACACACTCTCACACTCTCTCACACACACACACACACGCACACTCACACTCACACACACACACGCACACGCGCACACACGCACACTCACACACACACACACAATGCTTGAAGAGTTTACTGATTATAATGATTTCATTATTGGTTATTATTATTGTCAATGATTTTGTTGACAAAACCCATTGTATTATTATTATTTCATTATATTATATTATTATATTCACTATTAAAACATATAGAAATGCTGTTGTTTATCTTTTCGTTGTCCAGGAATGTTTGGCATGGCTTTAAATGATAGAGAATTTAACCAAAGCACCAAAAGACCTGGCAACTAGGCATGACAAAGAATTAGGCAGTGTTTCTTGTGATATTTTGAACGATGTTTTGTTGTTGCTAGGTGGAATTATGGTCTCATTGTGCCTATCTATACTTTTATTCCTGTAACTACACATGGGAAGCTGCAAGAAAATCATATTTAAATGTATATCTAACCATTTTGAAATGGTGCCCCTTTATTTATATAAAGATGCACATACATCAACACACACCCACAGTCATAGACAGGTCTTGGGTGCCTCCTTCATTCTTTCTCTTATTATTCCCACCACTTCCACCCCCACCACCATGTTTTACAATGTATTTAACTGTGTTAGTGTAACGCTGCGGAGGCTGTGTTCTCCAGCCTGCCTGGCTGCCAGTGTCCTGTTTATTTCCACTCAGAGGATGAGTGTGGAATGTGGAGCCCTCTGTAACACAACTATACCTAAGTTAGGCCCCTCTCTGCTCACCTCTCTGCTCAACCCAGAACTAGGGGGTCAAAGGTCATGAGATTGCTCTGGGGAGGAGAGCATGGCGGAAGAAGGAGGAGCCCAGTAACACGCCAGTGTTGGCATTGGAGACTGGGATACCTCTCCACTGTGACACGTTATGACAGGCATCAGGTTATTCAGATGGAGGGGTTTAACACTGTGTATTTCTGGGATCCGTCAGAGTAACACTGTTACTTTTAGTCTGATGATGGGTACACTCCTGTCAGAGCTGCACAGTAAGTAGATGTGTTTCTGTCACTGTAATTGGTTTAATGAATGTGTATGGTTGTCCCTGTAGGACTGTGAACTGACCCAGTGTCCCATCAGCCACCCGGTTCCCCCGGGGACCAAAGTGCCCTCCCACCTCCCACACAAAACCCAGTGGAGGTTCGGCTCCTGGACACAGGTTGGTTCTATCAGTTACTCCACCACTCAATGAAGCAATTACATACTACAATTGTACTAATTGCCTCCATCTCCACCACAGTGTAGCGCCACCTGCGGCAAAGGGACCCGGATGCGCTATGTCAGTTGCCGTGACAACCAGGGTGGGGTTGCGGAGGATTCTGCCTGCTCCCACCTGGCCAAGCCCCCGGCCAGGGAGGTGTGCTCTGTAGTGGCCTGCGGACAGTGGAAGGTCCTTGAATGGACATCTGTAAGTAACTACTTTCATTCAATCAACCACCAATGTTTAATGCATTTACCATGTACACTTAAAATATTTGACATTACTACAGGGTCTTGTGGCTAAGGATATAAAATCCATATATCCATTACTAATCTCTTTAAAGTTCCAATGCAGCCGTTTTGATCTCAATATCAAATCATTTCTGAGTAACAACTATGTACCTTGCCGTGATTGTTTTCAATTAAAATGGTCAAAATATTATAATAATTGCTTTTTAGCACAGAGCAAATTCTCAAGCAAGAATTCTGCTAGGACTGTCTGGGAGTGGTCTACAATATATATACAAAAGTATGTGGACACCCCTTCAAATGAGTGGATTCGGCTATTTCAACCACACCCATGTCTGACAGGTGTATAAAATTGAGCACACAGCCATGCAATCTCCATAGACAAACATTGGCAGTAGAATGGCCTTACTGAAGAGCTCGTCTGTACTCGGTTGCAACACTCACTACCGATTTCCAAACTGCCTCTGGAAGCAACGTCAGCACAAGACCTCTTCGTTGGGAGCTTCATGAAATGGGTTTCCATCGGCTGGAGTGGTGTAAAGCTCGCCGCCATTGGACTGTGGAGCAGTGGAAACGCGTTCTCTGGAGTGATGAATCACACTTCACCATCTGGTAGTCCAACGGATGAATCTGGGTTTGGCGGATGCCAGGAGAACTCTGGCAACTGTAAAGGTTTGTAGAGGAGCTACGCCCCTTAGTTCCAGTGAAGGGAAATCTTAATGCTACACCATACAACGACATTCTAGACAATTCTGTGCTTCCAACTTTACGGCAACAGTTTGCGGAGCCCCTTTCCTGTTTCAGCATGACAATGCCCCCGTGCTCAAAGCAAGGTCCATACAAAAATTGTTTGTCAAGATCGGTGTGGAAGAACTTGACTGGCCTGCACAGAGCCCTGACGTCAACCCAATCGAACACCTTCATATTAATGCCCATGTTTTTGGAATGAGATGTACGTGTCCACATACTTTTGGTCATGTAGTGTAAGTGGGGAGGGGAGGGGAAAACTGAAATCTAGCTGTTATTGGCAGAGAGGTTTGGAACTCTCTTTCTTATTTCTTATTTAACTAATCATTCCAACCTCATAGAGTGGAAATATATATAAAACACAGCAACATCAAGTTTTTGACTGCACTGGGCCTTTAACCTTCAATTTCATAGTGAACTCTTCGAGAGGGAAATCTGACTACCATTTTATGCTCTGTCGGCACTGTTCATTAAGTTGTATTTCACAATGAAATCTCTAGCCAGCTCAGTGGATTATAATATCTGAGGTTTGTTTAGCTGTGGTTTGAACCTTTCAGACCACTGTTCATAATCACTTTGTGTGATTGTGTGTTTCTCTGGTCCAAGGGGAGGAGGAGATGAAACAGGCTTTGGTGTGTTTGGAGGGTTGGCAAGGGGATAGTGGGACGCCTGAGGAACAAGGGGCTGGAGAGAGGGGCTAGGGTCCTTGTTTGCAGATGTTTCTCATCAGACAGAGAGCACTAGTCATACTCCCACCATGCTGCAGTTATGGCCACCACGCACAAACACACACACGCACGAATGCACACATACACACATTCACTCACACATAGACACACACACAGATAGCTAGATACAGGCTGTGGGAGGGAGGGTCTCTCTGACTGCTTATTTATTCCAGAGCAACTCAGTGGGCTCCAGGCAGGCAGGCAGGAAGCAGCTCAGCCCAAGGCCACAGCAAACAGAGCCACAGAGAGAGACCGCTCTGACTCTAAACGTTCACTTAACACGCTCTTGATATGGAATGGAACCGGAAATGAACCCTGATGGAGGGAGTGATAGCTATGGTATGGCGGATGTCCCAGTTAGGCCATGACGTTTAGTGGCTGTTCTACCATTATAAGACCTAACTGTAAAAGCAACCTAAGTGTTGTAGTTTTAACTTGTGCATAGGCCTACACAGGGCCTGTTAAAGTGCAGTAACTACACAATTTTTCGGATTGGGAGATGCTTGTGCAATATCCACACCTATTTGAAATAGGCAGCATTGTTGAGTCCTAGACATTAAACCCTTGGCCAGTGTAATCCCTGGCTCAGTAGCATGGTACAGTACAGTACAGTGGACAGTTGTTGCATAATTCCAGGTCTTATACAAGATAGATACAGTCCAGTTTACTCCACTTGGCCAGACGTAATTGGAGCAGCATGAGTCTTTGGCAGAAGCTCTCTTTCATTTTCTTTAAGGAAGATCTTAAAACAGGGGTCAGCCATGTTTAAAGAGACAAGACACTGACCTAAGCTGCTGCAGCAAGTTCTGTTTGTGTTTATATGCTTTGTTTCTTACTGTGTGTGTGTGCCTGTGTGTGTGTGTGTGTGCACAGTGTTCTGTATCCTGCGGGCAGGGGAAGACCACTCGCCAGGTGGTGTGTTTGAACCTCAGTGACCAGATAGTGGATGTGGTGGAGTGTGACCCTGACGACCGTCCAGCCACAGAGCAGGAGTGTGCCATGTCCCAGTGCCCTGCTGCCCGCTCCAGTGACTCTCGGCCCCTCCCCTCACCCAGCGGGGGCCCCCGCAATAACCTGCCCACGACTGCCGACGGGCGAGGTGGAGGGCGAGCCCAGGCCCACCAGTGGAGAACAGGACCCTGGGGAGCGGTGAGTTTCTTACACTGGACACCATTTACAATCATCTTGGTGTCCTAGGTTCCTTAACATTAAATGAATGCATACAACCTAAGTGGTCTTCCATTACAATCGTATAAGTGGGAAGGCAGCACAGCTGAGCACTATCTCAGTCTTGTGTTGATGTTGACCTTTATGAGGCTGTCTGTCTGTGATGTAACAACGTCATGTATCCTAACCCAAGAAGTCAATGAGTTTTTGCTGATGGTTTTGGCAGTGAGTAGTCTATTGTATAGCTGTTATTCAAAACAGGGTTATTACAGTTAGTTGCACAGCAATCTGTGTCCCCAAATAGCTGGTGTTATTTAAAAGATCATAGGAAATAGCAATGGCTATTTTTGGGATCTCTTCCTTCCTTTTCCAGAGGATATGTGTTTTAATATAGCAGTGCATTATCCATCCAGTTTCCTAAAGCACATAGTCTCTGAGGTCAATCTGACACTTGCAAGAATGATGTATTTGTGCTTTTGTATACTTGTCTGTCAATGGGTGCCTTTTTGCACATACTGTATGTTAGTGTGTTATCGTTTCTATTTAAAAATTGTGTGTTGGTCTTTGTGTGTGCACTTGTTTCATTGTAGCTGATGTGTGTATGTGCAAAGGTCTGAAGTATGTGACACTGTTTCTTGGTAAATGTATTCTTGTTGTAACCCATTGTTTGAGTGAGCTATGTGTGTATAGATGAGCGCCATACATTTGCATGGATGAGTACATGTACATGTATTAGTGTTTGGATGTCTACTTGCTTGTCTCTGAGTTAGTGCACACACACCTGTATGTGTGAGAGTGTGTTATCCATCTGTCTCAAACGGTGTTCTCCTCCATGTCACGTCAGTGCTCGAGCACGTGTGCGGGCGGCTTCCAGAGGCGTGTGGTTGTCTGCCAGGATGAGAATGGTTATGCTGTCAACAACTGTGAGGAGCGCTCCAAACCCATTGAGCAGCGCTCCTGTGAGTCCGGACCCTGTCCACAGTGGGTCTATGGGAACTGGGGAGAGGTGAGACAACACAATTCGCCCTACAGCACTGATACACTGCGGGGTTTAGTTGCACTTTGATGACTTCATCCCATCGTTATGAACCTTGGCGTTCTGACAGCGGTTATTATTCTAGAATTCCATTCTTCTGAAATTGCTGGGCTGTATGTCTTCATGTGCCTCCTGGGTTGTGTTGGGGGTGACGGGTTAAAGGTTAGAAATTAGGGGTTAGATGTCCTAGATAGGTAGGTGTATGTTGGGTGGGGATGACATACTGTACGTTAGATAAACAATGGCGTGAATCAACTGTCCCGACTTTGTCTACACACTCCTTCTTACCTCTGCTCTGTCCTGCAGTGTACCAAGCCGTGTGGGGGAGGAATAAAGACACGGCTCGTGGCGTGTCAAAGGCCCAACGGAGAGCGCTTTAACGATCTGAGCTGTGAGATTCTTGACAAACCGCCCGACCGTGAGCAGTGCAATACTCAGTCGTGCCCGTCTAGCCCTCACTGGAGCACAGACCCATGGAGCTCGGTACGCTCGTAAATATATCCCTTTTGTTTTCTTCCCCCTCTTTTTTGAACAGTCCTCTCATTTCACCACACACAGAGTTTCACCACTAAACTGTGTAGCATGACAAGGCAAAACAAACAAAGAATTAAACTTGAGGGAGAAGGATGGTTCTGTAGACTTACATGCTGGAAACTCCATTTTTCACCTCCACCTCACCTTTACCCTTTCCCTTGGTGCCTGAGACTGGTCATCCTTCTAGAGACAGATGGGAATTGATTTCTGTTGCACTTAAGAGAAAAAATTAACACACAATACACACAACACACCAAAAAGTACAACATATGAAACGCTTCAGCTGTGACCATAAGAACACTTTCTCTGTTATCAGTCTTAGTCAGTGTTCAAAATTCAGGATCAGTTGGTATTTCAGAATCAAAGCTAGTTTGTAAGATATTGTTTTAAAATATAATTTATTACTTAAGAGATTTTCTTCTTGGTTTCCTTTGTATATACAGTAGCATTAACCTCCAAAGTTTCTGTCTTACCTCTTTGTATTCGCACACAGTCAATCGTTGTTCATATGCAAATATTGATGAATGTTTCTGTATGTCAGGAATTTAAGATGCCTTGTTTTTTTTTGTAAACACCCAAATAATGGAGATACAGTATACTCAAGTGTTGGTGCTATTCATAGTTTTTACACGTTGCAAAGAAAATAACCTGGAAAGAGTCCAAGTGAATGCACCAACCCCATTGGGACTATATCATTTTTTTTGTACTCTAGAGATATACAGTGCCTTCGGAAAGTATTCAGACCCTCTGACTTTTTCCACATTTTGTTACGTTACAGCCTTATTCTAAAAAAAAATTTTTTAATCCTCAGCAATCTACATACAATACCCCATAATTGTAACAGGTTTTTAGATTTTTTTTCAAATATATTAAATATAAAAAACTGAAAGACCTTATTTACATAAGTACTCAAACCCTTTGTAATGAGACTTGAAATTGACCTCAGGTGCATCCTGTTTTCATTGATCATCCTTAACATGTTTATACAACTTGATTGCAGACCACCTGTGGTAAATTCAATTGATTGGACATGACTTGGAACTGTCTATATAAAGTCTCACAGTTGAAAGTGCATGTCAGAGCAAAAACCAAGCCATTAAGGCGATGGAATTTTCCGTAGAGCTCTGAGACAGTATTGTGTCGAGGCACAGATATGGGGAAGGGTACCAAAACATTTCTGCAGCATTGAAGGTCCCCAAGAACATAGTGGCCTCCATCATTCTTAAATTGAAGAAGTTTGGAACCACCAAAACTCTTCCTAGAGCTGGCCGCTCAGCTAAACTGATCAATCGAGGCGAGAAGTGCCTTGGTCAGGGAGGTGACCAAGAACCCGATGGTCACTCTGACAGCGCTCTAGAGTTCTTTTGTGGAGATGGGAGAACCTTCCAGAAGGACAACCATCTCTGCAGCACTCCACCAATCAGGCGCTTTATGATAGAATGGCCAGATGGAAGCCACTCCACAGTAAAAGGCACATGACAGATTGACCAAGATTGAAGTCTTTAGCCTGAATGTCTAGCGTCACGTCTGGAGGAAACCTGGCACCATCCCTACAGTGAAGCATGGTGGTGGCAGCATCATGTGTGGGAATGTTTTTCAGTTTTCAGTGGCAGGGAATGGGAGACTAGTCAGGATCAAGGCAAAGATGAACAGAGCAAAGAACAGAGAGATCCTTGATGAAAACCTGCTCCAGAGCGCTTAGGACCTCAGACTAGTGGTGAAGGTTCACCTTTTTATAAATTAGCAAACATTTCTAAAAACCTGTTTTTGCTTTGTCATTATGGGGTATTGTGTGTCGATTTGATGAGGGGGAAAAAACTATTTAATAATAAATAATAAAAAAGCTGTAACCTAACAGATATGGAAAAAGTTTAGGGGTCTGAATACTTTCCGAAGGCACTATATATATCATTCTGATGCTAAAGCTTTATTGACCATCATAACTGTAAGAATTCAATTGGTCTTAAAGGGGCAATCTGTAGTTCAAACAATAACAAAGCACCAGCCCACCACTGTTTCAGTAAACAGCTGAGGGATGGGGCTGGAGAAATGTAATCACTGTCAAAGTCATAGACAGATCTATGGATGCATGGACTGACCATCCATGTTTTAATCATGTTTTAATACAGTGTTTTGTTTACAATTACATTGTTCACCAACAAAGGGGTGAAACAAGCTTACATATTTAAAAGTTTAAAAAACTGATGTAGCAATGGCAGATTGCTCCTTATTAATTATAGAGAAGTTAATAATTATCTTATGTTTCTGCCTTATTTTACAGTCCACTGTTATTTACTCAGAAATTACGTCGTAAAATGGTAGTTACATGGTAATGAACTAATAATTACTTTTTAGTTATGTATGGGCCGGCTAGTTACCAATTATGCCAAATTCTTAAAGAAACAATAGGGTTTCTCAGTAAAGAACAGGTAAACACCAGCTGAAATAGGACTGTAGAATAAGGTGATAGCCATGTTATTTGATATATTATGTGATTCTTCAAGGTAATAGTCATTTTACCACAGCTTGAAGTCCTGACCCAGATTCCCTCCTTTTTACTAGCACAGACATAAGCACCCAGCCCAACCAGTAGGTCCAAGGCCCACCGCTCAGAAGGTGCTTGATATGAGTGTATTTATGTCTTGTTAGATATGTCTATATATTCGCTTTGTAAATAGTTTATTTTGGTGTGTTCACCAGTGCTCAATACACATGTGAAAATATGCTATGCTCAACCATACCTCACTTAGAACAAACACAACTCAACTAGCCATTAACTTATGATACTTACAATGGTGCTTTTGCAAAACAAGGGAGAAATGAGATGTAAACATTAAAAAATAACAAAAATAACTTAGTCACAAACGGTCTATTGTGACATAGATATGTATGTAAACACCTGTTTTTTTGAGTCGTTTTTCATAATCAATTTTTTGCTTTTTTTTCATGAGTTGATTATTGATTATGTAAAAAAAAAAAATAGTAGTTATGTTAGGTGAAAATGTGTTATAGTTTTTTTTAAAGGTAAAGATAACTTTTGAAGTGTGTTACATTTATTCACCAACAAACCTATTTTTGTTGTAGCTGAAAGAGAATGCCCCTTGTCCTAGCATTGTGAACACACAGTCAGTACCTGCGAGCACAGGGAGAGTTTATAGTGTTCTATATACCTGGAGCTCATCCTCTGAGCCAGTCATATGTGTCTACCTCATTCTCTATTAACCCCACCCGCCTTTATCTTCTGCTGGAGGGCTGCATTTTCATTCTCATTCATCATGATGTTAAGGCCATCCAAGGATGTTGGCCCTAAGCACAGATCCACGGTCTATGTTTTGAAAACTGATCTTGGACCTGTGGTTAGGCGCAAACTCTGCCTGGAGCCCACCCAGTCATTCCTAAGGCTAACTGTAACCTCCTGGTAATTAATGTGTGTGCATAAGTTGCAGACATCACACCTTATTTTAAGGGCCTGTTAACACAGCTCTCAAGCAGGAAGTGAGTGTATTTCTCACCACACATTGTTCACTAAAGAAAAACTATCATTTCTAACAGTCTCCATATGAGTATTGACAAGGTAGCATAAGGTTTGGGTTGATTATGACGAATCCAATAAGAGTGTGTAACTTTTTACCCTACTTGAAACAACTCCACACGCATTAAGTCTCATTGCAATGTGGAATTGTCGATCATTTGATGTGTAGAATAAAACACAGTTGTATTATTTTATCTAGAGCCACAAATTACAGCTTGGCTCCTTGTTGGAGTTTAGGGTGCATATTTTAGCAGTACGGCATGATGCATTTACAATGTGTTTGATGATATGAACAGGCTCTTGAAATAAAATACTCTATGCCTCTCATTCCATATGGCAGTATTAGTCTGGGTTTCAAGGACATTTGTGCATATTTATGTAATTATCTGTATTTATTTCTACTTCATTATAATCTCATGTCAATATTTAATTTTATTTGAACTTGCTGAATTTGTTCGCTCACAGAAAGGTAACTATTAAAGTGAAGTAGAGATACTATTAAAAACCAATGTTTCTTTCATTTATAGTATTTACCGTAAAATATAATGTTCACGATTCACGAACCATCACGAACAAGTGCTTATTCTCAAACTAAGTTCCAAAACATCCATTTATACTTGTTTCCTTGCTAGTCTGTTTCCTTGCTAGTCTGTTTCCTTGCTAGTCTGTTTCCTTGCTAGTCAATCCTCTAGCTAGTTGATTTAGCGTGCAGAAGCATGTTTTATTGTATGGATATCGGAAGTGAAAAATGGAGGTCATATGAGAGAAGAGAGACAAGACATCTGCACTCCTGACCTTATCTTAGTTACAGTAGGACTAGTGCTGAGGGAGAAAACTGATACCTACACTCTGGAACACTTTGTTAAAAATAGTTTTATTGAATGAGATAATTGCCATGAAGAACCACTAACAGTGAAGTGAACACATTCACTTATACTACCACAGGCAACCTTGAAGTCCTGTTAAAAATCTCATCAACATGTCTGTGCTTTAATTAAGAAGATTACCTTTAGATTACCGGTTTTGGCTTTACACTAATTACAGTAGGAATGTGGAAGTGGTCCATATAGTTAACCAAATCAACTATGGATTAGATAGGAAATTCTCTGCAAGTTATCTCTGCAGAGAGCATTACTTGAGCTCTCTAACTGGTGTTTTGAAAGGGGCGTTTTCAGTGAATGAAAATGTACAAATCACTGAGCAATATCTCTGTTGTCTTATGAGGTCAGGGACCCAGTGATCTCTTTGAGCAATTATGATTTTTCTGTCTCTGCCAGAGTTCAATGCCTTTCGTACCAAGGTAAATCTTTATTCTCTGTAACACTGGCTAGAAGGACTCCCATTTACTATGCTCATTCCTAATGGCTGACATGTTTTTTTGTGCGCCTGACGACACGTTCTCTTTAACTACGTCGCCCCCTCATCCGCCTCTCGCCAGTCCCCCCCTTGCCCCTTTTCACTGGCGGGTTGATGACATTGTTCCGATGGCGGGGGGCCAGTGACAGTGACTCAAATGAGAGCCCGTCAGAAAGACAATACAGGAGTGCATTGGGGGTCAAGGGTCACGTTTGATCTGGGAGGGGCCCCTTCCCTGTACATCTAATCAGCATGGATGGGCTTCTGGGAAAGGGCTGTGATCCCAGGAAAAAAAGCCGGGAAAGCCCTGTTGTCTGTGGGGACCCGAAAGGCCCTGTCGCCTGGGTTCTTTAGAATTCCAGGACGGAACACAGGCATCGGAATGTGGTGTATTTTAGGCACAAGTAGTGGTCTGTCAGAGGCCACTGTTTTATTTGGCACTGTAATAAAAGCATCTGATCTAATGATAAAATAAAATTGTGTCTGAATGCGTGATAGTTGAAAATAGTGTGATAGTTGGAAATAGTGTTGTAGATTAAAGGTAGTTTTGTGATGATTACAGTTTACATTGACATGAAAGTATAAATTTCACTCGGAGTATGCTAAAATATAGAGTCTAGTTTATTAAATGGTGTGCACGTGGTAGGTTGAAGGGTAAATTCCAGCATGGAACACGCACACTAGCTAAGTACATGAAAGGAAGGTGTCTAGTGCATACCCACAGAATTTGTGGATATAGAGAACTGGTTGGTGATTTACTTCCCCAGTGTTGTAATGATTCCCAAGGTAATAGAACGTTATTGGTGCAGAGCAATATGGCTGGAAAGCTCATTTAAAGAGTATATCAAACTTTGAGGAATGGTCTGACTTTTAAAAAGCAGCAGTCTGGCTGCCTGCCCCTCATTGTAAATGCATTTTATTAAGTGATTTAAACCTTTGTAAAATGCTATTTCTCCTAAATGGCCCTCCATGACCATGATCATAGCCTGTGTGTGTACTCTTCATGTCTACCTCACTCCAAATTCCAAACACCACTGTAACGTCTGCTCATAGGCCAAGGGGTGAATCAATAGTATCACATTTTTTATGGTAACTAAAACACCATAGATGGACAATAACTGCACCTTAAAAGTAGAAGTGTGCTGCACGCTCTGAGGGTGTGTTTACTTACACAGGCAGCCCAATTCTGATCTTTGTTCCATGAATTGGTCTTCTGACCAATCAGATCAGCTGCTTTTCCAATAATGGGGCAAAATATTAGAATTGCACTGCCTGTGTAAACGCAGCCTCAAGTTCTCATGCAGACTAATATCTGGCCTCAAGTGGTTATTATAAAGGAGGGCTAACTGTAACTGGTGACAGACTCTCACACTGCTGGGCCCCAATAACAGCCTCTAACCAGATGTATGCATGTGGGGAACATCTGGGCGACTAAGTCAGATTGCCTAAATGTAAAAAAAACACATACAGTACAGTACTCACATTTAAATGTTCTCTCTTATGTGTATTGAAATTCATTAGAGCAAAAAAATACAGCAAGTAATCACACATTGTTGGTGTTTTGGCTTCATTTTCGATTTGTTAATGGAATAAACTAACATTCGAATGAAGGTTTCATTTTCAATCAAGTTTATTATATGAAATTGGTGTCTGTGGTTAAACATGTAAAACAGTATCAATCCCTTAAATTAAATGACTTTAGTAACATTATATTTGTCATTCCTTGTCATTTTGTGCTTTTCTTTTAATTTGTTAATATAAAATGAAATGCCTATGATGTATATCCATTCACAAGGCGCTCACATCTCTACAGTCATTTCCGGGGGGGGGTAACTTCCTCCTTATTGAGCCATTCGTTGTCCTATGGGCTCTGGTGACATTTAGCCCCGCCCTCCCTCTCCTAAATGAGGTGAAAGGTCATTGTGGGTTCCTGTCCGGCGCGATCCCTCGCTGGGCAGCGCAGTGCCGTCATGCTGGGCTACGCACTCGTTCAACCCAGGGCCTGTCGCATCCTATCTGTCCTCACACTCTGAGACGCTTTGATTACCCAACCCCAACCCAACAGCCCCACTGAACTCACAGGCCTGGGAGCGCCTGACTGTGCTGGGGGGTGCTGGTGTGTGGGGTGCCTGCCTGTCAGACAGAGTTAGACCTGGGCCAGCTCAATGAACCTGGATGTGAACGTGGCTGGTGACTGTGTGCTGCTTGGCTCTCATGACTCTACCTTCTGTGGACTTCATCCGTTTAACAGAGGGGCCTCCGCTTCCGTCGCACATTTCTGTACGCTCAGCTTGCATTCACTAAAATCTAAAATGCTATACTGTAGAGATTGTTTTGTGTGTAAATGGCAGTGCATTAATATCTTAAGTCATGTCAACGTGCTAAATGTACGTTTCAAACCTATTCACATGATCTTATGTCCCACCTCATGTTACATACCGTATTTGCTAATAAAAATGTCACTAACCTTTTGTGTACTCTGAAGCCCTGTACATGTGATCTTGTTCTCAAGAAGAAGTAGACTGAAAAACTATTCAAGTGAATGATAAAAGTGTTCTATACTATACTCATCTGTCATCTAGTATTTTACATTGTTCTGGTATTTGATCTCTGTACACCCCCTATCTATAAACAATTTATTACATTTGACCTGCTCTTGACCTCCTGTTGCAGTGCTCTGCCGCATGTGGTAAAGGATCGAAGAACCGTAAGGTGAGCTGTGTGACCCGATCCGGTCGACCTGTTCCAGAGGACAACTGTAAACACCTGACCCAACCCAGCAAGGAGAGGAGCTGCCGGGGGCGCCGCTGCCCCAAATGGAAGACAGGGAGCTGGGGAGAGGTACTCTTTAAACCTGAAATAAACACTACATGCTACCACCACCAATCATGCTCCCAGTTCAGCACTCATTATTTTTCCTTTTAATGCTCATTAACTTTCTGATTCACTGGTGCACTGTGAGGTATGTGTCTGAGTTGGCATTTTTTCTAACATGCATGACTGTTCAGTAATATGTGTTCTGTGGCACCTAAAAATGTGGCCTGTCTTCTGGGTTGTAGCTCATCACTCTGGCGGTTTGAGAGGATCCCACACTGGGCTGCTATCTGGGGCAGTGGGAGGGAGGGATAGCCATGCCTCCACTTTCATCTGGGCTTGGCTGAGGTAGACTTTAGCCAGCATGAAGCTCCCCATGCCACGCTCCTTCCCTCCCGCCCGCCCTCCTATCCTATACCTCCCCAATTGGAAACATGTGTCAGAGGCTCCTCTTCCTCTACCCAGCCAGAGCAATCTGGTCTCATAGACTAGATGTAACATAGAAAATGAAAATCCATGACACTCAAATTAGTATGATATGTTACATTTGGTATGGTTACATTATTTTATTTATTTAATCTTTATTTAACTAGGCAAGTCAGTTAAGAACAAATTCTTATTTACAATGATGGCCTACCACGGCCAAATCCTAACCCGGGATGACGCTGGGCCAATTGTGCGCCGCCCTATGGGCATACCAATCACGGCCGGTTGTGATACAGCCTGGAATCTAACCAGGGTCTGTAGTGACGCCTCTAGCACTGAGATGCACGTCACCCGGGAGCCCAAAGACAGAAGACAGAAGGTTACTTAATGCAAAAACAAAAGGAGTGTGGTTGGTCGGGGTGGATGGGTCGACATATAACGCGACCGTCTAGCAACACAAAGGTGCATGTTCGAATCTCATCACGGAATACTTTTGCATTTTAGCAAATTAGCAACTTTGCAACTGCTTACTACTTTTTAGCTACTTTGCAACAACTTTTTAGCGACTTTGCATGTTACCTAACCCTTGCCCTAACACAAACCTTAACCCTTTAACCTAACTCCTAACCCTAACCTTAACCTCTAACCCCTAGCCTAGCTAACGTTAGCCACCTAGCTTTTATTTATTTATTTTACATCCACAAAATAATACATACTATACCAAATGAAACAAATCATCAACAAATGTGTTGTTCTGCCCCTGAACAAGGCAGTTAACCACTGTTCCTAGGCCGTCATTGTAAATAAGAATTTGTTCTTAACTGACTTGCCTAGTTAAATAAAGGTTAAATTTAAAACAATTAAAAATACTAGTCACGGATTTTCGTTTTCTATGTTATGGCTACCCCTGAATCCAGGTTGGCCAGAGAGACAATCCACTTACCACAGCAGGCCAGACACTTCCCAACATGCACCTCCCCAGCTGGAGAGCCTGGTGCTCTTTCCCCCTCTATTCCTCTCTGTCTCTTTCTCTTCCTCTCTCCACTGATCAGGGGCCCAGAAGAGATACACATCTGCCCTCCATACCTCAGAGGACTTGTTGTCTATCTCAAACAGCTCTATTGCATACATCTCCCTGACAATCATATTAATATAACCAGGTAACAGCTGATTTCACTGAATGTACTGTACCATCGTTATTTAACAGACACTCTATGGTAGCAATGGACCATTTTACAAAATGTAAAAAATGCACACACAAAATTACATAAAAAATTGGCAAATGTTTTTTTTTTTAAACACTCCACATGTTAACAACTGACATCCTACACATGTACCCACTTGTTCAAGGACAACACCGCTCAAACACTGTCTTAGTCCACTGTTGATAGTCCCAAAATGTTTTACATGTAAGCAATCAACTTTTGAAGATATAGAACTTTCAAAATACAGAAAGTGTCATGCAAAACGCATCATACTGTGACACATTCTGTATTTTGACAGTTATTGAGTGGTATTAGCCTTTAAGCCTTAGTGAGTAGTTCCTTCATAAACAATCAGCTTTATTTTGAATGTGATTATGAAATATGATGTTCAAGAAATCATTAGTCAATCGAAATATAGTCTTAAAGATAGACTCGGCGATATGATGTAGATGCAGAAAGTAAACACCTTTGTGTGTACATTTCCACAACAACTAAGAGCGTTGTTGCGTGAGGCTAAACTTCTCCCCTGTTTTGGTGCCCTGGCTACCGCGCTGTGAACAGCGTGAAGCGAACCCATGCACTTGTCCAGATACTGTGTGTGACTGTGTGAGAGTGAAGTGTTGCATCTCGCTCATCTCAATATCTCCGGTGCTGCTCGTGGCAACGTCATTTAGCTGAGTCTACCTTTAAATACTACAATTATGGCATTTCAGACTGGAAATATTCCTTCTTCAAGCAGGTGAACCTAATATAAAATAAATCCAGTAATCACATTTAGTTTTTCTTGTTTTGAGAATTAAATTAATACACATTGTTGAAATATAGAAAGGATAGGTAGCATAAAGAGATGGGATGCTCATGGCTTTTAATGGTTAACATGCAACTAATTTAACAAGGTGATTTCTCACCTCTCGCTCTGTGAGCCTCAGGAGGGTATGGACATCTGGATGTGTTTACTGATCCACACACACACACACAGTCCTCTAACCTTTAAGAGCATGTACAGTCGATTGGGTGGTAATAACATGTACACACACACACACACACAATAATATACACATTAACAGATAGACAAACTCACACACATACACAACAATATACACGTTAACAGATAAACAAACTCACACACAATAATATCAACAATTAACAGATAGACAAACGTACACACACACAAATAATATACAATTAACAGATAGACAAACTCTCTCACACACACAATAAATATACACATTAACAGATAGACAAACACACACACACGCACACAATAATATACACAATAACAGATAGACAAACTCTCTCACACACAATAATATACACATAACAGATAGACAAACTCACACACACACACAACAAAATATACACTTAACAGATAAACAACTCACACACACACACAATAATATACACATTAACAGATAGACAAACTCACACACACACACACACACCACAATAATATATAACTATTAACAGATAGACAAACTCTCTCACACACAATAATATACACATTAACAGATAGACAAACTCACACACAAGCACACGCACACAATAATATACACATAACAGATAGACAAACTCACACACACACACAATAGTATACACATTAACAGATAGACAAACTCACACACAAATACTCACTCAAAAACACACCAATAAATGCACTTTATAATCAATTAAGACACTTTATAATCAATTAAGGCATGTGTAATAATGGTCTTCATGTGCCTTTACCACATAAAAGCTCCCTTAGGAAAATACACTGTTAGCCATTAATGTTGGTGCACAAAACCAATTCAAATGTAAGTACAAACAGTATCAGGATTAACAGTATTGAAAGTGGATCTTTTTCTTTTAAGACGATAAGCATACACATTAAACATATAAACATGATTAGATTTGCATTATTAATGTCATTTTATGTTTCTAATAAAGTATTTTTAAAAGACCTAGATAGGCATGCTGAACATGCACAAACGTGAGGAAAACAAGGAAGTAGTGAACATTACATTCTTAGAGAAAATGGTTCCAAAGGGGTTCTGCGGCTGTCCCCATAGGAGAACCCCTTTTGGTTTCAGGTAGAGCCCTTTTTGGTTCCAGTTAGAACTCTTTTGAGTTCCATGTAGAACCCTCTCCAGAAAGGGTTCTACATGACACCTAAAATGGTTTTACCTGGAACCAAAAGGGTTCTACCTGGAACTAAACGGGGTTCTTTAAAGGGTTCTCCTATGGGGACAGCCGGAGAAAACTTTTTGGTTCTAGATAGCACCTTTTTTTCTAAGAGTGTACCCACCAACCAATATCATTCTTTCTACTTACATGTTGGGATTTTCCTCCAGATGTATTTCTGTTGTGTGCAGCTGTAGATTAAATTGATTAAATGTTTTACATTTCTTACATTTTTTAAGATAAAAAACTGGGTTAAATCAGCAAGACATTATACATTCAAAATGCAATGTCCTCAAGGCAGGGGTTCAAACTTCACTGTCTAGTGGAGAGAACCCCCCCCACCACTCCCTCTCCTCTCTCCCTCTCTCTCCATCTTCACAGAGGGTTGAAATCTGCTCTTTATTAACCCAGAGGAGACGGGAACACACGTGTGTGAACCCCCCAACCGTCTGGAGGGTTTTCACTGTAGTTACACTCTGCCCCACTTTTTAAGACACTTTTTTTAATTCTGCAAACACAACCTTGATTCAAGCTTACATTTTTCTTGCACACAACGTCCTGTGGTTAGATCTTTTGGATCAAAGCTCTAGACCCATACTTTTTGGAATAATACAATATCATGTTATGCAATGATTATGATGTGTTAGCTTTACTTAGAAGTATTGCTGTTGATATTGAGGCAAATTGTAGTGAATGATATTGAATTAAAATTGTAGTGGTACAGCAGTCAAAGGCTTAATAATAAGCTGTGTCCTTCAACCTGAAGCCAGCATGTAATTCTAAATCAAGTTGTATTACATATAAACCATAGAGGGGTCTGGTGTGAGTCAACAAACAAAATGACAAACCATTTATGCCATTTAACTACGTTTCTACCTGTATCTTTCAAAACATTAGTTTCACAGGCACATGTAACCGAAGTGCCTTGCTTGTTAGTGTAGTCTCGTGCAGGGACATAACCTTATTGAAGACCTAAAGACTTATGCCAACTAACCCAGGTTAAAGGTAAGTTAAACCAGTGTGTGTGACTGACATCTTTGCTGTGGAAAGTAAGGAAGGTGGGTGTAGCGTAGCCTTGAATAATGCAACCACCTTCCCTGCATGTGGTTCCTGAATTCAATTCCACACAGGTCTAAAATTAGGGTAATAAACATAGAAATGAATAATGAAACTCTACAGATGTAGCATCTTAATCTAAGCCAGTTTGCTAGAGCAGGACAAGAAACAGGAAATGTGAATTATTATGTGGATTATAATTAACGGACATTTGTGTAGGGGTTGATACATTTTTCATAAGGGAAAATGGAGGCTGAAATTACGAAGTGAAAATTATCAACTTCAGAAGTCTTTTTAAACATCAAAATACACTACAAAATAAAATTAAGATCCTACACCTGTATGTTAAAGAGTACATAATTTGCATATTTGGTTTCAACAAGTGTATAATTTTAATGTAGGAAGTAGTTGGCTCGACTAGTTGTTCCACTGGGACAGGTGATTAGAAGACACAATTAAAACTAAAGAGAGAGATGTTACACTTGTATTGCCATATATGATCCTTTGAGGTTATATCAATTGCAGAGATAAAAATAACAGTGCGTCTAATCATTTTTGTTTGAATTGCATTGAGTTCAATAATACATGATTCAATGAAATTCTGCTTCCTGTGCTTTTTATAGTCAATTCATATTCCGAAAAATAATAGTTCATATATTTAAAAAAATATCACACATTGATTTCATTTTTACAGTCAACTTGTACTCAAATAACTTGGTGATGATTGAAAAAGAATTGGTGGAGAGGAATGACATCCCAATCAAGTAAATATCAGACGTGTAGAGAATCGTTTTTAATACATCTTACCTTCTGTCCTGTTATGTTTCAGTGTTCAGCGTCATGTGGCAATGGAATACAGGAGCGGGAAGTTTTCTGTGAGGTTGGAAACCGGCGCAGCCCGGAGGAGACTGAATGTCCCCCATCCTCCCGTCCGGCCTCCAGCCAGACCTGCCGGGTCACTGACTGCCCCTCTCGGTACCGGTGGAGCAAGGGAGAGTGGCAATCGGTAAGTGCAACCTTGACGTCTCTCTGGATAACCGCATTTGCATGTTCTCCGAAATAAACAAACAGCGTGCGCGTCGGCGTGTCCACTCAGTTGGCGCGTGGATATTTCGCGCAGTGCTGTTTCAAGCGAGGTGTAGCGCAGCTGACAGACAGAGTGGGACCTCACGCTCGTCCCAGAGACATTCCCTGTAAGGAAGGGGCTGAGGGAGCTCCAGAGCGCGCAAAGGCGCGTATGTATCGAATTACTTTTGTGCCTGTAATGTCAAGCAAACCTTTTTAATTGAAGAACAACATTCTTAGTATTGCAAACAAAAATAATGATTTGGAAAACAAAACATTAACCAAAAGTATTGAGAGCAAAATAAATATAGCAAGGAAATCATTTTGAAAGGCAAGAACAAATTAATTGTAAAAACATGAATGCAAAAATATATATATATATATTCAGTGAAACATTTTCAATGATAACTCTTTGCTTGCATATAATAAAAAATATTTGGTTAACTTACCCTGCCATTTGCTTTCTCTGCCTTTTTTTTGTTGCTTTTGCCAAGTTTTGCCACAGTCATTCCCTGTACACGGGGTGTAGAGGGAGGCATAGATGATGTGTCTCTATTGGTCAACCTTTTTTGGAGTGACAGTTCATCCTCATTTGTGACCACTGCCTTATTATGTAGCAACGTTTGAAATTGTGTTTTTTTACATTGAATAAAAGTAGAGACTCAGTGATAGAAAATGGTATACCATACACAGCAGTTGAGGAACAATGGGAAAGTAATTCTTCTTTGAAAGTTGATAAACTTGTAACCACACTTTTGAGAAAATGGCCCTTAATGTTTGGTACACCTACTGGAGAGCTCTTCTTTGTCTACACCCATTCAGCATCGTTCACACCCTCTTAAGCCTTAGTCCCACCCATCTCTTTAAGGATTCACATTTGACGCCATGTACTAAACAGAGAGAGTAGTTTAGTAAACAACCAAAGATTTCAAGACTTAAAGTTGTAAAAGTAGTAGCCTACAATAAGGAAAAACTCCAGGTAAAAATACACTTTATCTAGTCCTTAGCCTTATAACGACACAGGGCGAGTCCCAGATGCAGACACTGGAGGCAGATGGTTCGAATCTCTGATATTTATTGAAAAACAAGAGGCAGGTCGAGGACAAGCAGATGTTCATAAACCAGGTCAGAGTCCAAAAGGTACTGGGCGGCAGGCAGGCTCATGGTCAGGGCAGGCTGAATGGTCAGGCAGACGGGTACAGTGTCAGGGCAGGCAAAGAGTCAGAACCGGGAGGACCAGGATGTCCTGGTACTCTGCGGGAACGGCAGAGAAATCCGAGGCTTTACCTAAACCCGTAGGACGACAACCCGGGGGAGGTTGCGCCGCCTTAAGGCAATGTGAGTGGAAGAATGGGCTCCAACCCAGGATAGAACCAGMGGTCCACTCAATAACGGAGTTGTGCCTCAGGAGCCATGAAAATCCAGAGGGAGAAGCTGTATGGACTTACTGTGATTGCCTGATACCCGCAGGTTAGTGGGAACTGTGCTGTGCGTGACTCTGCCAATGGAGTGTCCGTCTAGTGCTCTGGTGTCCATGGGAACGGAGAGGAGTTGTGAGGAGATACCTAGGTTAGATACCAGAGTAGCGTCCATAAAACTCTCATCAGATCCAGAATCAATGAGCACCCGGAGAGATTTAGACCGGTCACCCCACACAGCAGGATAACATGAAAAGGAATATGGGTAATGGGAGTTAGAAAACTCCCAGTCTGGCCCACCAGTGTACTTGTACCTACTGATGAGCCTGGTCTTTTACTGGGAAGGTGGCTATGTAATGCCCCACAGCACCACAATACAGACAACTGTTGGAGCTCAGCCTACGTTAAACGTTCCTTAGGCGATAATCTGGCTCTGCCCAGTTGCGTAGGCTCCAGAGTGAACGAGTCGCCCGTCCCCGGTGATTTCCCGAGGGATCTCGGGTGGCTTCGGCTCCTCTCGGAAGTACAGACGTCGGGGACTTCTGGGGAGCTTTGCTGCACAGCTATTTTCAGGTCTCTCCAGAGATGTTCGATTGGGTTCAAGTCCGTGCTCTGTCTGGGCCACTCAAGGACATTCAGAGACTTGTCTCAAAGCCACTTTTGCGTTGTCTTGGCTGTGTGCTTAGTGTCGTTGTCCTGTTGGAAGGTGACCCTTCGCCCCAGTCTGAGGTCCTGACCGCTCTGGAGCAGGTTTTCATCAAGGATCTCTCTGTACTTTGGTCTGTTCACCTTTCCCTTGATCCTGACTAGTCTCCCAGTCCCTGCCTCTGAAAAACATCCCCACAGCATGATGCTGCTACCACCATGTTTTACTGTAGGGATAGTGCCAGGTTTCCTCCAGACATGACGCTTGGCAGTCAGGCCAAAGAGTTCAATCTTGGTTTAATCAGACCAGAGAATCTTGTTTCTCATGGTCTGAGAGTCCTTTAGGTGCCCTTTGGCAAACTCCAAGCGGGCTGTCATGTGCCTTTTACTGAGGAGGGGCTTCCGTCTGGCCACTCTACCTTAAAGGTCTGATTGGTGGAGTGCTGTAGAGATGGTTGTCCTTCTGGATTGTTCTCCCATCTCCAAAGATTAACTCTAGAGCTCTGTCAGAGTGACCATCGGGTTCTTGGTCACCTCCCTGARCAAMGCCCTTCTCCCCCGATTGCTCAGTTTGACCGGGCAGCCAGCTCTAGAAAGAGTCTTGGTTGTTTCAAACTTCTTCCATMTAAGAATGATGGAGGCCACTGRGTTKTTGGGGACCWTCAATGCTACAGACATGTTTTGGTACCCTCCCCCAGATCTGTGCCTCGACACAATCCTGTCTCTGAGCTCTACGGACAATTCCTTCAACCTCATGGCTTGGTTTTTGCTCTGACATGCAATGTCAACTGTGAGACCGTATATAACAGGTGTGTGCCTTTCCAAATCATGTCCAATCAATTTAATTTACCACAGGTGGAGATGTAGAAACATCTCAAGTTGTAGAAGGAGGATCAATGGAAAAAGTATGCACCTGAGCTCAATTTCGAGTCTCATAGCAAAGGGTTTGATACTTGTAAATAAGGTATTTCTGTTTTTATCAGGATGTAACATTACTTTTAGGCCAAACCAAATTGCTACTGCCTATGAGTAGAATCAGTGCCAAGTAAAGACTTGCAACCATAGAGTAAAATACTATATACGTGATCTACCTCTATGCTTGCAACCTCTACCTACTATCTATCCAAGTAGTAGCAGGCCTACCTAATATAGGATAAATATTATCAGCAGGTATAGATGAACTCCATGAGGATTAGCTCCTACATTTGCTCACTACTGAGTGAAAATGCCCTCCACTGTTGCCCACCACCACTCTTATCCAGCCACATCTGGAACTACTAAACAGACAGACAGTCAGGCAGGCAGACAGACAGACAGGAGAGACAGATGGACACACACACACACACACACACACACACCACACCACACACACACACACACACACACACACACACACACACACACACACACACACACACACACACACACAGCCAGTGTGAGAGCCAGGCCGAAAAAAAATAGACAAATGCTAAACAAAATGGTCTACAGTACAGTGTACTCTAATTAAAAGCTTTCAGATAGTAGTGCCCTAGCTCTTGAAAACCCAAGGCCATACAGCACTGGAGTCCCCTAGTAGTGCCCTTGTTCTTGAACAGCCACATACCGCGAGAGTAATTTCAGTGCATCATATCTTGCTTGCTGGCTGTGATAGAAATGATTTAATCATGCTAGTTAGCTAGGTTGCAAATTGTTTCAATACATTTTCTAAATGTGAAATTACAAGACACAAAAGACACCTAAGTGTGTTTCCCGATGTCCTCATTAATGTAAAGTTAATGCTATCTAGCTAGGCTAGTCAGTCCCAGTGACTAGCTAGTAGCCACTGAGCTCTTTTTATCCAAAATGGAACAATCAAGCTTTTTCATACACGAGCTCGCTAGTTAGCAGAAAACACTTGTGACTCTCAGCATTGCCAGCTAGCTAGGTAGCTATCTAACATAGCTGTACTGGCCATTGTTTTAAGCTGCTAACTTTAGGTGGGATTTAAAAAATGAGGTTGAACGTTCACTCCAAAACAGGTTGACCAATAGATACACATCATCTATGCCTCCCTCTAAACCCACCTACACGGAATGATATGCCAAAACTTTTCAAATGCAAAAAAAGGCAGAGAAAGCAAATGGCAGAGTAACTTAAACAAATATAGAAAAAATTGCAGGCAAAAGAGGGAAGCGTTTCACTGAAAATGTTTTTTTTGCATTCATTTACAATTCCGTTGTCTTGCCTTTCAAAAAGATTTCCTTGCAATATTATACATTTTACTCTCAATATTTTTGGGTTAATGTTTTGCTTTCAATATCAGTATTTTTGTTTGCTGTAATAAGAATTTCGTTCTCAAATTCAAAAGGTTTGCTTGATACTAAAGGCACAAAAGTTAATCCATATGTGTGAGAGCAGTGCCTATGATAAAAATCAGATGACCCCATTTCTCTCATATRCCCCCTGCAGGATTCAACTCCTTTACAAATACAGTAGGCCCATAGAGCTGAAAACATACTGGATACGAGCTTTAGAGGCACACTGTGTTTCAACTTCTCAATAAATGTTTTATTGATCATAAGTACCTCAACCCAATCTGGTCTCATCAACTAATTTTCTTTAGGTAAAAAAGGCCCATGATCGCAAGTTATCAAACACTGCTTTCAGGCTATGTTGGTTGGGGGTAGTATTTTTGTTCAGGAAGCCTTAAATCTAGGTCAACAAGCAGCATGAAATCACTGCACTCAGAGGAGAGTGTAGCCTAATTAGTCGAGAGAGCTCGGCACCCCCTCACGCTGCAAACAGCTGGAGGTAATTATGGCAGTTCACCTCCTGCTGCTGTGGGACGTTTGGCGGGTCAAGTTCAGTCTCAAGAACTCGACCCAAAGCAGTCACTGTTGCCTAGGGTCGGGTTTTCGAGACTAGGTCATGTTGCCTCACCTAATGCGGGAATTTCTTGTGCCTTTCTAGTCTGTTTAGCCACTGCTATACCTCAATATGCTTCATCCAGATCTACAATAATTGTATAGGTAGGGGGCCTACATCAAGCAATAGCTCAAACATGTGCTCTGACAGCTAGACAAATGTTCATTTCTGCCATATCCTGTCCTTTTTAGGCCTAGTGCTTAAGTGGGCTATGGGTAGGGCCTAGTTTCTGGACCAGCCGATATGGCCAGTTAACCTGAGAGCTTGAGGGAAGGGTTTAGTGGAAATCTGTTCTTTATTTTTCTCACCATATATTGTAATAACAGAGGCTATGCCACTCATTCTAATAACTAGGAGTTGTAATATATCATTATATGAGCTAGYCTATGTTACTCTGTCCTTCTGTCCAGTATAGGTATTTGTAAGTATAGGCTACTTTGAGCTGTTCAAGTTATAATTTTATAATACCACATTTAGAATGTTTTTATATTAGCCCAAACTCAACAGCCTGCTATGGCAGGCTACATTCCACTAAGTCACACCATGGCTGCTCAGCTCACAACAATTCCAGGTATTTTAGTTGTTTGACAGCGTTGGACACATAAGGTAGATGAAGACCAGCTGGAGTGCATTCGTAAGAGCTGAGGTGATTCTGACGCAAGGCAAGGCCTCTCTAAGCCCTTCCAAAAAAGCTTGTCGCTTGGATTACCACCATAACACAGTCCCACAGCGTCACAACACTTGAGTTACTACATACATCTGGATGTAGAGAACCAGGGTGACGGCCGGAGACTTCACTCAGCTTCAGTCAGTCCGGACTATAAACACATCACAACTGCTGTTAAGTCCATAGCACACTGCCATCGTGTTATTTAGTCAATTCTCACTCTTCATCCAGCATATTTGTCCAAGACTGTGTCAGATGAACAAGGTCACAATACTGTAAGAAGTCTTACAGAAAGTCAAAAGAACGTGTTGAAATTGTGCAAATCCTAGTGTTGTAGTATTACCGTTAGTGGTCAGGCTCAGTAATGTTTTCCGCCTCCTATCTCCTGTTTTGATATACATATTTGAAGTAGGTAAGGGTCTTAGATCAAACATAAAATAAATCTGTACATAAATCACCTTGACATTTGGAACCAACCTTTTTCTGGTGCTGAAAACAAGCCCTAACCCCACCCCTTCAGTCTTTTCAACTCTGAAGACTCAGATAAGGGCTATGGGAAGGATTTTGGGGTTGTTTTCGACGACATTAACTTTGTTTTTCTTGTTGTTTGTGATGTTCCCGCTTCCATTCCAGTGTAGTAAGTCGTGTGGGTCGGGCCACCGGCGTCGAGCGGTGCTGTGTATGGACCAGACAGGGGAGGAGGTCCATGAGATGTTCTGTGTGGATCAGAGAAGGCCAGATGACTCTGAGAGCTGTAATACCCATGTCTGTGAGTTCATCTGGATCACAGGGGACTGGACAGAGGTGAGAGTCAATGAATGGGCCTGTTTCAAAATGCAATCATGTCACTTTAATAATGTTATCTAACATTACTGTCCTATCTGATCGTGCTTGATTGCAGTGTTGTTATCTTATCGCATTTTCTCTCTCCCGTGGCAGTGCTCGGCCAGCTGTGGACAGGGATACCACAGACGCCTAGTCTCCTGCAGTGAGGTGCATGCTGGGAATGATAACTATGAGTATGGGCATCAGTCTTTGTCCAACTGCCCTGGGACCCCCCCTGAGAGCTACATGCCGTGTAGCCAAAGCCCCTGTCCTCCAACACACGAGTGGAGAGTTGGAGTCTGGGGACCTGTGAGTGGCTTCCAGTCTCTATGTATTATCAGTGGTACAGTATGTTTAGTGCTTTTTTCATCCTGGCAGGCTCCCTTACACCTGCTCTTCTCTCCCCCTCAGTGTTCAGTAAGCTGTGGAGGTGGGGTGATGGAGAGGACAGTGCAGTGTGTGTCTACTGAGGGACAAGGCAGTGACAGTTGTCCCTCAGACACTAAACCTGAAGCCAGCAAAGTCTGCAGCAGCCCTGCCTGTGAGTAGACATACAGTAGCCTCAGCCTCCACAGACTCCATAACTCCTGTTATACTGTATATGTGTGATAAACCTCTGTACCATAGCTATACCTCTCCTAAATARGTCCTTTGTTCTCTCTCTTAGGCCATCTGCCCACTAGCTGCAGTGACGTCCAGAGTCTGTCTGGCGTCCAGCCTGATGGTGAACAGTTTCTCAACGTACAAGGAAAAGCACTCAAAGTATGACTATGGTATCATCTTTCTTATTAAGTGCACTGTGCACCGTTTTATAACATTTTATATAGTGATTACTGACTTATTTTGCAAATGGAAATGGTAAATGAATAGAGAGAGTATCTATGACAATGTCAGTCAACAAAAACCCTGTTGGCCAGTGATCATGCTTGGCTTTACAGTCTGGTGTAGTCTCACTGACAGATGCAATACATTAGAAAATGATTGAAACTGAAGGGAAGTTCTTTAGTCTGTCTGTCTGTCTGTCTGTCTGTCTGTCTGTCTGTCTGTCTGTCTGTCTGTCTGTCTGTCTGTCTGTCTGTCTGTCTGTCTGTCTGTCTGCTGTCGTTGTCTGGCTGGCTGGCTGGCTGGCTGGCTGGCTGGCTGGCTGGCTGGCTGGCTGGCTGGCTGGCTGGCTGGCTGGCTGGCCATTTGAGAAGGCCAACCCAGGTCAGGTTTAGAAATAGCGTGTGTCGTCCTGAAGAGGTTTTGATTTTAATTTCTGGGCGCGTTCCTCACTCCTTCCTCCTTCTCCACCTCCTCTTCCTCCTCAGGTCTACTGTGCAGGAATGCAGACTGACAGGCCGCTGGAGTACATCACCTTGATGACCGGAGAGGGAGAGAACTACTCTGAAGTCTTTGGCTTCAGGTAAAGCAACCTATGGTGCTGTGGATTACTTCATTTATCATCATGTAACACTGTCAAAAGTGTGGAGGACACATTTTATATGAACTTGGTGGCTATTTTTCTCTTCAGACTGATAGACCCCACACAGTGCCCTGCTAACGGGACCAGGAGAGAGGACTGTGAGTGTAGGAGAGACTACACCGCTGCTGGCCTCTCCACCTTCACCAGAGTACGACTGGACCTCAGCAAGATGCACATCATCAGTGAGTGGGCCCGAATCAGCTGCAGAACACATTCAGCAAGGCCACATAGACTAGCCTACCAATTATTGAAACACACACACACACACGCTACATCAGATTTCATTACACTAACCTGAATGTCAATGCTAACCAGCTAGTGTCAGAGTACCATGCTTGGCTCCCCAACATGCTTGGAAGTCAGAGCCTCCTCCCCACTCCTCTCTATCCTCACATAGACATTTAAGTCCAAGCAGAGTGGGGTTAATGGGATCAAGATGTCTTTTAGGAGCACACAATTAAAGGGCCTGGGGGGYATCAGTTTAAATTGCACTAAGTAGATGGAATTATACTGATATTGCCATTATGGTGACCCCTAAAAGCAAGACTGGATTCAGGTTATGTGAAAGTGTACTCATTTTGGAAGATGTAGGCTGTTCTTTTGATGTTATATGAGCTGTCGTAGTTATGCTGACCAGTCAAACAGACCGAGRTATGTTCCCGACTCATTTTTCACCAAGCTTCTGTCATGTTTACTAATATGTCCTTTCATTGTTTCTCTCTCTTGTCGTTCAGCCATAGACTGGCAGTTTGCTTTCACACGCGACGGCCACAGAGTTCCCTTTGCCACAGCTGGAGACTGCTACAGCGCTGCCCGGTGTCCACAGGTAAGAACTGCATGGCCAGGGAGCCACTGGGAGAGAACTAGTGGAGAATAAAAAGGTTTGACTCAAGTCTTCACTAGGGCGTGAGTTCTGAGGTTAGGACTAAGGACTTGTATGGACTTAACTAGTCTTGGTTCATCTTGTTTACCAGCTGTGTCTTCGGTAGTGTGTCTGACCGTATAATTGTGCTGTTGAGTTCAATGTGTGCTTAGTTCCAGCAGAGCCTAATGCTCAAGAGTTTAGTCAGATGCTGAGTGTGGTGATACTGTGAACAGAGAGAGCAGGGGTGTGTTCTGTGAGTGGGGACCGAGCAGAGCAGACACACATGGCCTGAGGACAGAGAGAGCAGGGGTGTGTTCTGTGAGTGGGGACCGAGCAGAGCAGACACACATGGCCTGAGGACAGAGAGGCCCGTCTGTCTGAGGGGAGATTTGGAAACACTCCCTGCCTGTGCCAGTGTCTGCAGATCAGATCCTGTTAGTCTGTGAGAGGAGACGGCTGACACACACACACACACACACACACACACACACACACACACACACCACACACCACAGCACACCACACACACACACACACACACACACACACACACCAGATACACCCTGTCTACAGCTGGCAAACCGACACACCATGTGCTATCCCTCTACTCTCTCCCCTCACCACAGATGCTGTATGTGAGACTGTATTAGTCCCATGTCTTTCTGGTGTTGTGCAACGTCTCCCTCATCTGGGGTCTGCCCTCATATCAGAGACAGGGGAGTGTGTGAGGTACAGGAGCAAATGTAATGGTACCAAGCGCATGGAAACCATGTATTTGATGTATTTGATACCATTCCACCTATTCCGCTCCAGCCATTACCATGAGCCTGTCCTCCCCAATTAATGTGCCACCAACCTCCTGTGGTGTGAGGGAGTGCACCGGTACAAGGCTGTGGAGGGTGTCTGTGTGTATGTGTACACGTGTGTGTGTGTGCAAGCACAAGCTCCAGCCAGTGGAAGAAGGGGTTCTACTGTATGTGTATGTGTCACCTTTCCCACAGTCCCATCCAGCTCCCAATGTGCAGCACGTACAGTGCCTTCAGAAAGTATGTTGTTGTGTTGCAGCCTGAATATAAAATGGATTCAATTGAGATTTTGTGTCACTGGCCTACACACAATACCCCATAATGTCAAAGTGCAATTTTTGTTCATGACATTTTTGTTCATGAGTAAAAAATGATAAGCTGAAATGTCTTGAGTCAATAAGTATTCAACCCCTATGTTATGGCAAGCCTAAATAAGTTCAGGTTTAAAAAAATGTCTTAACAAGTCACAAGTTGCATGGACTCACTCTGTGTGCAACAATAGTGTTTAACATCATTTTTGAATGACTACCTCATCTCTACCCCACACATCTGTAAGGTTCCTCCGTCGAGCAGWGAATTTCAAACACAGATTTAACCACAAAGACCAGGGAGGTTTTCCAATGTCTCACCTAGAAGGGTACCTATTAGTAGATGGGTAAAAAAMAAAAAAACTAGACATTGAATATCCCTTTGAGCATGGTGAACTTATGCATTACAATTTGGATGGTGTATCAATACACCCAGTCACTACAAAGATACAAAGATACAGGCATCCTTCCTAACTCAGTTGCCGGACAGGAAGGAAACCGCTCAGGGAATTCACCATGAGGCCAATGGTGACTTTAAAACATTTACAGAGGTTAATGGCTGTGACAGGAGAAAACTGAGGATGGATCAACAACGTTGTTATTCCACAATACTAACCTAAATGACAGAGTGAAAAGAAGGAAGGTTGTACAGAATAAAAAATATTCCAAAACATGCATCCTGTTTGCAATAAAGCACTAAAGTAAAACTGCAAACAATGTGTCAAAGAAATTAACATTATGTTATTATGTCATTATACCTAATTGACAGTGTTTGCAATAAGGCACTAAAGTAAAACTACAAATATGTGGTAAAGAAATTATGTTTATGTCCTGAATACAAACCATTATGTTTGGGGTAAATACAACACATCACCAGAGTACCAGTCTTCATATTTTCAAGCATGGTGGTGGCTGCGTCATGTTATGGGTATGCTTGTCATCGGCAAGGACTATGGAGTTTTTTTAGGATAAAAACAAATTGTATACAGCTAAGCACAGGCAAAATCCTAGAGGAAAACCTGGTTCAGTCTGCTTTCCAACAGACGCTGGGAGACTAATTAATCTTTCAGCAGGACAATAACCCTCAAACACAAGTTCAAATATACACTGAAGTTACTTACCAAGACGACATTGAATGTTGCTGAGTGGCCTAGTTACGGTTTTGACTTAGGTGTGCAAATCTCGTAGAGACTTACCCAGAAAGACTCACAGCTGTAAACCCTGCCAAAGGTGATTCTAACATSTATTGAATTGACTCAGGGGTGGGAATACTAATGTAAATGAGATATTTCTCTATTGCCTTCTCAATAAATTTGCAAAAATCTCAGATTTTTTTAAATTTACTTTGTATAGTGTGTAGATGATTGAGAAAAAAACATATTTAATGAACTTTGAATTCAGGCTGTAACACAACAAAAAATGTACAAAAATGTAATAAGTCAAGGGGTATGAATACTTTCTGATTGCACTGTATGATTTGTCTCCAGAGTGTCGCAGACTGCGGTCCTACATCCTTCAAAGACACCGATTCACCTGCTTTCCCCTCACTTTTCCTACCCTCTTCCGAGTCATTTCAGGAGATGTGTTTCCAATGACCCAAAAAGACCCCAATGAAAGCTATTTGCCAAAACATGTTGGTTTGGATAAGTTAATAAAGAAACATTCTATTGTTTGCCAAGAGTTAGTGAACATGTTTTTCATTTCCATCAACACAACACACCACTTATCCACGCATTTAAATTAGCCATACACTACACCAGGGTTTCCCAAACTCGGTCCTTGGGCCCCCCCTGGGGGAACGTTTTGGTTGTTGCCCTAGCACTACACAGCTGATTCAAATAACCAACTAATCACCAAGCTTTGATAATTTGAATAAGTTGTGTAGTGTTCGGGCAAAAAACAAAATGTGCATCCCTTGGGGTCCCGAGGATTGAGTTTGGGAAACGCTGCACTACACCATGCTCTGTGAACTTGACTAATATTTATGCTTCCATACGAGAGTTTCAAGAGACACTCGACTGTAGATGCTTACCTCTGGCTGAATTATCTTCCCCCCTCTGTTTATAGCTGTTGGTACCGTAAAGCGTCTGCTATTTGTCACTGGGTTTTGTCTGGCTTATATCAGCTGGGCTTTGATGAAACGTAAATGCAGCTGCTGCATGTTAGTGAACTGCTCTCTACTGCTTTCTGTGGTTGGCGTGGTGGGGGGTGCTGATATCTCCCCCTCTCTCTCTCGCTCTCTCTCTCTTTTCTCTTTCTCTTCTTTCCTCCCTACTTCTATGGTTCCTCAGGGTCGATTCAGCATCAACCTTTCAGGGACAGGCTTCCAGCTAGCTGAGGAAACCAAGTGGATCTCACAAGGAAACTACGCAGTTGCTGATATACACAAATCCCAGGTAACAATATGATGCACATTCACGTAGCCTCATGGACGGAGTGATTTAGATTAGCGTCTTATATTCACATTCCTGGTTTCAGACAACGTCATTCTCCACTTTTCCTCCTTCCCTCCTTTCTTCTCTACCTCCCACCCTACCTCTCTCCATCCTTCCCTCCCTCTCCCCCTCCTTTGCTCTTGGCTTCAGAGGGGCCTCTGCTCTGGGCATTGGCCCAAGTGGACTCTGTATCCCAGACTCCCCTGGTGCCTTAATGCTGTTTTTCGACTGTAACACTAGTGCAGGGATCATCAACTAGATTCAGCATCGGGACGATTTTCCATAGCTAATTCTAACAGCGAGGACTTGTGAATAGCAAGGTCAACAACCTCTGCATAATCAAAACAGTTACTTGGTGAGAAGGTGTTAAAGTTCACAGTTAGCCACTGTTATTTAAATTAAAAATGAAAAGTACCAGAGGCCTGGCTTTGGCCCCAAGTGAGAGCAGGTCCGCTGGAACCGTGGCCCAATGAGACAAAGGGGCTGGCCTGCGTAGATGGAAAGAGAAAAGTCTGAGCCTTTTGGGTAAACCACTGAGGTAAATCATGTATGGAAATGTGCTGTTATGTGACTGGTGAGAGAGGAGCCTTATTGGGCAGCTGCCGAGTGAAGTGGGCCCTCCTGGTTTTGTAATGGAGATCAGGCTGAAGACCGTTTTTGGCAGGGAGAAAAAGGTTGAATCTGTCTCAAAGCCAGTGGAGCTTTGGACACTCAAGGTTAGCTGAACACTGGTTGTTTTAAGTCAAGTGTGCTGGAGGGCACTCAAGATGAGAGTTGCCAAACTTKAGAGGAAATGCCGCTCCTATTCATTCCGTGCAATAGATTTCTGGGGAAATGTTTTACCTGTGTATTTCTAAACCTTTCTAAGCTGAGTGTTCTGCGTCTGTGCTTAGCTAATGATATTTTATTACTGTGTTTTTCCATGTAATTCATTAAGAGGCCCCATTTTTTTCACCTTTATTTAACCAGGTAGGCCAGTTGAGAACAAGTTCTCATTTACAACATTTTACATTTGTGTGTAAAACGTTTACAATGTAGTCACAGAGAACCTAAAAATAGACCAAACCCTGAAATAACATTCAACTGAGTGTGCATGATATATGAGTGGATACATTGTGATTTGTGTTACTGTCACTAAACCATGTGCTATCCTGTTTACAGTGTTATCGCTTTGGTACTATTTTCACAAGTATGTGGTCAATTCTCAAAACTGTTGGTATAAAACTCAAACTGGTAGCGCTTGTAACGCAGCCAGTCTTACATTCAAACCCTTTCATTGTGCATTCATTTTGTTTGCAGACATCTTTCACCACACAACCACACAACCAAATACAAGTTCATTGTGAAATATAATGAGTACATTGGTTTAATCACCAAACACTACATAATGATATCTTCTTAATGTAGTTATTTTAACAGCCCGTTAAAATCAAATAACAAAAAAAGCTAGATACATGTTTCAAAATTGTCCTTTGAATGTAGTATGCTACAGTGCTGTAAATTTGCCAATACACTTGCACTACCCATAAAAATATACTGAACATCACATTTTCATAATTTGTGTGATCAAAGTTGTGATCATTGAAGACTTCTTTCACAATATAATCACATGAAATAAATTAAAGAAACAATGTTTAGCAGGCACTAGTTTGCATCATGCCTGTCTTGAGCATTTGGCCATAGGTTCTCATCAAAATCGCAGTACATATTCTCATGGTTCACGCACCTGGTGAAAAACCTTTTGGCATGGCATACTGTAGGTCTGAACTGAAACCATTGCATGCCTCATCCATGGCTTCAAGGAGGGTGGTACGCTCATGTGGTTGTCAATCATACATCTTCCACCTGTATTGTGATTGTGTATTGTATTTTACAGTATTGTATTGTACTTGTGTAGTGGTCCTGTACGTGGCTTAGTTCATAAGAGCATGGCTCTAGCAACACCAGAGTTGGGTGTTCGATTCCCACTGGGGTCACATACCAAATGTGTGGACTTTTGTAACTTTGGTTAAAAACGTCTTCTACGTAAATGCAATATATTACGATATTACGGTACTGTATTGGCCATTGCAATTTTAACAAAGCAGTGTGAACTGAGTAGTTCTCAAAATCTYTAGTAGACAAACCGGTTTACATGMAACATCTACAGGTTTATCAAATGGCTAAGTGATTATCAATTAAGAGCAGTCAGATTAAGTAATAGTACAATTATTTTTAAAGAGAAGAGAATCATATCAAAAGTAATGTGAGCATTGCATTGTGAAAGGCAATTACATTATATGAACATGTATTGCAATGTGAAACGTATTTCTAGATGAAACACTGACACTGTAATTAAGCATTTCACTGTAAGGTGTACCTGTTGTATTCGGCGCGTGTGACAAATAACATTTGATTTGATTTGATTA
This sequence comes from Salvelinus sp. IW2-2015, assembly GCF_002910315.2. NCBI lineage: Eukaryota > Metazoa > Chordata > Actinopteri > Salmoniformes > Salmonidae > Salvelinus > Salvelinus sp. IW2-2015. Next base: position 18,986,023 of record NC_036851.1, read on the forward strand.
AGTTTGGTGAAAAAGTGACTGTATGATTTTGTCTGTTGTACTTAGTTATTTCAAAACGTGCTTAAAGTTTTGAAACAACTGCCTTTTTGATGATCTGTTTTGAATTTTGTACTAAGAGTTGTGAAAATGTACCACATACTTTGCACCAAAGCGATAAATAAAAAACAACTGCATTATAGCCGAGTAAATATTGTTCCTCGTTTGTCCACAGGATGGKAGCAGAGTAACAGGAATGTGTGGGGGTTACTGTGGGAAATGCACTCCGTCCTCCGGCTCTTACCTGCTCATCACAGTGGCCTAAATCTACAGTGTTTAACCAGGTGTGTGTAATACTAACTATTCTTTAGAAATAGATCGTGTTTTATAGCTTCAGTCTGTTATTATATGTACCACCATACCCCTCCTCATCCTAAACATGTGTTTGTATAGTATAGTAAAGTATGTGATTTTGGCATCCCTTTCTCTCTTCACAGCTCTCTTCAAGCCAAGATGTCCAACCTCTCAGTGGTGCTACAGTAATGAGGATTCCATCCTCCAAACGACCTCTATTCCCTCCAATGTGTAAATATGTCAATAGAACAGGTGTAAGTACTGTACATAACATGGTAAATGACTTATTTATTATACTATATACTCAACATTTATTTTTTTATTGTAAGATAATTTAAGGATTGTGTTTTCTTTCTCTGCAACAAACACCATGGACATCTATTCGCATTGCATTAACTAGAACATAAAAATGTGCCTTAGAAATATTTAACATATTCACACAACATATTGTGTTTCTTGCGTTGTTGTTTCTCTCATATTGTGGCAGAGTTGCAGCCTGGCTCTTCTATGTCTTCTGAGGCAGAAGGGAGACTGTCAGTTTTGCTTCACGTTTGTGTGTACGGACGTGGGCACTTTGTATGTACTTCCTCTTTTACACTTGTAGCTGTGTTAAGGTCTCGGCATTCTTCAGACCGGTTTTTCTTATGGCGTGTGGTGTCACTATCCAACCTTGTTCAGTGCCTGAGTGTTTATCAACCAGTGTAGTAAGTGCTACTGTATGTTCCTACCTGGGTCTTAGTGTGAAGGCTGTTTAGGCTGGTCTAATTACCTGGTCTACACAGTCGCCAGCGGTGATCAGTGGGCTGGTACATTAGTCAGGTGCTTTTGCTCTCTAAGGCAGATGGGAGAGACAGCCATGTACAGCTCTGGTACAGAGACGGTGTAGTGAACCGTAGCGCAGCGCGCTGTAAAGGTCGATCTGGGACAGAGTGAGTGCTGGTGCTGTCGAGGCTAGCACAGGCAGCTGCTGCAGAGGCAGACCCAGCCAGGTGTTTCTACCACAGAGGAACAACCCTGAGATGGGCCATATGCAGAGAGGAATGGGAATGAGTGCTTAAAGAGATAGCCATCGCCTGTACAGTTGAGGAGTTCAAGAATCAGTAGACAGGAATGAGAGAGAGAGAGAAGAGAGAGAGAGAGAGAGAGGAGAGAGAGAGAGAGAGGAGAGAGAGAGAGAGAGGAGAAGAGAGAGAGGAGAGAGAGAGAGAGAGAGGAGAGAGAGAGAGAGAGTAGAGGAGAAGGAGAAGAGAGAGAGAGAGAGAGAGAGAGAGAGAGAAGAGAGAGAGAGACAGAGAGAGAGAGAGAGAGTAGAGAGAGAAAGAGAGAAGAGAGAAGAGAGGAGAGAGAGAGAGAGAAGAGAGAGAGAGAGAGAAGAGACGAGAGAGAGAGAGAGAGATGAGAGAGAGAGACGAGAGAGAGAGAGAGAGAGAGAGAGAGAGAGAGAGAGAGAGAGAGAGAGAGAGAGAGAGGAGAGAGAGAGAGGAGAGAGAGAGAGAGAGAAGAGAGAGAGAGAGAGAAACAAAACAACCCCTGCCTTGGTGGGACATACTTTGAATATTTTTGCTGAGAGAGTGAAGGAATGACATGAAAGTAGTGATGCAGAGCTTAACGTTCATACTTTTCCGTGGAAGTACAAGGTGTCACCCACCCAGAGGAGTGTGTCAGGGGAATAGACAGTGGTTGCCCCTGGGGCTTTAAGGCCAGAGCATAGACACAGCTAGAAGAGGAAGAGCTGCAGGCTAATAGAATCCAGAGAGATGTGCTTCAAAGCATCAGAAAGACTCACCTTTTGCTTTTGTTCTGGGTCTCTCAGTGTTTGTGACAGGGAATAGCCGTTATTCCTTAGTTTTGAGAGAGAGGCCGTATTCCCATGGCTATAACTACATAATCAAGCAGAGTTTACCTCAGCCTACAACAACACCACTGCTCCATAGAGATTGGTTGATGCCTTAAAGGTCTAGGTGTCCAAATGCTGCCTCTAACAACTGCTTACTCTAAGAACTGCTGCCTCTAAGAAACTGCTGCCTCTAAGAACTGCTGCCTCTAAGAACTGCTCCACTCAAACAACTTAGCTTTTTTTCTCAGCCTTTATCTTATTTGCCCTTCAACAGTCAGTCCATCATTTGTTCTGTCTGATGTAAGTGTTTTGAGAATATCAGGGTACTTTCTGTTTTGAATGTGTTTTTCTTTTTCTTATATACTGTTTGCAACCAATGCCCTTCATTCGAGTTTTTTATACGACTGTTTATAGAAAATGAATGACAAATAATAGAAAAAAACTATAATAATTGTATGATTCTTTTGACATGATAAGATACTTATCCCAAAATGAATAATGTAAGTGACTGTGATGTTATAAGGAAGTTTAGTATATCAACTTTACTGTACACATGTGAGGTTATTCTCGTGTTTATTTTATTTGTTTGGCGGGTGGATGACATTGGTACCTTAGATAGATTCAGAGGACAAAAGCCATATTTGCTACATTTGCCATTTTCATAAATGATGCTTGAGAATATCAGCAGGACATTTTCATTGACGGTGCTTACTTTGTCATGGTTCCATCCAACCTTTCGCTAAAAGGGAATTCCACACCAATGTAACCGATGCCATTCAGAATTTATTTTGGAATCATATTAGTTTAGATTTAATTAAATGTAAAAAATTCAATGTTAACGTTAAATGTTTTATTGTCCAAATAATATCCTCCAGTGAAAAGGGATTGAAACTTTAGTCTGATTGTGAATATCTGATGATCCAGATTGTATTATGATTCTCAGGTGTTAAAATAAAGGATTATTTGAACATTATATATGTATTATATTTATGTAACAATTTAGAAACTCAGCAAAAAAAGAAACGTCCTCTCACTGTCAACTGCGTTTATTTTCAGCAAACTTAACATGTGTAAATATTTGTATGAACATAACAAGATTCAACAACTGAGACATAAACTGAACAAGTTCCACAAACATTGATACAGAAATTGAATAATTAGTCCCTGAACAAAGGGGGTCAAAATCAAAAAGTTACAGTCAGTATCTGGTGTGGCCACCAGCTGCATTAAGTACTGCAGTGCATCTCCTCCTCATGGACTGCACCAGATTTGCCCATTCCTGCTATGAGATGTTACCCCACTCTTCCACCAAGGCACCTGCAAGTTCCCAGACATTTCTGGGGGGAATGGCCCTAGCCCTCACCCTCCGATCCAACAGGTCCCAACGTGCTCAATGGATTGAGATCCTGCTCTTCGCGGCCATGGCATTCCTGTCTTGCAGAAATCATGCACAAACGAGCAGTATGCTGGTGCATTGTCATTAGTGGAGGGTCATGTTCAGGAATGAGCCTGCAGGAAGGTACCACATAAGGGAGGAAGATGTCCCTGTAACGCACAGCATTGAAGTGCCTGCAACTGACAAAACAAGCTCAGTCCGATTTGATGCTGTTACACACCGCCCAGACCATGAGGCACCTCCACCTCCAAATGATTCAAGTCCAGCCTCGGTGTAACGCTTATTCCGTCAACAATAAACGCGAATCTGACCATCACTCCTGGGTGAGACAACAACACGACTCGTCAGTGAACAGCATCTTTTTCCAGTCCTGTCTGTCCAGCGATGGTGGATTTTGCCCATAGGCGACGTTGTTGCCGGTGGTGTCTGGTGAGGACTTGACTTACAACAGGCCTAAAGCCCTCAGTCCAGCCTCTCTCAGCCTATTGCGGACAGTCTGAGCACTGATGGACGGATTGGGCGTTCCTGGCGTAACTCGGGCAGTTGTTGTTGCCATCCTGTACCTGTCCCGCAGGTGTGACGTTCAGATGTACCGATCCTGTGCAGGTGCTGTTACACGTGTCTGCCACTGCATGAGGACGGTCAGCTGTCCGTCCTGTCTCCCTGTAACACTGTCTAAGCGTCTCACAATATGGACATTGCAGTTTATTGCCCTGCCACATCTGCAGTCCTCATGCCTCCTGGCAAGCATGCCTAAGGCACGTTCACGCAGATGAGCAGGGACCCTGGGCATCTTTCTTTTGGTGTGTTTCAGAGTCAGTAGAAAGGCCTCTTTAGTGTCCTAAGTTTTCATAACTGTGACCTTAATTGCCTACCGTCTGTAAGCTGTTAGTGTCTTAACGACCGTTCCACAGGTGCATGTTCATTAATTGTTTATGGTTCATTGAACAAGCATGGGAAACAGTGTTTAAATCCTTTACAATGAAGAMCTGTGAAGTTATTTGTATTTTTGCGAATTATCTTTGAACGACAGGGTACTGCAAAAGGGACGTTTCTTTTTTTGCTGTGTTTATATATATCTTATTCCACATTTCCCTCATTGTTGATCTTTTGATAAGTCTATGTATTTTTTCATTTTTTTCTACTTTTAAATGATCTTAACAAGTATTATAATAAGAAATCATACATGCTTTTGTTTAATATGCAAGTACTTATTGTACCTTTGAATCATAAATGATTATGAATTATAATGCAATTGTGACCTAAATAAAACATACCTCTTTATTACAAATCATACCACTTTATATGCTCCAGGCAAGCCATTTCTCCCAGCAAATGTTCATATTTATATGTCATGTCTGCATAATAAGTCACATAGTTTAATTCTACGATATGAAATGTATGATTAATGTATGAGATGAGACAAGGGAAGGATCAGAGGAAGTAAAGTCACTGACACAGCTCATCCATTCCTATGAGCACATCTTATGCTAATACATCGTTTTCATACACAAACCTGACCTTGATGTAACAAGCTATGATGCCTATTATGCTCCAATCAATGAAAGGATATGTCTCTGCCATTAAGCTCACATTGCTTTCGTTATTGTCACTTTGTAATTATGGCACTTTCCCCACCATACCATAAAGAACTGGTTTATGCTGTGTGTATTTTTTTGTGSATCTAACTCTAACGCCCCCCATTCTTTATTGTTTAACTGCCTGTGTTTGGTTTGTCTATGAGGGTCTCAGCAATTACTGGTTGGTAGGTTTCTCTAAAATGTGCAGTACTGTGACCATGGTCTAGTCCAGCCTGTACTGTTGACTTCCTGTCATGGGAATACAAAGCCAATGTTATGACTGTGGGGCGCCATGAATATGCATTCAAGTAAGTAGTGTGCTGAGGCTCCAGCTAGTTTGTACAAGTCCTTTAATCTATATTACATTTTTGTGCCAACTCTCCGGTGTATTGTACAGAGCGAGCGGAATTATTTTAGCAATGACTGTTGTCAACAGATCCAGGGGGKTCTGTTAAACTCAAGAATGTTTCTTTAGTAGCATAAGTGAAGAGCGAGAGAGACAAAGAGAGAGAAAGTGGGAGAGCGCTATCATTCTACCAAGCGGAAGGATCTGACAGTGCCAAGCCAGAATACCTTGTGTTTTAAAAGTGCTGTTCCTGGAAATGACATGACAGATTTTTATGCTCACAGGGAAATGATTATTGGTAAGTACAGTAGATATTGCACTGTGTACCCTCAATGTAATAAGGTTGGTCTTGCCCCTCAGAAAAATTATAACCAAATGGAACCAGTTGTATTCGTGTCCAGACAGTTTGTGTTGTACCCATATAGTAGGTATGTTGGGGATCTAACATACAAGGACAGTTAATTTACCATGTTAGCATTTTATCTTTACAAAACCAATGGTGTTTGGCAGAGTATCCCTCATCACAGAAATAACATCAGATATATTGRAGCAGCCTACATGAACCAGATGTGTGGAAATTCCCCCAGATCTCAGGTTAAATTACATAGCCCACTAAATCTCATGTTTTCCCATGTAAGATGTAGATCCTCTGTAATATGTCACGGTCATTGGTTCAGCACTAATTGGATGCCAGAAAAACAGATCTATTCATATAGTGGTTATTATGAGCGTTATATTGATTGTTTTAAAAGCACGGTGTTCACTGTTGTGTAATGTATTAACTACACCCTCATTGTCATTTAGATCGACATCTCTGACAGTAGAACTGTCTAGCGGGGTTTAAATGGTGGTACGTTTGTTGCTTCTCTAATGTGGTCTGTTTTGATGGGTGTGATGTGTGTGTTGTGTGTTCTCTCCAACTCACCTGATTTAGTTACTGTTTACTATCTCCAAGGATCCCTCACGTAGGCGGGTTCTGTTTTAAACCCGGCAAACACCTGTCTACAGAGCCCAGGTGCTAGGAACACACATTCATTCACAACTCCAATTCCACGTATCACTGTTGAAAGAAGAAGAGCAAACAACTCTCTAAAAGGTAAGTTGACTAATTTTATTATCAGATGGAACTTCTTTCGGTAATGAATTTCTTATACGCTTTATTGAGTTAGAATCGCTCAGTGGACATCTATTTATCTTTATTCATTTTGATGTTATGAAGCTCAATCTTACCTTATCAACAATTCATACACGACTGCTCTTCCCTTACTCACTCACCTTTTGGCAATACTCAAGCTGGAGCAGACTGCTGAGTAGGTGTAAATATCTCGTTTTCATGGGAACTGTCCAGATAAAGTGTTTTGCCTGGGGTAAGAATAAGCCGCAGTGTCCCACCTGGACCATTGCCTCGTGCCCTGTGGTCTTTCAGCGTCCCTGCACCCAATATCATCCACCGGAGACCTGTACCATGCCCTCTAAGTGGTATCAGCCAGAGACAGATCACCCCTCTGTGGCTTGGTACTAAAACCACCTTTGTATGCAGGGTTCCATTGCAGAGCGTTGACATTGCCCCCCTTTAGCAGTGCAGAGAGAGAAACCTCTGAATTATGCATTAGAGCAAGTGTAGCTGTTTCTTTCAGCTAACCTGTGGAGCTGTGCAGACTGCACACTCATATTTATCAGAGCACATTTATTCTGGGAGTGGTTGGAGAATCTGTCACTGTGAAATATGTCAGGTCATCATCTTGTTCTGGATGCTATTTATCAAGTCAATGTAATTGAATTGGTGGTTATTCCATATTTGTAGGTTTGTTTTCTCCATATTTGCAGTTAATATCGTTGTTTGGAATCAGATGGTAGTAATACAACACAGCCTCTCAATACACACACATGCCGCCCGCACATAAGCACATGTGCGTGTCCATGTGTCTGTCGTGTCTTTGTCTGTATCTGTACCTGTGGTGTCTGTGTATGCTTAAATCACTAAATACCAATCAATCAATCAATCAAATGTATTTTACATCAGCAGATTTCACAAAGTGACATTAAACAGAAACCCAGCCATGGTTTGTTCTCAGACACATTCCCAGACCTTCCCACACAGATTAAAGTAGTGACCTCAGRCCTTATAGGTCCTAGGTCTCTACTGTACTTTCCTAACACCTCTGACCTTCACACTAAGGGCATTTTATTTCTGAACACTGAAAATTGTGAGGTATAAATTCATGGCATGGCCTGGGAAAAATAAGTATGGGGGAAAAAATATGATTTTCCTTTGATTTGGAACATAGCCCTAATAATTTGTAACCATTGGTATAATACTTGTCCATGTGTCTTTTCTAATCATGTAAAGGTGGCTACTATTAGACCCTCCTTAGGCCATGATGATCTCCAGTCCTGTATTTAGATGACATCAAGATGATCCTAAAACCAGCAACAGATAAAGTACCCTGTAGGACCACTCCCCTGGGTAATTAGACACAGACAGCTTTGAACTTACACTAGGTTTGATTAGCCTCCAGCTTTCTGTACACGCACAAACAATGTGGACCTTCATGTTTGTGTCTGTTGTAGTGTGTGCATGCGTGTGTGTCTCATCTCTCTATGTCTCATCTCTTTCGGCATATCTTTCTTCTCTCTCTCTCTCTCTCTCTCCTCTGTCTGTCTGTCTGTCTGTCTGTCTGTCTGTCTGTCTGTCTGTCTGTCTGTCTGTCTGTCTGTCTGTCTGTCTGTCTGTCTGTATAGAGCCTGCTGATGTGGAACATTGTTMTTTTTTTTGTCCACACACAGGTGTGAGGAAGTGTCTGAAGGTCACAGCTCTCACCAAGACACAGCAGAGAGTTATGTCACACATAGACACGTGTCTATCTTTATTTTCTCTACACTTCCGTTCATCAGTACTGCTTGGCCAAAGTAATTTAACCTTGTGTCACATTCAAAAGCTCCTGAAAACAGATGTGGGAAGCGAAGCAAGTTCAGAACATAGAAAGTTAGTGAATTCAGTGGTACACGAGCATGTCGAAGATAGAGAAAAGCCAAGAGGGAACTCAAAAAGTTGTGTAATATATTAGTTAATAATAGCATCCTTTGAAGGGTAAGAGAAGAATATACATAATAGCCCAGTAAAGTGAATAGAGCCCTGAGCATGGAGATTCTTGCTGGGATATTCTTAACATGGCTCTGTTCTCCTTGAAGAATTCTCCTTTGAGAGGAAAGGCCTTGGGACTCAACGCTCTCTTGAGTGCATTGAGCCTGTCTGTCTGTCGAGATAATGCTGCAAAGCTTTTCTCTGGTGATAAATGGCAAGCACTTGTTGGAGAGCCAACTCTGTCTGCATTACCTCACAGGAAATTGAAATGGGAAATCCCTGAGTGGGAGGTAGAAGTCAGACGCTTCATCAAACAAATGGGGGTAGAATTAATCATTTTTGTCCTGAGATCTGAGATCTGTCCTGTACAGTGTCCTCAGTATTGTTTGAAAAGGGGAGTTTCTCCTGGTAACCTGGTAACCTTGGGGTTGGCTTGGTTACAGTTTAGTGATGAAGAATTTGCAGGGCAAGATCTCATGAAGGATCAAGGCAATGTCAAAGTTTCTCAACTAATCTACTGTTTGGTTTGTTTAATACTCTAGGCCTACATGATAGAACAACTGCTCTTCAATTTTAGAAAAATGCTCTCTGACAATTCACTTATGTCACTTATATTTTGATTATACATAATGAATGTAGTGAATATGGATAACACTTTACTTTTACAAATGCAATTAATAAGGACAGTATAAAGTTAAGTGTTACCTGCAATATGTTACTTTCAAGATTAACATCGTCTGTGGAATTAGCTGATTCTATTGGCTGAAAGGCAATAAGGTGGAGCTGGCACCGTCGGTCGTATCCGGAAACCGCGCTCCTTCATTCATTAATGAAACGGGGTAACGGGATAGGACCGCGAGGGCTCTGTTTGGTTGAGGAACGTCGAGCGCCACCGTGGGGATTTGTTTACGAAAGTGCGTGGACACTCTCCAAGTGTCCTTTTTGCGTTATTGTTCTCAGTTCTCAGCCCACTGTCCTGGAACAAGATTGTCATGTTCACTCGCAGCTCCAAGAAGAGAGAATCCAGCAGATCGGTGAGTGATACAAATTGTAGTTTTTCCATAGGATCCCACGTTTTTGCAGAAATGTGGTACAGTACGGTTGCATGACGCGCGCGCGACCACGGCGTGCTGTTTAATCCCGGTGTCCAGATACACTGCTGTGGTTTAAGTCTATATAAATTAAATGTTATTTTGCTGTCTGTGGACTTTGTTTCTTAATCGGGAAAGCAGTAACGTTAAATTCCTAGTCCTCTTCGCACTTCTCATTTGATCGGGAGAGAACGCATCCACCAGTACAATTCAAAGGCTCATTCCACAACATTATCCCGCTGATGTAAGAATAGTTAGTTTTGTATTCTACGAATCTACCCCAATACGCATACTTTGTTAAGCCTTTCAGTTCACTGCACCAGACATTTCTTTCATAAGTGTTTGCCCTCATTTGTGTTCCACACATGTACCCAGAGGCAATGGACTATACTGAGTTCTGTATTTAGTTGTTACTCTTTAAAAAAAATAATCTGGGCCAAGTCATATATAGGCTTGATGTCATTGCAATGTCTCATTATTTCAATGTTTTTTAGGTTTGATTATGACTAATTATGACTCTGAATACTTTTTTTTCTTCTCTAAATAGTTAGACTTCTGAATGTGAATTGTCATGTGAGAGACAGCATGTGTTTGATGAATCCAGAAGAGATGAGCGATAACAGCAGGTATCATTAACTATATAGGTTCTTCTCTCCATCACTAGCTGAACACCCTTGATGAGCCGGAGAGAGGACAGCCGTGTAACGTGTGTGGAGACCAGTGTCCCGGCTTCACTCTGCACAAATGGAGGTAGGGTCCCTCTCTCTCCTTCTCTATCTTTGCCCTTACTGTGGCTAGGCATCCCTCCGCCCCTCCCAGCCAAAAACTTCAGTCCACTTAAGTTCAAAGTTTCAGTGGTGGCAGTTGGTACCGTGGAATGCTATTTGCTCCCTGCCTTAGAAAACGTCTTAAGGAAATTGAATACGTACAGCTCTTGAGTAGTATGAACCATGTKTCTATGCCAGTTTGATGCAGTGGACACTTCCCCCTCTGCAGTGCACTGGTCTGGAGGACACCTTTTGAGGGTTACTGAAGCCATCCTGTTTTTGCTAAATGGACTCAGCCGTGCATATCAGAGTCGGCAAGACATTGTTCAGAATCTGTGTGCCCTAACTCAACAGTTTAGCCATTCATGCAATATGAGAGATTTAAGCAGACATTCTACACACGCTCTCCACTGCTGTATTTGCTTTAGAGTGAAAGGAAAGAGCGCTGGGTAGTTTGTCTTTGATATGCTGCACATATAAGCTGTGTTTGTTTGATTCACTCTTAGAGAGGCTATATATTTAAGACAACATGAGTTTTCCAGAACTGTTTACAAGAGTTATTACTAAAACATGCATTGCCCTGAATATGGCAAGTGAAAGCTGCAGTGGTGTGGTCCAACCTGGTCTCAGAGCATTTCGTATTATTTTGTACGTAGGTCCGCGAGACTCCATTTAGTATGATATGTTAGGTAAATCAGGGTACTCCTCAATTATGAATACAGTTTAATCTGTAGCAGCAATGTAAGCAGCCCTAACGAAAGCAAAGCCTGGTCTGTCTAAAGGCGTCCTCATGATTCCCAGCTGAAACAGTTCGGTGGAGTTCGTGCATACATTATGACGACATTTAGTGACGTTTTGGACTTCAACACGTTTTGGGGGGGGCTGTTCGGGCACACAAAGGGCAAGCCGAGGTTCGGAGCCTAAGTCTACCACCCTCCGTCGGTGATTGGCCAACGGTAGGGATTCTTCAATAAAGTTTTTGTCATTCAACGAGAGGCGACTCTTTTTTATGCACATTTTTTCATTGAAAAATACTCCAAACATCTTAGTAAAATGTAAAATCACGCGACCAAGATCTCTTCTGCAAAAAACGTATACATTTATGACAAATTTCTTGAGTTAGATTAATTCAGACTATTTTAAGGAAGTGTATACTGGCTACGGCGTCTGAAAATGGACAAACAGAACTATTGCCATTTTTCAAGCGAAGGTCTTTTAAGGGAGTATGTGAGTAAAATCATTCGGCTAGGTGCCAGCCGAACTGAAGCATGCGATCACCATAAGCGAATCTACAATGAGAGAGGGAGGAGGGGAGAGGCTGGCATGTTAGGCAGAGGATCATCATGATTCAGGCCTCCATTCTGTAAACCATTACGGGACAACAGTCAACCTCTGGAATGTGCCTTTAATTGCCTTTGCAGTGCCACAATAAAAGTAAACTTCTTCCCGAAAAACCACCCCTACAGTGGACATTTCTTACAGACGGGTCGTGGAAACCCTGCTTTGTGTGTAGAAGCTGGAACGGTATGGGGGAACTTTATGGCTACAAACATCACTGAACCCCTTTGTTCCTTCTTGGAAAGAAAATGCTCCAACCAGTCTCTTCCTCTCTTTCTCAGGAAAGCCTGTTTTCATGCCGATTGATACAGATATGGGTGTTTTATTTGGAATGTGGACTTTAGCTGACCTCAGTGTTGTAGATGAGGGAATCAGAGAAGGGAGTGCGTACATTGTAGGTTGGCTACCATATCAACCCTGCTGTTTATTAACTAAGAGTGACAAAACAACCGTTTCTATGTCAACACAGGGACCTGCCAGACTGCCAAAATTAGACCTTGAATTGTCTCCTTGGGAGCATTATTGATGAGGATCATGGTGTGTTTGTGTGGGAGGGGATCGTGACTGTTTTAACTTCTCTATAACAGGATGAGCTCTTTAAACAGCCACAGTTTTAAAGGTTGCTGATGTCAGACATGTAATTGCACAGCAGCACACACTTTGATGACATGCAAAATGTGAGTCTGAAGGTAAGCCAGGGAGGCTGGGAGAGCCAGGCCATTTAAGAACTGGGAAAAAATAAATAACTACAGTAAAAGGGACTGGGTTAAGTAAGCGCTGAGACCAACATCCCCCTACCATTCCCTACACTTTAACATGTGTGTATGGCTCTGAATTCTCTAAAATATTCATGTTTTTCGAAATATTCAGGAGCTTGAGATATCAGGAAGAGATGGTATGTTTTTTTCCGTTCCTCCCTTCTTCCGCGCTATATAAAGAAGCTTCCCCTAAGCTGGTGTCTTGGTGGTTCATGCCTACTCTTCCACTGTGGTTTTACTGTGTTTGCTGGCTCCATTCAGCTCCTACTGAAAACCCAGTCAAGTGTCATCCATTTAAAATCACTCGGGCCTACTACTGACCGTATTCTCCATCCACCACTGTTGAGCTTTCATCCAACCAATCACATTTGTTCCGCCCTCAGAAAAAGATGAACTAATGAAAACTCTAATGAGAGAATTTGTCACTTTTTTTATGACACGATTTGTTCTCAGAAAAGCAACTTGTGTGAACAGTAATATAATATGTAATGAGCTACTGTGAGCTTCACTATTCTAAATAGACAAGTGTCTGCCTAGTTCGTGGTATTGATTCAGAGGATTGGTCTGATTGCCTCTGACTTCAGACCAATTCAATCTACCTATCTTTTCAAGACTGGCAACATTCTGCTGATGAGTAGCAGCATGTTACTAACCCCACTGCCAGTGTGTCAGAGAGCCAATAGTGCTGTGTAAACAGAGTTGTCAGCTCTAGGCAGGATAGGATAGGGAGAGACAGAAGTGGATTTAACTTGTGCAACGCGCTCCTTTGAATTATTAATGCTAGCCGTTGGCTTGATTGATTTTCTTTGTACTAATGAGACTCATTACAGAGCTTATTAACACGAACGGTGTGTGTGAGCCAGATATCTGATCAGCCTAATCGTGTGACCCACTTAACTCTGCACCTGTATGTTTTAAAACTGAATTCAATAACTCGCCCAATGCTCCACCGAGACATGTAAGTGCACGCTGTCAATGATAATGGTTTTTGAATGTTAACACTTGACCTGTAGTTAATATTGGGGTAGGTTTTATGTAAAATTTCCTGTTAGTTGATTTCTGTAAAATGTCCCCATTTGCACTCATTTCCTTTTGCCAGCACCTTAATTTGCACTGTACAGTATGCTAGTGATGGTATTTGCAATACTGTTTGGACAAAGCCTGCTCTTGTATGCACCAAGGCCTAAATTGAAATCCAAGCTGGACTAAAAGCAGAGGAGAGGGGGGTTGGCGGGGGGGTTTTGGGTTGAGTTGGGCTGAAAGCCCACTGACGTCTGTCCTCACAGTAACCTGACCTGATCTGCATAACACAGGCCCACCCTGCTATTCAGCATGTTAACAAGCAGCCCAGTCAAATAAAACTGTCAGACTGGTTTGGCATATGAATGGCCCTTTAAAAGGGAGTCTCTCGGTTTAGTACTGAAGAGGCCACAGCCTATAAGGGTGGGGGGGGAGACCCTGGTGACCACCACCACACAATAGGCCTGGTGGATTTACCAATGTTCTTCTCTGTACTAGCATGGAGATAGAGGCCAACCTCCAGTGAAAGCAGTGGACAGGTTTACTGGTAATGGGCCCAAATCATTATCTCCTCCAGTCCACTCCCCGTGACCTTTGAAGTGGAAAGCAGCAACATCTGTGCCGCATGGTAACACTCATTTGGGTCAGGAGGAAAATGAGATGTTGGGGGGCTTTTTATCGTGTAAATGGAATGTTTTGTCTTTGTCGTTTAAGAGGGTCCATTTTGAAAGGGTCTGTGTTTTGACAGCCCCAGAGGGTTTTTTGATAGATGACTGATGCTCAGCAATAATACAAACCCAGAGAACTCTCTAATCCTGATATAAATCATAGTTTGACATTTACAGATCCTCTGACAGGTCCCTTCCTCTCTATCTCTCTCTTACTCTCTCCTTTTCTGCATCAAAGGCTGGTCCAAGATCAGTTGCTTTTTTGGCTTCTCTATGAGCTCAAGAGGGAGAAGGAGAGTCTTTGATTGGCTGTCTTTCAATTATGGATGGTGGTCACGGAAACGGGAAGCGGGGCATATGCATGTGGTACCCCGGTGAGACACAGAGGTCCAATCGGACGGCTCATGATTTCAAATGGAGTGGCATTTCAAAAGTCAAGATTAGCCAGGGGTGGCTGCCTCTCAGACAGAGGTCATTGTGGAAGGATCCCTCCCCAGATAACAGAGCCTGTTGTTTTAGTTTTATCCAGGGTCTCTCCCATCCAGCGCTCTCCTTTGATACCAAGTGATATTGACATATTGTGTCTGTCAGAGCAGCTCTTTATGGTCTTTCTGTGTTTGTCTACCTTGAGAGGGGAAATTCTATCTGATTATACCTCTGTAACAGATGCTGAACGCAGCTCGGGGAGATGAAACTGCATGACGAATGTGTTTTGTATTCMTATATGCACTATGGTTATCTGATGACTGTGTTGTGTCTTTGTCATAGGGAGAGGGTTTTCCTATTCACCAGCCGTTGTATGGGGCATGTAAGAGGAGAAGCGGTCATAGGTGTTGGGTTGCTCTGGTCCAGTGTGGCTATCATCTCTTTTTCTCAAACAGAAACTACATATCTTATGTCATTAGTATCATGTTTTTTACATTCCTACAACCCATCTACTTGCATCTTGTTCTTTAATCCTTAAGAGTCTAAGCWGGAGATATAATTTTGCATGGGCTGCGTCTCAATCCACCGAATCCGCCTATGTCGCCCTTCTGCGGTGGGAGGTGYCTGAGCTACAGCGGTGTTTATCAGACCATGAGACATCCCGAAAATCGGTCTTCTAATGAAAACGTCTGTAGTGTCCGAGCGGTTTGGCCTACATGATGGTGTTCTCTTTTTGCTCTACGACCCCCACAAGTGTCCCGGGACTCGTCTGATGGTAACCCATACAAATGTATGGAGGTAGTTTTGTGCCAACAAAGTGAGCTCTAACTTTTAGAGGTTAAACAGCCTAATAGCTKAATTGAAGTGCTATTGATTCAAGTCTTGGCCCGTTCAGACAACAGAGGTACTCTCTCTACCCTGACTGTGACTCTGTGGAGTAGAGGCAACCTCCAGTGTGCCAGTGCCAGAAGACCCACACAATCAGAGAGGCAGCCCAGCAGTCACTTGCCAAATGGGCTCTCTCTTTCTCTTCACGCAAAAGTGACTGCACATTCAGCGATATGATTTGCATTTAAAGTTTATACATTCCGTGTTCAGGTGTAACTTTCCTTGTCATCTAATTATATTAGACCAAGCTCAAACGAGCCTTGTTCAGTTGTTTCTGTTTACTGTCCCGGCGGTGAAGTGCTTCTGTTTGTCCACAGGGAGGCGAACATACTATTCATAGATTAGATTAGACTAGAGTAGAAATCCCAAAGGGAAATTTGTTTGCAGCAAGTAGACATAAGGTATGGATGTCGAAAATGGAACAGTCACTCAGCTTTTATCACTTGTGTGATTGTGTTATTAATTGTTGGTACAGATAGTGAGCTGCAATGACTATTTTTTGCAACAATCAGTATACTCCTTATGGCACTGCGTGTGTTCGACAGCTGACCCTGAACAAAAGCATAGTCATCTTGTGCCAGACTAGAGGCATCTCTGTGAGTCTCCTGTGATAGTTTAAGTCTACAGCTAAGTCTGATCCCCATCTATTTTCCTAGACTGTGTTATCAGAGGTCATCCTGAACAGGTGCCAAAGCACTCTGGGTAATGGACAGAGACGGATAGGCATCAGAAAACCCCTCTTTGTCCCTGGGGAAGTGGCAGAAGTCATACTCACCAGATAGTGGTGTAGTAGACCAGCTTATCCGCGTTATGTAGGGAGACTGAATCAAGTTGTACAGTTAAGACTGTCTTTTGTATCTATAGTCATATAATCTCCGCTATAATGATTGCATGTATCCACAAGCACGCACATCCTTTTGTAGTTTCTGTCTCTCATAGACTTGAGACATATKATTTTTTATCAGAGAGAAGCTCAAGCTGATGGATATAGTTGTCTGTATGTGTGTCACTCAGCTCTTCCATGGGTGGGTGCTTACCGTGGTCAAACTAACATGTGGTTCTGGTGGAGGCAGCCTTTACCTAGGGGATAGAGTTCAGCTAGAGTTTAAGGCAGGGAGCGAGAGACAGTGGGAAAGACATGGAAATAGAGAGGGAGAGTGAATCCCAATGGATGGAGAAGTGCATTTGGTATTTTAAACATCGATTTGTAACAAACTGTCCAAGGACATTGGATAACTGTAGAAAAACATTCTTCCTCATGATTTTGTAAAAAAAAGGATTTTGCTTGCAACCTTGCTGTTGCTGTATACATCTTTGTTCCACTCTGAAATTAGGAAAAGGTTCTGTTGATCAATGCACTCTCCCCCTTGATGTGAATAAACCATGGCTTTGCCTGAGAGTTCCACCCCCAGGAGTTTCCAGCCATGCAGACAGCGCTCTGCCCCGGTGCTGATCTGGCCTTAATGAAGGCTTAGCATCCAGAGCTACCTTTGAACTGTCACCTGGAATAAAGGGGGGAGTCTCACAGCCGTCATCCCCACACTGACTTTAACATTCACTACGTACTACAGCCTACAATTCCCACRCGCCCACACTTTTTAGGGTTTGTATTGTTCATTCACGTCACTTTACATGTTCTTCTGTTAACATTCCTCTATGCAATTAGACTGTGGATATTCTATTATTTCTACTCATTAATTAGAATTCAGTGGAACTGCAGGTGATTGCTTTTTCGAGTGTTAAAAGATGTRACCATTATATCAACAAATACTGAACAAAAATATAAGCACAACATTTTTGTGTTGGTCCCATGAAATAAAAGATCCCAAAATTATTCCATATGCACAAAAAGCTTATTTCTTTCATTTTTTTTGCACAAACTGGTTTACATTACTGTTAGTGAACATTTCTCCTTTACCTAGACAATCCATCCACCTGGCAGGTGTGGCATATCAAGAAGCTGATTAAACAGCATGATCATTACACAGGTGCACTTTCTGCTGGGGACAATAAAAGGGTGCATGCAAATGGCATGCTGACTGCAGGAATGTCCACTAGAGCTGTTGCCAGAGAATTTTATGTTAAGTTCTCTACCATAAGCCGCATTTTAGAGAATTTMGAGAAGTTTTAGAGAATTTGGAAGTACGTCCAACCGGCCTAACAACTGAAGACCACGTGTAACTACGCCAGCCCAGGGCCTCCACATCCGGCTTCTTCACCTGTGGGATCGTCTGAGACCAGCCACCCAGACAGCTGATGAAACTGTCTGTAATAAAGCCCTTTTGTGGGGAAAAAACTAATTCTGATTGGCTGGGCCTGGCTCCCCAGTGGGTGGGCCTGGCTCCCAAGTGGGTGGGCCTATGCCCTCCCAGGCCCACCCATGGCTGCGCCGCTTCCCAGTCATATGAAATACATAGATTAGGGCCTAATGAATTTATTTAAATTGGCTGATTTCCTTATATGAACTGTAACTCAGTAAAATCMTRGAAATTGGCCCATGTTGCGTTTTTATATTTTTGTTCAGTATATATCAGGTTCATTGCTGGACAGTTGGAGTTAGACTATATTGATGCAGAGGATTTGATATCCCACACAGTACTTTCTAGTAAAATCTCACATTAATAGAGCTATGGTTTCAGTCCACAGACGTCTGGCCTGGGCTCAGGTTCAGCCTAGCACAGCTTATATAACTAATATAAACAGCCCCAATTTGACTTTTGTTTTTAAATCCTAGCTCTGGCAGATAGTCACTCCCAGATTAGCAGCAGGAGACACAGTCATGATCTGTATGTCCCTTTAGGCCAGGGTCAGACATTAACACTGAAACACACACTGGATCAGATACACCAGACACACACCACACAGCTGTGGAGYTCTCTAACTCCTCACCCACCAGCCCATCTCCTCTCATCACTCTAACTTTTATGTTAACTTCCCATGACTATACGGTATGAAAGTGACAATTCCTGGATCCTTGTTTTGTAGGCTAAGAATTAACCTCAAATTTGCGTCCTCAGTCATAAAAATGTGGTTCATTTAAGATGTATAATAAATGTATGCGTGTTTCCGAATGAATTTACTTACCACATGCCGGTTTTCAACGTATTTTATGGTCAAGAAGAAGCACAAAGCTGAAAAGATACAACRGTTTCAATTGGAACTACACACATGAACTACAACTCCCACCAGCTTTATATGTKTCACTTTCAYCYGCTTGCCGGTCTACAAAAGAAATAGAATATTAAACACATCAAACAGCCTGTAACTGATGGGTTCTTACAGTCCTATGAGTCCTCAACCCGAGCAGGCACACTCCAGCATGCTAACAAGGCTGCAGCAGTTCAAATAAGGCATCGGGTATGAGAAAATCAATACACATACATTAATATAATGTTATATGTTTATATAATCTTGAAGCCTAGTTGAGAGATTATAGGACATGACCCAGAAGTATGACGTAGGAACGTGTTACTTTCATATCGTATTGGCACATTCAGCAGTATAATTTATACCTTCTCAATCCCTTTCATTCATCCATGCATCCCTTTCTCCCTCCATRCCCTTCTCTCTCCATTCCTCCATCCCCTTCTCCCTGCATTCCATCTCCCTTCTCTCAATCCCTCCCTCCCTCTGTCCCACCCTCTCTCTATGCACCAAGGTGCAGTGTTCAGGTAGCCAGCAGACTGCAGATTGCAGTGGGGCCTTCAGTTGGAGCAGTGCACCGCTTCAAAGACTCCTTTGATTTTGTACTCTTTTTTTTTTCTCCTCCTCTCTCTGTTTCCCTCTCCAGTCACATGTTCCTGTATGGGGAGAGAACCCCACACCYCCACCACTACCATAATAGAGAATGTTACTGCAGATTAGAATGTTGTATGCCATTCCAGATGAGTTGTCTGCTTTTAGGAATTTTTGGAGAGGTTTTGATGATTCTGTGTTTCTGCTCAGGAGAACGTATAAGTCCTTTAACGTGTCTGATGATGAGTTTACTGTTACATCACCCCTAGATTTCTTGTTGCTGTTCAGATTTTTCGGAGACGTATCAGCACCAGAATCACCAGCAGAGGTCAGTGTTGTATCTGACGTTATCGCCTGACATTTTCAGCATCAATATGGCTAGAAGTGTTTTTCTCAAAGTCGTTTCATAAATATAATGCGTAAAAAAATCCCCTTTACAGACACCAAACATTCTACATTATTCTACATCTCATATCAGAAGATGTGGGGACTAAAAGACAAAACAATAGACACGTTCACACTTCGTTTATCCTTTTTGTGCAGAAATGTCCTATTTTCATTATTTTACTGAATCCCATTGAAACAGTATTAATTTGTTTAGCCACTAAAAATTYGCTTGATGACACAGCAGACATTGTTGAGGTATTTGATTGGTTTATTGATTTAGCCAACTGCCTTTAGGAGCATATTGATCTGTGAGCTGTTGTCCAACTCAGTATTCATCATTGCATGTACCAGGGCCAGAATTCAATCTAACCTGCACTGTGGAAAAATCACATTGTTCCTTCTCTTTTAAAGTATGAATCACATTTGAGTGATGCAGTTAATTCAATGTTTATTAGCTAAAACTCAAATGTTCTGGTGTGTGGGTTTGATTTGTATCTGACCCAAGATGTCTTGCAAGCTGTGTTGTATCTATTCCCTCATACTGAGGCTCTGCGTATTCTCCGTCATCAGAGGAGTGGGCGAAGTGTTATTTTTATCCCAATCACATCCACAGCTCACAATGACTCAAAGCACACAGCAGAATCCATTAATGACGCAGCTCAACAACAAAACAGACTAAGCTTTATTATACATTTTAGTCATTTAGCAGACACTCTTATTCAGAGTGACTTACAGTTAATGTGTTCGTCTTAAGATAGTTAGGTTGGACAATCACATATTTTACATTTTAGTCATTTAGCAGACGCTCTTATCCAGAGCGACTTACAGTAGAGTGCATACATTTTATTACATTTTTACATACTGAGACAAGGATATCCCTACCGGCCAAGAGCAGACGCTCTTAACCAGAGCGACTTACAGTGGAGTGCATACATTTCATTACATTTTTTAATTTTTTTTATACATACTGAGACAAGGATATCCCTACCGGTCAAACCCTCCCTAAACCGGACGACGCTATGCCAATTGTGCGTCGCCCCACGGATCTCCCGGTTGCGGCCGGCTGCGACAGAGCCTGGGCGCGAACCCAGCCCAGCCTGGGCGCGAACTCAGAGACTCTGGTGGCGCAGCTAGCACTGCGATGCAGTGCCCTAGACCACTGCGCCACCCGGGAGATCATATCTCGCACTCGCATCTCGCACATATCGCAGTCATAGTAAGTACATATCATCAATAAAGTAGCCATCAGCAAAGTCAGAACTACTAAGGGGGGAGGAGCCAAGTACGAGTATTAGTTCATGATGAAGGCATGAATTAACAATGGGGGGGGGGGGGTTATTTAAGACCAACTTCTTGAAGAGGTTAGGGTTTTGGAGATGGGCAGGGACTAAGAGGTGGCAGAACAGATTGCTCGGGTTGGGGTGTAGGGTTTGAGCATAGCCTGAAGGTAGGGAGGGACAGTTCCTCTTGCTGCTCCGTAGGCAAGTCCCATCGTCTTGTAGTGGATGCGAGCTTTGTCTGTAAGCCAGTGGAGTGTGCAGAAGAGCGGGGTGACATGGCAGAACTTAGGAAGGTTGAACACCAGTAGGGCTGCAGCGCTCTGGATAAGTGGGGAGCCCATCCAACAGTGAGTTGCCGTAGTCCAGCTGACAAGTGCKTGGATTAGGGCCTGCACCACTTCCTGTGTGAGGTAGGGTTGTACTCTACAGATTTTGTAGAGCATGAACATGCAGGAGCGAGATGGTGTTGAAGCAGGTAGGCCTTCCCCGGGAGGAAGAGCAGCTCCGTCTTGTCGAAGTTGAYCTCGAGGTGGTGGGCCGACATCCAAACTGAGATATCTGCCAGGCACGTAGAGATGTGTGTCGCCACCTGGGTGTCAGAAGGGCGTAAYATGAAAAGTAGTTGAGTGTCATCCACAGAGAAATGATAGGGGAGACCATGTGAGGATATGAAGGAGCCYWGTGACTTGGTGTGTAGAGAGAAGAGTGTACGTGGTGCAGACACAGATCCTCTCCACGTCGCCTGGTAGGAGTGGCCTTCAAGTTAGGATGCAATCCATGTGCAGAGCCTGAGAAGCCCAGCCCTGAGAGGTGTGGAGAGGAGGATCTGATGGTTCACGGTGTCGAAGGCAGTGGATAGATCTAGGAGGAAGAGAATGGAGAGCGAGAGACAGCTTTAGCAATGCAGAGAGCCTCTGTGACACAGAGAAGAGCAGTCTCAGTTGAGTGACCCCTCTTGAAGCCTGACTGGTTAGGGTCAAGAAGATTGTTCTGAGAGAGATAGCGAGAGAGTTCGTCAGAGACAGCACACGCAAGTGTTTTGGAAAGAAAAGAAAGAAGAGACACCGGTCTGTAATTTTTGACATCAGGAGTCGTCGAGTGTTGGTTTCTTGAGGAGGGAAGTGACTTGGGCCATAGTGAAGTCAGAGGGGACGCAGCCAATGGTCAGGGATGAGTTYCTGAGGGAAGTGAGGAATGGGAGAAGATCTCCGAAGATGTTCTGGAAAAGGGAGGAAGGGAAGGAGTCGAAGGCAGGTTGTCGGACGGCCAGACCTCACTAGTCGTAGGATTTAATCTGGAGATAGAGGGGAGAAAGAGGTCAAGGCCTAGGGTAGTTCTGTGTGAGTGGGACTAGTGGACTCAATAGGCTGAGTGAATGAGGAGCAGATGTCGTGAACCTTCTTTTCAAAGTGYTTGACAAAGTCGTCCGCAGAGAGGGAGGGGGAGGGGTGGAGGATTAAGGACGGAGGTAGAAGCTTGAAATTTAGATAGGATTTAGAAAGGGGACAGTGCGAGTCCTAGGATGTAGAAAGGGAGGAGAGTAGGGTCAAGAGGCAGAATCAGGAGACCGGAGGGAGAAAGATTTAGCAGAAGGCAGAGATGATAGGATAGAAGAGGAGAGAGAGCAAAGATTGCGACGGCGGGGGGTTGCAGCGAGATTTGTAGGCCTCTAGTAAAGACGAGGTCAAGGTTATTGCCTTGTGAGTGGGAGGGGACTGGGAAAGGGTGAGATCAAGAGGCAAGGAGGGGAAAGAGAGAGTTGGAAAGAAATTAATCGAAGGCAGACATCAGGAGGTTGAAGTTGCCAAGTACAAAGAGRGGTGAGCATCATCAGGAAATTAGCTTATCAAGGTGTGAAGCTCATTGAGGAACTCTCTCTAAGGGCAGCTGGTGGGTGATAGATGACAATGTTAAGCTTGAGTGGACAAGTGACAGCATGGAATTCAATTGAGGAGAAGGACAGGTGAGTGAGGGAGAAAAGGGAAAATCTCTACCCAGGAGAAATTAGTATCTCCCTGTGCCACCACCATGACGACCAGATGCTCTGAGACTATGAGAGAACACTGAGAACACCCCATAGAACACTGCTACTCCAGAGCAGCTGGAGTAGCAGTGTTCTATGGGGTGATCCATGTCTCCGTCAGGACGAAAAAGTCAATGGACTGAAGGGCAGCATAGGCCGAGATGAACTCTGTGTTCTTGACCACAGATCGTCAGTTCCAAACGCTGCCAGAGACCAGGAATTCCACATGGGTTGTGCGTGCAGGTTACACTAAATTAGAATGGTTGCAACCAAGGGGTGGGGAGCGTCTGTAAAGCCTACAGGGAGAGGAGCGAACACGTATAGAAAACACACACATAGTTYCCAAAGCTACAAAAGAGCAAAACAAGATCATCTGAAAAATCACTAGGTGATATASTCAAGGGAGATAGTGGTGTGGAGARGCCTTCTCTTTCCTTCCTAGAATAACTCTGCAGAACAACTCAGCAGGACCGTCTTTCTTTCGGTGACGGTTTTAGTTTTGCGACGAGACCGCCGCTGACACGGCTGCCATTGAGAGAACAGGGGAGACTCAAGTACTAATACTAATTGATAATTGCCTTGCAAAGTGAAGAGCACACCTCCTGGTACTAATTGCTGATTGCCTAGGAGAGGAGAAACAATTCCTCCTCCAATATGAAGATTACACAACAGAAAGCTAAACAGACAGTTYCCAGGCTGTTGGTTTGTTTGAAACTGCGTAGAAAGTGCTGTTCCACATTAGTGACACTACATAAGCATCCAGAGATAGGATGGAGGTGTGAGAGTGATGCCCTATGATGTAGAACCCCTCCTCCATGATGTCTCAGTCACCAGTGAGCCTGCAGTCTTCTCCTGGTTCACTTCAACAAAAGGCAACCTGCATATCCCCCATGTCACTCTCCCGGGTCGGTATAGTGATATACAGTACTAACCCTTACAATAACCTGTGATACCATGGACTGACAGAATCTGGTCACTAGATATGACATTGTGTGAATAGTCAAAGCTAATTTGAACACTTTCAACTTCAAACTGAGTGAAAGAAGAACGCTTCCTGTTAGCTCAAACTACAAGAATATCAGGTTGAGTGATAAATCACTGAGTGGCCTTGAAATGAAAGGGAACCTTCCTTGTTACTTATATGGTCGCTTATTTCACAAGACACAAGGCCCTAAACCTTTCAAATGTAGGGCATACTTTATGAGTTTAAGCATTCTATGGGACTCTGCTACACTGGAAATACAGACAAAATGCAGGTAATTTATTTACATAACTATCAACCCCTCAACAGCCCAATAAAGGTTCTGGTTGTCATTCTGCATAGTCAATGTCTTTTGTGTTTAGGAAGGGACACTTACCGGATGTCAAATACTTGGAAATGACTCTCTATACCTCACAAAGTGCTTCATTCTGACTTGCCTAGTAAAATTAAAGGTTAAATAAAAGAAATACTTTTGAACTTGGTGGCACTTATCTTAAGACACAACAAAAGAAGATCAAGGTAGAAGATGCAAAACATTGATATGGTTAACTGTATTCATTTCAGTTAACTCAATCCAAGTTCCCGTCTCAGCCTCAACTTTACTGCAGTACGCTATGGACTCAAACCGTGCAGCAGCACTGAGCTGTTCTCAGACATGCAGTGTAACTAACCAGACAAGGAGGACAAAACAAGCTCACTGGAGTCGAAAGCCAATTACATTCACAAAAGAGCTGTGTTTCTCTCTCTTCTGTAGCCTTCCTTTCTTTCACTGTTAATCTGGTTGTTGTATAGGCCATGCCTGTTGGCTCTCTGACCATTTGTAACCCTACTAATGGTAATGTCTCTGTTATTCTAGCATGGCTAGTTGTCAAGATACCAGCCGACTCTGGTCACTCACACACATCTCCTTGGCAACCAGTCAATTTACACAAATAAACTTGGCCGTACAAGAGCGAGCATGAGTGTTGTGTTTAAATATGCAGTGCTATATGGAGCTGCTGGAGCAAGAGTTCTGGTTGCTATATGGAGCTGCTGGAGCAAGAGTTCTGGTTGCTATATGGAGCTGCTGGAGCAAGAGTTCTTGTTTCCATACGGAGCTGCTGGAGCAAGAGTTCTGGTTTCTATACGGAGCTGCTGGAGCAAGATTCTGGTTTCCTTACAGAGCTGCTGTGGAGCAAGAGTTCTGGTTTCCATACGGAGCTGCTGGAGCAAGAGTTCTGGTTTCCATACGGAGCTGCTGTGAGCAAGAGTTCTGGTTTCTATACGGAGCTGCTGGAGCAAGAGTTCTGGTTTCCATACGGAGCTGCTGGAGCAAGAGTTCTGTTTCTCCGGAGACTGCTGGAGCAAGAGTTCTGGTTTCTACACAGAGCTGCTGGAGCAAGAGTTCTGGTTTCCATTTGGAGCTGCTGGAGCAAGAGTTCTGGTTTCTTGTGCAATGATTCTCCTCTAGGAATGGAGGATTTAATAGGGTGATAAAGGCTTGAGCCTGATTTTGGCAGGGCCCACAAACCCCACATGGTGCTCATTCTGAAATATTCTAAGTGCTGCTTCCTATCTCCTTTTCTCTACCGCACGCATGCACACAAACTCTTTAAAAAAAAAAGTTAAATCCATAAACATGGTGTAGAATAGACTTTTAATAGTATTTTGTTTTCTCAAGTTTCAGATGGAAGACCTTTACAGTGCCCAGTGGTGCCCTTACTTTCAGACGTCGTTACGTTTTTATTTGTATTTATTTATTTATTTTAATCTTTATTTAACTAGGTAAGTCAGTTAAACCCTCCCCTAACCAGTACGACGCTGGGCCAATTGTGCGCCGTCCTATGGYACTCCCGATCACAGCCGGTTGTGATACAGCCCGGGATCAAACCAGGGCCTGTAGTGACGCCTCTAGCATTGAGATGCAGTGCCTTAGACCGCTGCGCCTCTRGGGAGCACTGGTTACACTCAGCAGAGAGAGAGTGTGTGTGTGTGTGTGTTTGTTGGCCTGAGTGTCAGGGAGTTCAGCGTCTCTGGATGCRGTCCGTTGATCTGTCTCTGATCACAGGAAGTTGGCAGTGCCTCCTCTCTCCTGTTAGGGCCCACTTCCTGCCCTCTCTTTTAAGATGCATTGATAGGCAGAGCCCAGAATGGCAGAGCAGCTACTCTTTCATCCATGAAATACAGGGCTCACTAGCAGCCTCCTGGCTATTAATACATACACAGTCACATAAAAAGCATGGACACACACACAGTCGTGCAAAGTATGGACATACTCACACACTGCTCAATATGCATATGCAAGAGAAAAATACTTCTACAGTCCATTCAGAAAGTATTCAGACCCCTTGACTTTTTTCACATTTTGTTATGTTACAGCCTTATTCTAGAACCTACACACAATACCSCATAATGACAAAGCAATAAAAGTGGAAATATCACATTTACGTAAGTACTCAGACCCTTTACTCAGTACTTTGTTGAAGCTCCTTTGGTAGCGATTACAGCCTTGAGTCTTCTTGGGTATGATGCTACAAACAAGGCACACCTGTATTTGGGGAGTTTCTTCCATTCTTCCCTACAGATCTTCTCAAGCTCTGTCAGGTTGGATGGGGAGCTATTTTCAGGTCTCTCCAGAGATGTTTGATCGGTGTTAAAGTCCGGGCTCTGGCTGGGCCACTCAAGAACATTCAGAGACTTGTCCCGAAGCCACTCCTGCGTTGTCTTGGCTGTGTGTTTCGTGTCATTGTCCTGTTGAAAGGTGAACCTTCACCCCAGTCTGAGGTCCTGAGGAGCTCTAAAGCAGGTTTTCATCAAGGATCTCTCTGTACTGTGCTCCGTTCATCTTTCCCTTGATCCTGACTAGTCTTCCAGTCCCTGCCGCTGAAAAACATCCTCACAGCATGATGCTGCCACTACCATGCTTCACCGTAGGGATGGTGCCAGATTTACTCCAGACGTGACGCTTGGCATTCAGGCCAAAGAGTTCAATATTGGTTTCATCAGACCAGAGAATCTTTCTCATGGTCTGAGAGTCTTTAGGTGCCATTTGGCAAACTCCAAGTGAGCCGTCATGTTCCTTTTTACTGAGGACTTTCTTCCATCTGGCCACTCTACCATAAAGGCCTGATTGGTGGAGTGCTGCAGAGATAGTTGACCTTCTGGATTGTTCTCCCATCTCCACAGAGGAACTCTTGAGCTCTGTCAGAGTGACCATCGGGTTCTTGGTCACCTCCCTGACCAATGCCCTTCTCCCCCAATTGCTCAGTTTGGCCGGGCGGCCTGCTATAGGAAGAGTCTTGGTGGTTCCAAACTTCTTTCATTTAAGAATGATGGAGTCCACTGTGTTCTTGGGGACCTTCAATGCTGCAGAAATATTTTGGTACTCTTCCATATCCTGTCACATGCTCTACGGACAATTTCTTTGACCTCATYGCTTGGTTTTTGCTCTGACAWGGACTGTCAACTATGGGACCTTTATATAGACAGGTGTGTGCTTTCCAAATCACGTCCAATCAATTTAATTTACCACAGGTAGACTCCAATCAAGTTGTAGAAACATCTGAAAGATGATCAATGGAAACAGGATGCATAGCAAAGGGTACACTGACTCTGTACTCCTTGTATATAACCTCATTTTATTGTGTTGCTATTTTCTTTTTATCTATTAGTTAATTTTCATACATTTTAACTGCATTGTTGGGAAAGGGCTAGTAAGTAAGCATTTCACTGTAAATCTACACTTGTTTAATTCAGCACATGTGACAAATACAATTTTATTTAATGCTGACAATATTTTACTGCATGATATTTCTAGTATTATGATTGTTATTTGTGCTTTACCTTAGCTTAAACTTTATTATACAACATGTTTCTGTAACTTTCCAGTTGAAGTGTTTCCTCATGCTGTCCAGACCTGGACTGCTAAATGTTCAGACTAACTGTCACTGTAGTCCCCTTGACTCTGGGTCTGTGCTCTTGATTCACGACACTAGGTCTGTCTCTTATACACATCTAGATGTGTATAAGAGACAGCACACACACACACACACACACACACACACACACACACACACTAATATCTGTCTGTAGAGTGGCTCTTTCTCATTCAGCGCAGATATCAAAGGCTCACATATTTATCAGTCTTCTTGGGGTGTAATTGGTTTCTAGTTTGATTGTAACAAGAGCAGGCCTGATCTGGTTTTATTTATTTACTCAAATTCTCCTCTTCCATATTTAGCCTCTTTCATGTCTTTGCCGATTGAAGCCAAATAGACATACTGTATAATGAATGCTGTATGCGGAGTCAAATGTCAACTGTTTAGGTGGAGGGAGTGATGCATAAGACATAAAAAGGCAGTTTTTGACCTATGGAAAACCGTCCTGTACACAGCTGTGTGGGAATCTTCTGTCATGTCATGTGGGGACACATCGCCCATAAACAGTGACTTCGCCTCAGCAGGCCCGTATGGTAAGGTGCATCTGGTTTGGATCACAATCCCTGTGATTGTTTGTCTTTTGATGTGTTTAAATAGTGATGCAGACTATGATTACTCCGACTGTGGATTCAGAGCATTGATGCATGTGTAAACGTTCTGGTGTCCGCTCCTGGCTGAGACGACTGCATAGTCCCACATTTCTCTTTCTCTCTAGATGGTCACGGAAGAGTGAAAGTGATATGTTTCAATGTAGGGACGTTAGGGCTTGTGTTGGCAGGGGAGGTGTGTGTATGTTTTCAGAAGGATAGGCATGTGGTCTSTGACATCGTCTTGCTCCTCTCCTGTCTGAGGTGTCCCTGAGTGAGATTGTGTTACAGCTCTTTGTCTCAGTCTCACAGGTGGGGTTGGGAGGTGTGTGTTTGGCATCATGGTGTAGGGTGGGGTACAGGCTGGGGGTGGGAGCAGGTGCCAGATGCCTGATACTCTCCTGTGACAAAGGGATGCCCAGAGGCTTGTGTGTGTGCCTCCAAGTTAGTAGGGGATTTGTTGACACGTGTCCTCTATCAGCTTGTGTATCTATCCATTCATATGGTCCAGTTTGGTGTGTTTTGATGGATGTTTATGGGAGCCCCAGACAGACTGTCTGACCTGTAGAGACTTTAGGCCTGGGTATGAATGTCTGTGTTGTGTAAATGTGATGCTGGTCTTCAGAAGAACAGTGGCCTTGCCTGTGTCTCAAACTTGACATTTTATTATTAAATCTAAAATGAATCCATCTCAATCATCTGATGACTGAGGTTGATATGTCCCATCTCTCACACACACACACACACACACACACAGACACACACACACACACACACACACACACACACACACACACACTATACACATCTAGATGTGTATAAGAGACAGCACACACACACACACACACACACACACACACACACACACACACACACACACACACACACACACACACACACACACACACACACACACACACACACACACACACACACACACACACACACACACACACACAGACTGTGTATTTGTTCCAGGGGTCCAGCTCTGTAAGGGTATAAGAGCACTCCCATGGTGAGTGTTAAGGCCTCAGCCTCTGTCTACGCCAGTGACGGACATCATGTGACATACATCATATCATGTGAAGCCTCAGTTATGCAGACCACGAGCAAGATATTCTTCCTCTATTTCACTCTCCCTCCCTCTGCCTCTCCACTTCTCTTTATATGGTAAGTCAGGCATGTCCTGTATGTGGATTGGTMCCACAGCCTCTCTCTCAATGCAGAATCAGCCTCTGCCCTGTTTGAACTCAAACTCAGGCAAGCTGTGCACCTTTAGAAATACTGAATAATGAATTTGGACTAGAAGGAGAATGTTTGATGTGCGTGTTGTGAGTTTGTGTGTAGGCCAGGTGGTGACGATTTTAATGGAATACATAACATCAAGATGGGCCCCCGCCTTCTCTCCTACTGGGACTCACTGTGACAATTCCTAATTTTACTAACAAGGATCAATATTTGTCAATCAATGGAGATTTGAAAGAAGTCCATAAAAGAGGGATTGTGCGGGTGTGTGCGCAAGCGTGCATGCGTGCATATGCCTGTGTGTGTCAGTAAGGCCTCATTGTATTAGCCTTAGGTAAAACCAGTGCATATATTAGCCCGAGACGATGGACTGTCGCATGTGATTAATGGCGTGACACAATTGAGTGGAGAGTGGACATGCCTTCTGCCCAAACACAAAGAGTCTGTCTCTACACCCACAAAGACCCTGGTCCAATACAGGCAGCTTCATCACTGAGACAGTCATTATGGCCTGGCCTGCTGGAATTGGATTTGGAGCAGCCAGCACCTGTGAACCCCAGTAGGTTTGAATGACGAGGGAGAGACCAATACACCACAGTCCTTCTGTATTGGAAATGGGCCCCGAAGGGCCACAATCATAATATTAATTCAGAGGGGCTGCTCAGGCGTTTGTGTTTAGGCTGACAGCTCTAAGTGATCTTCAGGGTCTTCCGCTTGGCTGTGCAGTCAGCGTGCTTCGCTAAGAACCGTGGGGATTTCAGAGCTACAGTAGTGCTGAATGGCAGCCATAATTCATCGCTGTCTGATGAAAACCTCGCAACTCCATTCATGTACTGAAAGCAGTAACTCCTCTAAATGTACTCTGAACATTTCATGACACTAGGTCCAATAAAATGTATTCACAATAGCTTCTGAATATTCATAATTGTATGTTCGTTAATGGGAAAATAGGTATGTTTTCCATTCCCTGAAAAGTGTATTTTGGAGATAAGAGGTATACAAAAGTAAAATGGAACAAAGGTCCTACACATTATACAGTAGCTATTGCTCCCATACAACATTTCTACAATGGTTTGGTCTGTGTTTTTCTGTTAACAACACCTTCGTGCAAAATTATGGGGCGTATGACAATYCTCATTTCAAAACCATTACAAAAGTGTAATAATTTGGTCCTCTATTCTTTTCCCCCACCTATTGTTGAGGCCCTTTGTACTTGCACAATACCAGGGTGAGGGCTATTCATTTGTGCATTCTTCAGTCCCATTTCAATGAACCTCTGAGGCTGACTGTTTACATTGATTGCCCTTGATGTTCTCAGCCAGACAGGTTGTTGTGGTGGTCTGTGTGTGTTATAACCAAGCCTCTAGTGCTGTGTTGTCCATTAGTTTACTCCAATTTGAGGAGGAGTGGTAGGGTTAGGGGACAATACATTTATATTTTTTATATGCAGTGTGTGTGTGTGTGTGTGTGTGTGTGTGTGTGTGTGTGTATTTATTTATTTACAAAAAATATGGGGAATTGGAAATGATGCAGACAATTACATTGATGGAAGCCACAATCTATCTACAATATTAAAGCTGATCCAAATGTTTTTTTTAAAATATATATATATTTTAATGCCTCTAGTGTTGATGATCAAACCCGTCGTATACGGTTTGATAGCTGTGCTCTCGGCACCCTGGAAATGATGGCTTTCTGAAGAGGCCTCTTTCTCCTCAGAGCTCAGGGCTGTGGATCTAACCACTACATCAGACGCCTTCTGTGTCAGACCCCAAATTATCAGGCTATTTTCAGACAGCATGATTCCCKTCTTTCCCCTGTTCAAAGGCTTATCCCTCCCTGCGCCTTCCTTTCTTCCTGGTGCGATAATGCTCTCCAATTGAGGGGGCTCAAAATATTTGTAATCTTCATAAAGAGCCGCAAATGGAATTATTATTTTTAAATCTCTGTGGCCGATTATCAGGCATTTGATTGCGTAATAATGGGTTTCATAGCTTGAGTAGATCAAATTTGGTGTTTGGTTATGATTTGACATGATATGCAAGGGTGTTGGGAGGGTAAGCCTATGCTGCTGCTGTGCCAGCCAATCCCAGATCCTTGCTTTCTAAACATGAGTATATGATTAGGGGTCGCTAAACAAGATTACATGATGAGAGTTCTGCACTGTAATTTGGAGGGTTTCTTTTACAAGTTGCTTTTCAGATGTTGCCTTTCTCTCTGTACACACACACGCACACACTAGGTTCCATACAGTTCAGTAATGCATGAGTAGCTTTGTGATTGCGCTGCAGACCTGTGCTTAACTTAAACTTGACTGTGACAGAGTTTGCAGTAATCCTTTGCCTGCCATCTGTTGTTTGACCTCCTCCTGGTCAACAGAGAGCGGATGAGGAACCAGCTCTTTAAGGCCCCGTCTGGCTGGCTGTCTCTGTCCGTCAGTGTGTGACTGTCAGTCAGTGAGTCAGCTGAGCTGGGACCAGGGATGAGGCGTCATTAGTAAGCCCTAGTGTAGGCCTTGTTTTAGGTAAATAGGGTCAAGAACTTGCKCAACGTCCACATGTGGAAGCTATTTTGGTGTGAGTGGGCATCAGTCATACTCAGTTGTCAGAGCAGATGCACAC
The DNA here is from genome assembly GCF_002910315.2 of Salvelinus sp. IW2-2015. Lineage (NCBI taxonomy): Eukaryota > Metazoa > Chordata > Actinopteri > Salmoniformes > Salmonidae > Salvelinus > Salvelinus sp. IW2-2015. The sequence continues at coordinate 19,018,330 of NC_036851.1, forward strand.
CGTAGCAATGGCTGGAGGATGTGACTATTATGGATCTGAAATCATGATGAAAAACAGACTTCATTCAGTCTCCACATGCCCTTAATGGATAGCTTGTAGGACAACAGATTATTTTACATAGGCCTAGGTCATTTGACAAGTTTGAAAAGTCATTACCTATTTTGATTGTCAATGAATACGTACGTTTACATGCACACTAATAATTGGATATTAAACTGATTATGGCAGTAGTCATGTAAAACCTTACTCTGCTTATCTTAATCGAAGGAAGGTCAAAATCAAAGTAAGCATATGACGATTTAAAACACCTGGTTTTCTGAGCAATCTTTCAAATTCTTAGGACATATAAATGGCTTAATCGGATGTGGATTTGATCAGCACATATGCCAGCACCGGAAAAACTGAAAGTATTCATCTTCGAAATAGTTTTCACYTACAAACTTTATATAAAATAACATTGTCAATGAGGTAGAATGTTTATTTTGTTTGTACATTTCCTGCATTTATCAAAAGTCCCATCAGGTAACCTGATCTCAGATTTGTCCTTGTAAATCGTTCTTCTTGCAAAGCATGTAGCTGTTTTAAACAAACTATTATATTAATCCTATCCTCAAGAATCTTATTATTGTGTGCATGTAACCATGCTCAATTACAAATTGTAGCTTAGTCTGACCTGTTTTTGTCTCATTGGCTTGCTGGCTACCAGGGTCAGTTATCAGGAGTCTGTATAAGGCTGTAGGACCCCACAGTGAGACCCTGTCCAGAGCTCTCATATCAGGACCAGTCATCACTCTGCTTAGTCATACCAGTCAGATCCCTCCACAGCCCAGTCCAGGTCCAGACCTACTCAATGGCCAATCAGACACATTCATCAAGCCACTCTCTTTCTCCCCCCACTGAGCCTGAGCACGGTGTGTTTTGACTCACATCAGATGGAATGAGTTCATTATGAGCTGCAGTTCTGGTCTTATTATTGGTGGAGTGCGGGGGTGTTGGGTCATTATGAGCTGCAGCCCTGGTCTTATTATTGGTGGAGTGCGGGGGTGTTGGGTCATTACGAGCTGCAGCCCTGGTCTTATTATTGGTGGAGTGCGGGGGTGTTGGGTCATAACGAGCTGCAGCCCTGGTCTTATTATTGGAGGAGTGTGGGGGTGTTGGGTCATTAAGTTCTCTGTAGTTTCTTTTTAAAGAGAACCGATTTGATTCAATTGAAGGTAGCCAAAATAGTATTTTTCATAATTTGATTGAAGGAGACATTTCTACAGAGATATTTCTGATACTGGAATTGATTTTTACATCTAAAATGTCTCAACCTTGTTTTATTCTTTCCTAGTGGTGTTTTTTTAACTGAGTTCGGTGGAGAAAGGTTCTGCACTGCATGAGCCTTGTAGTGCTGGATATGCTATATGCTTTTCAGAAAGCTAAGTCCTGCTCTTGTGCCATCTCACGCATGGACACACATATGACACACATATGACACACACACACACACACACACACACACACACAGTGTAGTCACACAAATGCACAATGCCGCCGACCTGAAAGCCAGGCTAACTTTGTTGAGTTCTTTGGCAGGCTCAGCCCAGTGGTTCCTTCCAAGTTCTCACTGAGATGGTAATGAATTAGAAAGCCCAATCAGTTCATTCCTAATACTGCTGTCCTAAAACCTCATTAAGACACAGTGATGGGTATGAAGGGTACAGTTGAGCTTTCCTTGCCTTTCTCCTGCGTCAGCATTGTTCAAATCCCAGAGTTAAGGAGCACCGAAGCCAAGAGCTCTGCTCAACAGACTGAACTACTTAGTGATTTGTGTTGCGATTAATGCATCTCCCATATGCTGCTGCACACAAACCCTGCCAGAGCAGCAGCATAAGCCAACCCCTCACTTTTATATGAGTTTACCTTCCAAGTGACTCAAATGAAATGGGCTCCACCACATGGACTGTGGATTTGTGTAGAGCCCCACTTGTTTTGAGCCCCACATCAGTTTGCAAACAATGTAAAAAAAATAAATAATAATAATTGAGAATAAAGCATAAAGCCGCATACAAACATGGTCTCTTTATTTTGTTGCTATCTTGAGTAAGGCAGCTCCAAAATGCAGGTGTTTCAGCCTAGCTCAGTGCTTTCTGTGGTGGTGGGGCAGCCAGTGGAAAATACAGAGCAGGGGTTGGTAATGTTCTCTAGTTGCACCGTGATTGGCTCAGTGTTCTGTCACTCATGGGGACACTACGTCACCGCCAAATATAAGGGTAGATGCTCGAAAACTCAAGCCCCTTGGGTGCTGCCATAGAGTTGCATCCAAGAAGGCTCAAGGTCATTGACCACAGATAAAGTGACGTCAATTCACGTTATAGCTACAGTAGCTTTTATTGGACTGATCATGTCAACGTCATACTTTCCAAATCTTAGCTAGCAGTCATCATTGTGAATCAAGTCGACAATCTACTGGCAAATCCTTTTAATTCTTGTCATATGAAGAGAAATAATGAAGAGAAATTATAGATAAAACGTATCAGTGCTCATCAGCCATTGGACATGAACGTTACACAACAAGTTGGAATTCGCAAATTCAACAATGAGTGGTTTGGAAGGAATCAATGACTAACTGCAAGCGTTGCAAAGCAATCACTAGCCCTCTATTCAGTGGTGGCTGTGTGGTCCCAAGTCTGGGTTTAAGAGTTTATTTTCCGTGCTTAAAATTATAAACATTCAACATTGGCCATGCTGTCAATCCAGCATGATTTCTGTCGCGCTCATAACAAGTGTTAACTCAGAACTGGGAAATCTGACTTCAGTGAGAAGACAACTGGGAACTGGGGGGGGGAAATTTGCTCCGACTGGGAAAATACTTTTTAAACGGTCAGGCAACTTGGAATTGCAAGTTGGGAACTCAGGCCTCTTTCTAGAGCTACAACCTGACAATCACTGACATCATTATGATTCGAGCTTGTTTTTTTCCGAGTTCCCAGTTGTCTTGAAAGCAGCAATAATCCAGAAAATGCCAGATGACAAAATTTGACCAAGAAGGACTGCCACGCTACCTTCCTGTTCATGTGAGCACAGCACAACAAGGTGAGTCCAAAAATGTATTGTATGCTGCTGCTTAAGTGATGTAATATGCCAGGGAGATATGTATACTGTAGCTAAGAAAGTAAAAGTGTATGTTGTGTAGTAAGCTGTTAGTAGCCCATGTGCCTTATCCTAATTATTTGGTATATTTTCCCCTCTTAATTTCACCTACTGTTCTGACTTGGTGGTGCACATGTAGCCAATAACCTGTTTTAGAGAAATGTAATCATATTGTAAGAGCTTTAATTGTCTGCTTATATGCCACCTTTATTTATCCTACGGTTCTGACTTGGTGTACAGTCTGTCACTGTACATTTCAAAAGTGCTGAACAAATAGTTATATTGACTACGTCCGTCCTAGCTCGCTCATTGATGTCTTATTCGAAATTACAGATTGCCTCTTATCCACTCGTCTTCCCCTTATGCCATAGTTTGTACATCTCAATTATCAGTAGAAACCACATTTGTTTAACTTCTTATGGCTGCAGGGGCAGTATTGAGTAGCTTGGATGAAAGGTGCCCAGAGTAAACGGCCTGCTCCTCAGTCATAGTTGCTAATATATGCATATTATTATTAGTATTGGATAGAAAACACTCTGAAGTTTCTAAAACTGTTTGAATTATGTCTGTGAATATAACAGAACTCATATGGCAGGCAAAAACCTGAGAAAAAATCCAACCAGGAAGTGGAAATTCTGAGGCTGGTCAATTTTCAACCAAGATCCCATTGAAATCACAGCAAGATATGGATGAGTTTGCACTTCCAAACGGCTTCCACTAGATATCAACAGTCTGTAGAACCTTGTCTGATGCCTCTACTGTGAAGGGGGGCCGAATGAGAGGGGAATTAGTTAGGTCTGCCATGACCTGACCATTCTTTGACCATGCGCGTTCACATGAGAGGGAGCTCTGTTCCATCGCTCATCTGAAGTCAATGTAATTCTCCGGTTGGAACGTTATTCAAGATTTATGTTAAAAACATTCTAAAGATTGATTCAATACATCGTTTGACATGTTTCTACGGACTGTTACGGAACTTTTGGACATTTCGTCAGGTTTTAGTGAACGCGCTTCCCTGACGTTGGATTTGTTTACCAAACATGCTACAAAAATAGCTATTTGGACATAAATGATGGACATTACCGAAAAAAACTAACATTTCTTGTGGGAGTCCTGGGAGTGCATTCCGACAAAGATCAGCAAAGGTAAGTGAAGATTTATAATGCTTTTTATGAGTTTTGTTGACTGCACAATTTGCCGGGTATCTGTATGGCTTGCTTTTGTGGCTGAACGCTGTTTTCAGATTATTGAATATTGTGTTTTGCCGTAAAGATTTTTGAAATCTGACACAGCGGTGCATTAAGAACAAGTGTATCTTTAATTCTATGTAAAACATGTATCTTTCATCAAAGTTTATAATGAGTATTTCTGTTATTGACGTGGCTCTCTACAATTTCTCCGGATATTTTGGAGGCATTTCTGAACATGGCGCCAATGTAAACGGAGGTTTTTGGATATAAATAGAACTTAATCGAACAAGACATATATGTATTGTGTAACATGAAGTCCTATGAGTGTCATCTGATGAAGATCATCAAAGGTTAGTGATTAATTTTATCTCTTTGTGCTTTTTGTGACTCCTCTCTTTGGCTGGAAAAATGGCAGAGTTTTTCTGTGAGTTGGTGGTGACCTAACATAATCGTTTGTGGTGCTTTCGCTGAAAAGCCTATTTGAAATCGAACACTTTGGTGGGATTAACAACAAGATTACCTTTAAAATGGTATAAGATACATGTATATTTGAGGAATTTTAATTATGAGATTTCTGTTGTTTGAATTTGGCGCCCTGCACTTTCACTGGCTGTTGTCATATCGATCCCGTTAACGGGATTGTAGCCGTAAGTCAGCCATATCAGCGATGTTTTTTTTAAACGGCAGTAAATGAGGCTGAATGAACTGTTTCGCTGCCAGACAAGGCTCCGCTGATATCCAGGTGTAGCAGTGGTAAGGTGCTGGAACTGCTGTTGGGACAGCTTTATGTAGGCCCTAACAGTTTGTGGACACCGTTTGGCACCGTTATAGTGCAGTTAGTGTATTGTTTATTGTGTAGAGTCTTTGCTGGCATGCATCCCCGCAAAATGTGTTGGTTTGCGCCATAAAATCGCCACTGGTGTAAGTAGAGGGCAGGTTGGCTGTTCTCCTTCACCAGTCATAATCTAACTATATTAGATGTAATGACCCATATGGGCTTCCTCTGCCATCTCCCTCTCTGGACAACGGGTCTGCCTGGAGTGGGAGGGCAGGAAGCCTGGTGTCTCTGTGAAACCTGGGTGAAACAGGGAAGGCAGCATGGGTGAGGGTAGGTCTGCGTGTGATATGCCAAGCGGGTGGTGTTAGCTTTATTAGAAGTAATCTTTAATTAGACCACCTGGCTCAGAGGAGCCAGTCTGTCCAGAACAGAACCCACCGCACCCCCATGCTCTAGTCTGAAGGAAATGGATTCTGACTGCAGGTCCAATGGAGGAGAATGTAAATCAGTTTTGAAAAGTTTGTGTTCTGGACATTTCACCACCTTAACAGTAGCTACTTCCTAGAGAAAAGACAGGCTTTGCTGGTGTGTGCGTATGCCTGCATTCGCGTTTTGTGCGTGTGTGTCAGCTCTTGTTTCCAAGTGGTGTAAATTGGCTGTTAATAGCGGAGTCTGGGCCAGTCTCCATGGGAGGTGGATTTAGAGATGACCTGTTGCAGGATCACCAGCAGGGATGATTATCTCACCAGACCAACACTTTGAAGTTTTGCCCTCCTTCTGTTTATCTCTCACTCGCATTGATTTACATCTGCTAGTTGCTAAGCTTTGTAGTGCAAAAAGAAACCCAGCTTCACGTTTCGCTAATGAGCTCCCATTTCCAGAAATGAATATCTTTTAGGAATGAGGCGGACCTTTTTCAGGTGAAAAATATGCAARGCTAGTGCAATGAATCTTTTTTTTGTGAAATGGGGCCATCTTCTTGAAGTTTGTTCATCTGTAACTTTTTGTCATCATGGACTACTGTTTAGAGAGCGGTGTACTGCAGCACTGTGACATCAGTCTGTCTGTTTGAGCTTTGAAATAGACTTTCAGTCAAGTGTCATCCTTCCTTTGTGTGTGATGTATGGTCTACTGGGACATCTAGCTATGTCTATTGATCTTTTCTTTTCAGATACAGTATACAGCCTGGGGTTGGCAGAGATGGGCAGATAAAGAGYGTGAAGGAGAGAAAGAAGGTCTGTGAGAGGGACAGTGAGACAGACAGAGAAAGATAAAGGGATTAAGATGGAGATGGACAGGGAGCCTGAGAAAGATGGAGAGAGCGAGTCAGGGGAGCCTGAGAAGGAAGGAGGTAGGGAGGTGAATCTATCCTAAATGCTTGTTTCCACTTTCCGTGGTTTGGATGTGACTCATTACAGACGTGATTCAGGATCAGTACAATAACAGCCATCTCGCCTGAGCCCATGTTCTCCCTCTGTCGCTCGTCCCTTTTCACGACTCTCGTCTCTGCTCTCCCCTCATACCCATCAGTCAGAAAGAAAACAGATGGAGTATTTAACATGAAAAAACATGTTTATCTTCCAAGATAGCTATAATTTGTCCGACATTGTGGGTTTCAGCAGTATAACTTTTCTGTTATGTGCTGTATAAACTGTCAAGCTGTGGAGAGAAGACTAGCCTGTGGTCTAACACCACATGAAGAGAAGCAAGATATTGACGGTAGAGTGTTTGCGCTTGGTACCGTATTTATCTTCCACATCTGCTCTGCATACAGTGCATTCTGAAACTATTCAGACTCCTTGACTTTTTCCACATATTGTTACATTACAGCCTTATTCTAAAATTGATTCAAATGTTTTTTCCCCCTCATCAGTCTACATAAAATACCCCATTATGACAAAGCAAAAACAGTTTTTTAGAAATGTTTTAAACTGAAATATTATATTTACAATAGTATTCAGACCCTTTACTCAGTACTTTGTTGAAGCACCTTTGTCAGCGAGTATAGCATCGATTATTCTTGGGTATGACACTACAAGCTTGGCACACCTGTATTTGGGGAGTTTCTCCCATTCTTCTCTGCAGATCATCTCAAGCTCTGTCGGGTTGGATGGGGATCGTTGCTGCACAGCTATTTTCAGGTCTCTCCAGAGATGTTTGATCGGGCTGGGCCACTCACAGACATTCAGAGACTTTTCCCAAAGCCACTCCTGCATTGTCTTGGTTGTCTGCTTAGGGTCGTTGTCCTGTTGGAAGGTGAACCTTCACCCCAGTCTGGGGACCTGAGCACTGGATCTCTCTATACTTTGCTCCGTTCATCTTTGCCTCGGTCCTGACTACAGTAGTCTCCCAGTCCATGCCGCTGAAAAACATCCCCACAGCATGATGCTGCCAGGTTTCCTCCAGATGTGACGCTTGGCATTCACGCCAATAAGTTCAATCTTGGTTTCATCAGACCAGAGAATCTTGTTTTTCATGGTCTGAGAGTCTTTAGGTGCCTTTTGGCAAACTCCAAGCGGGCTGTCATGTGCCTTTTACTGAGGAGTGGCTTCCTGTTTGGCCACTCTACCATAAAGGCCTGATTGGTGGAGTGTTGCAGAGATGCTTGTTCTTCTGGAGGAATTCTAGAGCTCTGTCAGTGACCATCGGGTTCTTGGTCACCTCCCTGACCAAGACCCTTCTCGCCCGATTGCTCAGTTTGGCTGACAAACTTCTTCCATTTAAGAATGATGGAGGCCACTTTGTTCTTGGGAACCTTCAATGCTGCATACATTTTTTGTTACCCTTTCCCAGATCTGTGCCTTGACACAATGCTGTCTCGGAGCTCTACGGATAATGCCTTTGACCTCATGGTTTGGTTTTTGCTCTGACATGCACTGTCGACTGTGGGACCTTATATAGACAAGTGTGTGCCTTTCCAAATCATGTGCAATCAATTGAATTTACCACAGATGGACTCCAAGTTGTAGAAACATCTCAAGGATGATCAATGGAAACAGGATGCACCTGAGCTCAATTTCTCATAGCAAAGGGTTTGAATACTTATGTAAATAAGGTATTTCTGTTTTTCATTTTTAATACATTTCCCCAAATTTCTAAAAGCCTGTTTTCTCTTTGTCGTTATGGGGTATTGTGTGTAGATTGCTGAGTTAAAAAAAATATGTATTTAATCAATTTTAGAATTTTAGACATAACAAAATGTGGAAAAAGGCAAGAGGTCTGAATACTTTCAAAAGTTCATTCGATTTTCACAGGATAATTGAATGAACTATTAATTTGAGTCATTACGTTCATCAAATCAAATAATTCAATTTGTTTGTAAAACTCCCTTGCGGCAGGACAAAGCTTTTTTGTTTTATCCTTGCCGCTGTCTCGCTCTCTCTCTCCACCAGAGGTTTGTCCAATGTGATTGTGAAAATGATTTGTGGGTGAGAGAGGGAAAGACTGAGAGACTGAGATGGAGGGACAAGAATGAAAGAGACGATGAGGGCATGATAAGAAGATAATCGTATTTTCTCTCCCTCCCGGATTATATATATATATTTCACTTTTTCTGTCTCCAGAATGTATCTCGCTCCCCTCACATGTTTTTGTCGTTTTAGGACAGCTTTAGTGCGCACTGTGCTACTAGTATCAAAAACTCGACCCTAGACAACACCCACTGGGCAAAAAACTGTTGAATAAATGTTGTTTCCAAGTCATTTCAACAAAAAAATTACATCTGATTTTGAATCAACGTGGACAACAGATTTTGATTTGCAAAATGTCATCAATGTAAGCAATTTTCATCTTAATTATTATTATTTTTTTACCTAAGTCCAGTGACATGGTGAATTATTTTGTTGAATTCACYTTAGTTGACAACTCAACCAAATGTAAATCGAAATTAGACATTGAACTGGTGTCTGTGCCCAGTGGGAAGTGACTAGGGTCTGGTTACAATGATGGACTCTTTTGGCATAGAGGAACTACCTCACTGCCTATGTTACTAATTTACAGTGGCGACCCGTCATTCAGAGCAGAGCCCCACCTGATTTGAGCCCCATCTTTTTAGCTATAAAAAATAATAAACATTTGATTTTGTTTTTGCCTGGTTTTCATGTTATTTTGCCATTAATACGTGTTGCATATCAGTTTGCCAACAATGTAAAAAATAATAATAATTGAGATAATAAAGCCGTAGACAAACATGGTCTCTTTTTTGCTTTCTTGAGTAAGGCAGCTCCAAAACGTAGGTTTTTCAGTTTAGCTCAGTGCTTTTTGTGGTGGTGGGGCAGCCATCAGAAAATACGGAGCGTAGGCGTTGGTAATTTTCCCTAGTTGCACTGTGATTGGATCAGTATTCTGTCACTCATGGGGACACTATGTGACCGCAACATCTACGGGGAGAGCTAGAAAATTCAAGACCCTTGGGTGCTGTCATTGGACTGATCATGGCAACATCATACTTTCAAAATCTTAGCTAGCAAGCTAGACAAGCAGTCATCTTCATGAATCACGTTGACAATCTACTGGCAAATCCTTTTCAATCATATGACGAGAAATTATAGATAAAACGTTTCGGTGCTCATCGGCCATTGGACATAAACATTACACAACAAGTTGGAAATCGCAAATTCAACAATGAGTGGTTTGGAAGGACTCAGTGGCTAAATGCAAGCGTTGTAAAACAATCACTAGCCTGCTATTCATTGGAGAGGGTTTGAGGTCCAAGTCTGGGTTTAAGGGTCTCTTTACTATGCTATATTGACTATGTCCATCCTAGCTTGCTCATTAATGTCTTAATCGGAATTACGGATTGCCTCTTATCTGCTCGTCAGGTCCTTATGCCATAGTTTGTACGTCTCAAGTATCAGTAGAAACCACGTTTGTATAAGCAAGTCATCCATATCAGCTAGGTTTTTTTAAAGACAGTAAATGATGCTGAATGAACTGTTTCGCTGCCAGACAAGGCTCCAGGCTGATATCCAGGTGTAGCTAGCGGTGGTAAGGATTCACTACATGGTGCTGAAAAGAAAGTTCTGTTGTTTGGATAGCTTTACGTAGGCCTTAACAGTTTGTTGGCACCGATTGGCACTGTTATAGTGCAATGAATGTATTGTTTCGTGTTGTGTAGTGGCTTTGCTGGCAGGCATCAGAAAACATTCTGGGGAGTTTGCCCCACCAAGATTTACATGCTAAAAAATTGCCACTGCTAATTTATCTGCTTGAATAAAATACAACGTAGGAGCTAGCYAATGGAGATTACTGAGGTTATTTTTAATGAGTGCATTTCACAATAGATAGTTTGCATCAACTACCTTCACTAAAACCACTGAAAGAATTTTGCCTGCAAACTTTGGTTTTGAATGTAGACATTCTGGCATGTCTGCCTTGTAATTTGTTAAGAGAGTTGTCTGTCTGAAGGCAGCCCACCCTTTTTTTGCCAATATAGTCCATAATTGTAACCAGACCCTAGTCACCTAGGGTTGGGTTTTCGAGACTACTGTGCTACCAACATATAGGAGGACCTAGCCAGAGGCAGAATTTCAAATCTAAAATGTATGAATTTGTATTTCTCCTCATGTTCAACCTTCACTAGGGGCAGAGTGGTGTTAGCAGATTTATAATTTTTTTAAAGATTTTTTTTTTTACAGCCAAAGAAAAAGCAGCTCATCTGAGAGATTTAGAACGCCCGAACCATGGACAGCTAGACCTGGACACAGATAGGACACACCAGGTGTGTGTGTGTGTGTGTGTGTGTGTGTGTGTGTGTGTGTGTGTGTGTGTGTGTGTGTGTGTGTGTGTGTGTGTGTGTGAGAGTGTCATATCACTGTCACCTAGGTCCATAGAGAGACGCCAGCCTCGCGTCAGCTCACTTGGTGGTGTCTCGACTGTTGTCTGTCGGCCCAGACCTTAAATCTCACAGCTGACACTCATTACAGATATTGATGCCTATTTGAGAGTCCTTCTTACGAATGACATACAGGGAATTCAAATTTTTTCGGTACAGAATATTTGTCTTGAAATCTAACAGTTGTTCATAGACCAAATTAATCTTCATATTATAATTAATTCAACAAAATCCAACCTATTATGTTGGTGATAACAATATGCTCATTTAGTAATGTCATGTAGAGTAGATTTCTGTCTCGCAGCCAGTCAAATTCCTCTTATGAATTCATTCTTCTCTTTGAGAACCAGCTCTTTGATTTATGACTCATATTCCCATTCCATCTTCCATCCAGCCCTCTCCTTTTAGACTGACATGTACAGGTCGGCACCAGCAGATCATATAATGGCTCATCTGACAACCACTTATTGTGCCATGTTCTATAAATACGCCAGAAAGTAAAAGAGCAATTGAATAGCCTTTTATTGCAGAAGTGATTTAGCTCACTGCAAATTACTTTCTGTATTGTATTCCACAGAGAACTATAAGAGGGAGAGTGAGAGGAGGGAGGGAGGGGAGGCTGGTTGGCTGGCTGGTGTAATTGTCAAAGGGGGGTAGATGGATACAGTAGCCAGGTCACATTACAGTGAAGTGACCCCACACTGTTACTGCTGCTTATTATTAAATAATTCCCGAGGTTTCTCCTTTTGTGTTGTGTGCTCTTTTATATTCATGTGTGTTGGGCACATGGAGTGTGTAGGGCCTGCTGACCCTCTCCTCACTTCACAGACAAAGGCAGCCTTTGAGCGCCTGCTTTCCATGGCCCTCAGATCATCCCTTTGTTCCTCTCCTCCCTGTCTGCCCAGAAGACCAGAGGGAAGGTCTGTTGGCTCGCTTCTGCTCTCTCCCTACCTCCCTACCTCCCTTTCTGTCTGTTCTCTCTCTCTCCCTACCTGCCTACCTCCCTTTCTGTCTGTTCTCTCTCTCTCTCCCTACCTGCCTACCTCCCTTTCTGTCTGTTCTCTCTCTCTCTCTCTGTCCTACTGCCTACCCTCCTTTCTGTCTGTTCTCTCTCTCTCTCTCCCTACCTGCCTACCTCCCTTTCTGTCTGTTCTCTCTCTCTCTCTCCTACCTGCCTACCTCCCCTTTCTGTCTGTTCTCTCTCTCTCTCTCCCTACCTCCCTCCCCTTTCTCTCTAACTGAAAGGGGGTTTGTTTGGCTTCCTTGGAGAGTCTGATATATGACATCTGTTTGTCTGGTCGTCCCTAGTGGCACATGGAAATGCATCTCCGGTATTTTCTCTGTGCTGTCTAAGCGGAGGGATGAAAAGGGATGGCGGGGTGTGGGGAAGCCTCTCAGTGTGAGAGGCGAGAGGAGGACCTGCTTTTCTGAGAGATAAAAATCTCTCATGTGGAACTGGGAGAGGAGCTGACACTGGCTTCATGAAGTTTACATGTTGCTGTCAGAGAGCTTATTGCCTTTTTCATCCCTTTGATAGACTGTGTAAAACTGCTGTCTTCCTCTGGAGTGTAGTTTCACCCTCTGCTTCCTGTCCAGTTCAGCTCCTAACCTCACTAATGGCTCTGCCTCAATCCACATCTTAGCAGCTCTCTGTCAGAAGGAGACATTACCGAAACATATATAGGTCTTCTGTGATCTCGTTTTCAATGTCATTTTATTTCCAGCATCTCATTTTCCCTTAAATACTTTTGACCCATTTGATATCCCCTTCTTTAAACAGTCATTACATTATGCATGCAAAGAAATCATAGTAAATTAAATATTCATAAGGCCATACACAGTGGCCCCCAAGGAAAGGATAATTTTGTGCTATCTGATTGGGTTAGTGGACGGGATCTATAGATTGAGCGTGTGAGGAAGAGGAGAGATTAAATGAAAAGGGAGAGATAAAGGAGAAAGATGTGGAAGAGACAATGATGGAAACAGAGAAAGGATGACATTTTTTAATTTATTATTATTATTATTTWTTTTTTTATCCCATTTTCTCCCCAATTTTCGTGGTATCCAATCGCTAGTAATTACTATCTTGTCTCATCGCTACAACTCCCGTACGGGATCGGGAGAGACGAAGGTCGAAAGCCATGCGTCCTCCGAAGCACAACCCAACCAAGCCGCACTGCTTCTTAACACAGCGCGCCTCCAACCCGGAAGCCAGCCGCACCAATGTGTCGGAGGAAACACCATGTACCTGGCCCCCTTGGTTAGCGCGCACTGCGCCCGGCCCGCCACAGGAGTCGCTGGAGCGCGATGAGACAAGGATATCCCTACCGGCCAAACCCTCCCTAACCCGGACGACGCTATGCCAATTGTGCGCGTCAGAGCCTGTGCGCGAACCCAGAGACTCTGGTGACTCCTAGACCACTGCGCCACCCGGGAGGCAGGATGACATGAACAGGGTTCAGCTGTTGTTGGGCTGGGCCACGCGTGGATCTGGAGGGAATGTTAAGGCAATTTTATATTGGAATATGGGAGCATTTGCCTTTATTTGGGACACTTTTCAAATCAAATGTTATTAGTCACATACGCCGAATACAACAGGTATAGACCTTACAGTAAAATGCTTACTTACGAGCCCCTAACCAACAGTGCAGTTTCCCAAAAATATGGATAAGAATAAGAGATAAAAGTAACAAGTAATTAAAGAGCAGCAGTAAAAAATAACAATAGACGGACGTGTTAACACATTGGTAGCGAATGTAGGTACAGTTTACAATTAGTAATGCTGTTCTTGGTGGGCTCACCAGGTTTAAAATGCTCATAGCTTCGGCCTGGGTTCAGGTCTCCAATGCAGCTGTAAAACGTCCAAGCGCTGCCAAAAAGTAGTACAAATTTCACAGTAGCTGACGTGTATCAAGAAGCATTCGAGTCTCAAAGATGTAGAAAGTCTTTATTATTATTCAATCCAGGTTTGATTGACACTTCAAGTGACACCATGCTTATATTTCATCTTCAATGACCGCGTAGAGCAAACAGGCATCACAGACTCGCACTACAACCTTCCATCTCTCTCTACCCTCCCTCCCTCTTCTGAGAACAATCATCACTTCTTATTTCGCCCCTCCATTCGGTGCCTGGGAGCAAAGAAGGCGAACCTAGGGGTGAGTACGACACTTCCCCGCCTTGCTTTCACGTGCACTGTCCAATCGAGAGAGTTTTCATTCTGTATTTTCTAGTGAGCTCGGTCTGTTTTACTCCATACTTGGAGTGTCGCACTTTACCATACATACCACCACCCCTCTGCTTCCTGGTCCAGATATTCCGCTCTCTAAACCTCAACTATCCTCTCCTCTCTCTCTCGAGTGCTTTCACCTCCTCTCTCCCCAAGTCTCTTCTATCGGCCAGCTCTTCTCTCTCCTCTCTCCACTTTCCCAACTCCTACCACGCACATAAGGTGATCATTAGAGCTCATAAGTATATGCATCGAGAGAAGGGGTCGTTGAGGGCACCACATTTCGTAAACCCAATTCATAGCATTCCCGCTAAAACGTTGGCGGATAGAGCTTCCAATGGGTTAAAAAAATGGAGGTGGGAAAGCCTTAGACAGACACACAGTATACGCAAGAACTCGAGAGCATTTGGCAGACATATCCACCAACAGACGCAGACAGGCCTATAGACCGAAAGACAGAATTAAGGCCAGACAGACATGAGCCACTCACGAGAGAGCGGTAGAAGCAGCACAGACACAAGACAGGGCAGACGACAGTATAAACTCACAGACGGGGAGGCAGGTAGGCAGGGACAAGACACGACTCAAAACTCTAATGTGCAAGCACTGTCTGTTCACGAGCACGACATTTGCACACAATCCACATGTTCTTCCTGCCTCACAGGGCGTCTGGATCCTGAGCAACAGTAAACACCACGGTCCTCTCCTTCACAGAGCCCTTGTACCGGACCCACCAGCTCTCTCTTCACAGGCCTGGTCTGACACAAACCCAGCCACCTTCTTCCTGTTTTCACGAAGCAAGACGTGGAACTATTGTCTGACCACACTTAACACACTTTTCTTCTCCTTTAAGGCCGACCGTGCGACGCCCACACCTCTCTCCCTTCACAGGGCCTGTCCGGACCAAGACACAACTCCTCCTCTATCAGGGCCTGTCTGACACCCCCTGTCCCCTTCAAGGGCCTGTCGGACACAACAACGTCTCCCTTCACAGGTGAGGCCTTGTTCCATGAACACACACCATTTGCCTCCACGCGGTCATACAAGGGCCTAGCTCTGGACTTCTCACCACACTCACACCATCATGCCTTCTACATGGGTTACCCGCTCGCTAACCAAACCATCACTCTTCTTTAACCTTCACAACGGGCCTGTCTGACCGCACACACATCTCTGCCTTCACAAGGGCCTGACGGATCCTCAACAACCCCCTCTCCTTCACAGCGGCTTGGGTCAGGACCACCACCCCTGACTCATTCTCACAAGGGCCCCAATTCTATATGACGCGCAACACCTCTTTCCTTCACGGGGCCCTGTCCGGACCAACGCAAGCCTGCGTCCACTCCTTCACAAATAGGGCCTGTCTGACACACAACGCTCCTCTTCGCTTTCACTCAGGGCCTGTCTGACATGCGACATACCTGCAGCCCTTCACCAGGCCTGTTGAACGACACCACCTCTTCTTCCTTCAAGCGGCCTGTTGTAAAACACATCAGAACACTCCTCCTCTTCACAGGGCGCCTGCTCATGACGACATCCACACCTAACTCCTTCACCAGGGCGTCTGGAACCACACACCCCCTCTTCTGCATTCAAACGTCAGGCGCTGTTCTGGACACCCGATCTCCGTCATCAGGGCCTGTCTGGACACACACCTCTCTCCTTTCACCAGGGCCCTTGTCCTGACACCAATAACAGCCGAGACCCTGACAACAAACGCCCTTCTTACTCCTCTACACAGGGCCTGTCTGACAACAACTTTGTTTCCCCCTCCCTCTATGACACCTCTCCTTCACAGGCATGCTGTCTGACCCACACCTCTCTCTTCCACTTGGAGGGCCTGTTGACACACAAACCTCTAGCACCTCATTCTTTCACCCAAGGGCCCTGTCTTGAAACACACGAGCTCCTCCCTTTCCTTCACGTAGGGCCATTGCTTGTCGGGCCAAAGACAACACCACTCTCTCATCCTTTCCCAGCTGTCTGACAACGCCTTCTTTAAACAGTCATTACATTATTGCATGCAAAGAAATCATAGTAATTAAATATTCATAAGGCCATACACAGTGGCCCAAGGAAAGGATAATTTTGTGCTATCTGATGGGTTAGTGGACGGGATCTATAGTTGAGCGTGTGAGGAAGAGGAGAATTAAATGAAAAGGAGAGATAAAGGAGAAAGATGTGGAAGAGACAATGATGGAAACAGAGAAAGGATGACATTTTTAATTTATTATTATTATTATTTTTTTTTTATCCCATTTTCTCCCAATTTTCGTGGTATCCAATCGCTAGTAATTACTATCTTGTCTCATCGCTACAACTCCCGTACGGGATCGGGAGAGACGAAGGTCGAAAGCCATGCGTCCTCCGAAGCACAACCCAACCAAGCGCACTGCTTCTTAACACAGGCGCGCCTCCAACCCGGAAGCCAGCCGCACCAATGTGTCGGAGGAAACACCATGTACCTGGCCCCTTGGTTAGCGCGCACTGCGCCCGGCCCGCCACAGGAGTCGCTGGAGCGCGATGAAGACAAGGATATCCCTACCGGCCAAACCCTCCCTAACCCGGACGACGCTATGCAATTGTGCGCGTCAGAGCCTGTGCGCGAACCCAGAGACTCTGGTGACTCCTAGACCACTGCGCCACCCGGGAGGCAGGATGACATGACCAGGGTTCAGCTGTTGTTGGGCTGGCCCACGCGTGGATCTGGAGGGAATGTTAAGGCAATTTTATATTGGAATATGGGAGCATTTGCCTTTATTTGGGCACTTTTCAAATCAAATGTTATTAGTCACATACGCCGAATACAACAGGTATAGACCTTACAGTAAAATGCTTACTTACGAGCCCCTAACCAACAGTGCAGTTTCCCCAAAATATGGATAAGAATAAGAGATAAAAGTAACAAGTAATTAAAGAGCAGCAGTAAAAAATAACAAATAACAATATGTGCGGGGGCACCGGTTGTTGAGGTAGTATGTACATGTAGGTAGAGTTATTAAAGTGACTATGCATAGATGACAACAGGAGTGGCAGTGGTGTGGAGAGAGAGGGGGGGGGGTGGCAATGCAAATAGTCTGGGTAGCCATTTGACTAGAGGTTCAGGAGTCTTATGGCTTAA
>NC_036851.1:19035640-19202586 GCF_002910315.2 Salvelinus sp. IW2-2015
ATACATAATACCATATGTGGCGGGGCACCGGTTAGTTGAGGTAGTATGTACATGTAGGTAGAGTTATTAAAGTGACTATGCATAGATGACAACAGAGAGTGGCAGTGGTGTGGAGAGAGAGGGGGGGTGGGCAATGCAAATAGTCTGGGTAGCCATTTGACTAGAGTTCAGGAGTCTATGGCTTAGGGGTAGAAGCTGTTTAGAAGCCTCTTGGACCAAGACTTGGCGCTCTGTGGACCGAGAACAGTCATGAACTAGGGAGGCTGGTGTCTCTGACAATTTTAGGGCCTTCCTCTGACACCGCCTGGTATAGAGGTCCTGGATGGCAGGAAGCTTGGCCCCAGTGATTACTGGGCCGTTCGCACTACCCTCTGTAGTGCCTTGCGGTCGGAGGCCGAGCAGTTGCCATACCAGTCAGGATGCTCTCGAGTTGCAGCTGTAGAACCTTATGAGGATCTGAGGACCCATGACAAATCTTTTTAGTCCCTGAGGGGAATAAGTTTTGTTGTGCATGCTTCAAGACTTGTCTAGTTGTGCTTGGACCATGTTAGTTTTGTTGGTGATGTGAACACCAAGGAACTTGAAGTTCTCAACCTGCTCCACTGCAGCCCATCATGTGAGAATGGGGGCGTGTCTCGTCCTCTTTTTCCGTAGTCCACAATCATCTCCTTTGTCTTGATCACGTTGAGGGAGAGGTTGTTGTCCTGGCGCCACACGGCCAGGTCTCTGACCTCCCTATAGGCTGTCTCTTTGTTGTCGGTGACAGGCCTACCACTGTTGTCATCTGCAAATGTAATGATGTTGTTGGAGTCGTGCCTGGTCGTGCAGTCATGAGTGAACAGGAGTACAGGGGATGAGCATGCGTCTCAACTACGAGTGTGCTCCCTGTCAATTGAAATCTTTATCGGCCAGAACAGACAGGAATTCATGTATATATCTTAACACACGCACCAGCCACAGAACGCAAGCCACCTCACAGTCACGGAAGATCTCAGCAATCACATCTCTCCGTCTGTCGGGGTAGAAGCTGTTTAGAAGCCTCTTGGACCAAGACTTGGCGCTCTGGTACCGAGAACAGTCTATGACTAGGGAGGCTGGTGTCTCTGACAATTTTTAGGGCCTTCCTCTGACACCGCCTGGTATAGAGGTCCTGGATGGCAGGAAGCTTGGCCCCAGTGATGTACTGGGCCGTTCGCACTACCCTCTGTAGTGCCTTGCGGTCGGAGGCCGAGCAGTTGCCATACCAGTCAGGATGCTCTCGARGGTGCAGCTGTAGAACCTTATGAGGATCTGAGGACCCATGACAAATCTTTTTAGTCTCCTGAGGGGGAATAAGTTTTGTTGTGCATGCTTCAAGACTTGTCTAGTTGTGCTTGGACCATGTTAGTTTGTTGGTGATGTGAACACCAAGGAACTTGAAGTTCTCAACCTGCTCCACTGCAGCCCCATCGATGAGAATGGGGGCGTGCTCGGTCCTCTTTTTCCTGTAGTCCACAATCATCTCCTTTGTCTTGATCACGTTGAGGGAGAGGTTGTTGTCCTGGCGCCACACGGCCAGGTCTCTGACCTCCCTATAGGCTGTCTCTTTGTTGTCGGTGATCAGGCCTACCACTGTTGTCATCTGCAAATGTAATGATGTTGTTGGAGTCGTGCCTGGTCGTGCAGTCATGAGTGAACAGGGAGTACAGGAGGGGGATGAGCATGCTCTCCTGAGGGGCCCCTGTGTTGAGGATCAGCGTGGCGGATGTGTTGTTACCTACCCTTACCACCTGGGGGCAGCCCGTCAGGAAGTCCAGGATAAAGTTACAGAGGGAGGTGTCCTTAGCTTATTGATGAGGTTTGAGGGCACTATGGTGTTGAACGCTGAACTGTAGTCAATGAATAGCATTCTCACATAGGTGTTCCTTTTGTCCAGGTGGACAAGGGCAGTGTGGAGTGCAATAGAGATTGCATCATCTGTGGCTCTGTTGGGGCAGTATGCAAATTGGAGTGGGTTTAGGGTTTCTGGGATGATGGCGTTGATGTGAGCCATGACCAGCCTTTCAATGCACTTCATGGCTACAGACATGAGTGCTACGGGTCGGTAGTCATTTAGGCAGGTTACCTTAGTGTTCTTGGGCACAGGCACTATGATGGTCTGCTTAAAACATGTTGGTATTACACACTCGGACAGGGAGAGGTTGAAAATGTAATTTACATTGTAGAATAGTAGTGAAGACATCAAAACTATGAAAAAACACAGTATGGAATCATGTAGTAACCAAAAAAGTGTTTTATATTTGAGATTTTTCAAAGTAGCCACCCTTCGCCTTGATGACAGCTTTGCACACTCTTGGCATTCTCTCAACCAACTTTATCATTTAGTCACCTGGAATGCATTTCAATTAACAGGTGTGCCTTGTGAAAAGTACATTTGTGGAATTTATTTCCTTCTTAATGCGTTTGAGCCAATCAGTTGTTGTGACAAGGTAGGGGTGGTATAGAGAAGATACACAAAATGTCAAGAACTTTGAAAGTTTCTTCGAGTGCAGTCGCAAAAAGTGTGCAAAGCTGTCATCAAGGCAAAGGGTGGCTACTTTGAAGAATCTCATATCTAAAATATATTTTGATTTGTTTAACACTTTTTTGGTTATTACATGATTCCAGATGTTTTGATGTCTTCACTATTATTCTACAATGTCGAAAATAGATCAAATAAAGAAAAACCCTTGAATGAGTAGAGTAGGTGTATCCACACTTTTGACTGGTACTGTATAATAAAGGAGGCTGCAGTGATGATGCAGTGAATGGATCATGCTCAATTCCCATCCTGTGAATGTGTAGCAGATGGACGGTCTATAATCAGAGGCAGCAGAGGTCTGTAGCTCAGCTGTGATGGGCGGGCTGGCTGGCTGCATTCTGTGGTTTTGCAGTCAGTGACTCCATCCCGCTGAGAATGAGTTACAGATGGCTGATGCTGCAAAGCCGCTGGCTGCCGGGAACTGACTCAGGAGTCACATCCCTATGACCCTCTCACCTCCTGTTCACTGGGGGATTACACTCCCAACTCTATGGATAGACCAGGGTTCTAACATGACTTAGTCTTGTTTTAATTTCCTTTTGGTGGCCACAGATCTGAAAGAGGGCTGCACTGGATAGAACAATATGCTGTAGCTTCACCTACATATGTATGGCTCTCCACCATGTTGAATAGCTCTGACCTATCCTATCAGGTAATGTATATGACCAGTAGCCAGAAGACAGGGGGAAGGAGATGAGACACCCAGGCTGTATCATCACTGTCTATGGAGAAGAATTAGGATGGGGTCAAGGCTCCCTCAGTCTCTCTCTGTCTCTCTGTGTAATAACAATCACTGCTACAATGGGCTACTGTAAAGCTGTCGCTTTCAAGGAGAGGGACACTAATCCTGCCGTCACAGACTTGTGCGTGCACATGTGCGCGAGCCTGTGTGTATCCAACTATCCCTGGAGAGAGGGCATGTCTGGATGGGAGGAGTAGATGAACGGCAGAGAGTAGGAAGGGTGAAGGGAGGGATGAGAGGATAGGCTTGAGCCTTCTGTAGCAGTGGCTTGATCCTCAGCTCTGATCCCAGTCCCCAGAGTCTATGTTCTGTTCTGGAGTCTCCAAACTGCAGGTTTGAATTTGCATGGGCTTTCTGGAGAGGGAAACAGCTGGGCATTGTGAAACTAAATCCATCCTCTAAGTGGCAGGAAGTCTTTTCAACATCATTCATCTACTGTCTGCTCTCATCTCCGTCCGTTCAGAGAATAAACAGATCGAAAAAGAGCTGTCAGAGACAAATCTGTCTCCTCTCTGCCGACCCTGGCCCCTGACCTCTGCTAACTTTGTACTGCAGTCATACTGTAGATATGTCTTTCTCTGTCGCTCTCTCTTTCCTCTCTCTATCTCCTCTCTCTTTCCTCCTCTTTCCTCTCTTCTTTCCCCCCCTTTCCTCTCTCTCCTCTCTCAATTCAATTTCAATTTAAAGGGCTTTATTGGCATGCGAAACACATGTTTACATTGCCAAAGCAAGTGAAATAGATAATAAACAAAAGTGAAATACATTACACTTACAAACGTTCCAAAAGAATAGAGACATTATCAGAACTCAGGACAAGACCCATATGCAGACAGTTCAAATCACAGAAGATGAGACAGAGGGCTGTGAGATAGAGGTTTAATCCTTGATACATGTCGTGACTTTACTTTCATTAATCTGATAACTGTTATTTATTTAATCCACTAACTATGTTTAATTGCTACCCAAATTAAATGAATTATGTAACAAGTAACTCGTTAGGAATTTGGGGCACCACGGAAGAGGTTGTTTAAAGAGTTACCATCTCACGGATTAAACTCTATAAGGTATATATCTATTACATCGATAAACAGTCACTCTTATCATATCATCATTCTGAACAGTCGTAACCTCATGCATCTGCAAAAAAAACAGCCTTACTCACGATTCAGTACTACACAAATTGGTTTAATTATTTATTTACTAGCTAACTAAATAATAACACAGAATAAACATACACCCTTTACATGAGACACATGTCCCTAGTGGACTGACTAAAATATGACAGATTGTTACAACGAATGAAGAGTGGAGAGGGAGAGCGAGATGTTCACTCTGGAAGATAGCTAGCCAGCCGTGTCGACGGTTCCCATTGGTGATGATAGTTGGAGAATACGGTGATTTGAGAGTAGGATGGGATGGTTTGAAGTGTAGTAGGATGGTCCCTCTTAGATTCACTTTCCTTGATATCTGACTCAAGACAGCTAATCAGCTGTCTCAGTGATTGTCTGGGAGGTGAGCTTCTCGCCTACACCTCGTTGATTATTCAGGATTTGGACCACAATGGACATGAGCTGCAGCTCGCCGTCTCTCTGGTCTAAAAGAAGGCGAGTTTATTTCTTCACCTCGTGTTGAGGTTCAAAGTTCCAACCATTTTATTAAACATGTAGCTACCGCTTCACGTTTCCTGGTCTAATGTTAATTTCGTTGGCAATGGTTTTTATGCACTCTCGTCAAAAGGGGATTGTTCCATCAGTCTGACACGCTCTCCGACCTCACTCGGGGCATGGCTACTTACTTATACACAGGTTATAGGAGATACAGTTGAAGTCGGAAGTTTACATACACCTTAGCCAAATACTTTTCAACAAAATTTTTCACAATTCCTGACATTTAATCCTAGTAAAAATGCCATGTCTTAGGTCAGTTAGGATCACCACTTTATTTTAAGAATGTAAAATGACAGAATAATAGTAGAGACAATGATTTATTTCCGCTTTTATTTCTTTCATCACATTCCCAGTGGGTCAGAAGTTTACATACACTCAATTAATATTTGGTAGCATTGCCTTTAAATAGTTTAACTTGGGTAAAATGTTTCGGGTAGCCTTCCACAAGCTTCCCACAATAGGTTGGGTTAATTTTGGCCCATTCCTCCTGTCAGAGCTGGTGTAACTGAGTCAGGTTTGTAGGTCTCCTTGCTTGCACATGCTTTTTCAGTTCTGCCCACACATTTTCTATAGGATTGAGGTCAGGGCTTTGTGATGGCCACTCCATACCTTGACTTTGTTGTCCTTAAGCCATTTTGCCACAACTATTGAAGCATGCTTGGGGTCATTGTCCATTTGGAAGACCAAAGCTTTAACTCCCTGATTGATGTCTTGAGATGTTGCTTCAATATATCCACATAATTGTACTTCCTCATGATGCCATCTATTTTGTGAAGTGCACCAGTCCCTCCTGCAGCAAAGCAGCCCCAGAACATGATGCTGCCAACCCCGTGCTTCACGGTTGGGATGGTGTTCTTCGGCTTGTAAGCCTCCCCCTTTTTCCTCCAAACATAACATGGTCATTACGGCCAAACAGTTCTATTTTTGTTTCATCAGACCAGAGGACATTTCTCCAAAAAGTATGATCTTTGTCCCCATGTGCAGTTGCAAACCGTAGTCTGGCTTTTTTATGGCGGTTTTGGAGCAGTGGCTTCTTCCTTGCTGAGCAGCCTTTCAGGTTATGTCGATATATGACTCGTTTTACTTTTACTGATATAGATACTTTTGTACCTGTTTCCTCCAGCATCTTCACAAGGTCCTTTGCTGCTGTTCTGGGATTGATTTGCACTTTTCGCACCAAAGTACGTTCATCTCTAGGAGACAGAACGTGTCTCCTTCCTGAGCGCTATGATGGCTGAGTGGTCCCATGGTGTTTATACTTGTGTACTATTGTTTGTACAGATGAACGTGGTACCTTCAGGTATTTGGAAATTGCTCCCAAGGATGAACTAGACTTGTGGAGGTCTACAATTTATTTTTGGCTGATTCCTTTTGATTTACCCATGATGTCAAGCAAAGAGGCACTGAGTTTTAAGGTAGGCCTTGAAATACATCCACAGGTACACCCCCAATTGACTCAAATTATGTCAATTAGCCTATCAGAAGCTTCTAACGCCATGACATTTTCCAAGCTGTTTAAAGGCACAGTCAACTTTTGTGTATGTTAACTTCTGACCCACTGGAATTGTGATACAGTGAATTATAAGTGAAATAATCTGTCTGTAAACAATTGTTGGAAAAATGTATTGTGTCATGCACAAAGTAGATGTCCTAACCGACTTGCCAAAACTATAGTTTGTTAACAAGAATTTTGATGAGTGGTTGAAAAACTAGTTTTAATGACTCCAACCTAAGTGTAGGTAAACTTCCGACTTCAACTGTAGATTCTCTCATACCTCCTAAAATCACATTCCTATCTTAACAAAATACGTGAATAATTTGTCATATTATATACACAATGTAAAAGATGGAGACTTCATACCTGTAGTGTAAATACTTTTCAAGCTACAGTATTTATTTTATACCAGTATTAATGACATTACAAAATATAAAACAATATGACATTAGTTTTCTATAGCTTCACATTTCCACAAACGTCAAAGTGTTTCCTTTCAAATGGTATCAATAATATGCATATCCTTGCTTCAGGTCCTGAACTGCAGACAGCTAGATTTGGGTGTCATTTTAGGCGAAAATTGATCCTTAGTCTGATGGCCTTGAGATAGAATCTATTTTTCCATCTCTCGGTCCCAGCTTTGTACCTGTACTGACCTCGCCTTCTGGATGATAGCAGGGTGAACAGGCAGTGGCTTGGGTGGTTCTTATCCTTGATTATCTTTTTGGCCTTCCTGTGACATTGGGTGCTGTAGGTGTCATGGAGGGCAGGTAGACTGCCCCTGGTGAATTGTTGGGCAGACCACACCACCTTTAAGAGAGCCCTGCAGTTGCGGGCAGTGCAGTTTCCGTACCAGGTGGTGATACAGCCCGACAGGATGCTCTCAATTGTGCATCTGTAAAAGTTTGTGAGGGTTTTAGGTGCTAAGCCAAATTTCTTCAGCCTCCTGAGGTTGAAGAGGCGCTATTGCGCCTTCTTCACCACACTGTCTGTGTGGGTGGACCATTTCAGTTTGTCAGTGATGTGTACTCCGAGGAACTTGAAGCTTTACACCTTCTCCACTGCGGTCCCATCGATGTAGATAGGGGGGTGCACCCTCTACTGTTTCCTGAAGTCCACGATCATCTCTTTTGTTTTGTTATTGTTGTGTGAGAGGTTATTTTCCTGGCACCACACTCCCAGGGCCCTCACTTCCTCCCTGTAGGCTGTCTCGTCATTGTTGGCAGTCAGGCCTACTACTGTTGTGTCATCTGCAAACTTGATAATTGAGTTGGAGGCGTGCGTGGCAACGCAGTCATGGGTGAACAGGGAGTACAGGAGGGGGCTGAGCACACATCCTTGTGGGGCCCCAGTGTTGATGATCAGCGAAGTGGAGGTGTTGTTTCCTACATTCACCACTTGGGGGCGGCCCGTCAGGAATTCCAGGACCCAGTTGCACAGGGCGGAGTTCAGCCCCAGGGCCTCAAGCTTAATGATGAGCTTGGAGGGTACAATAGTGTTGAATGCTGAGCTATAGTCAATGAACAGTGTTACATAGGTATTCCTCTTGTCCAGATGGGATAGGGCAGTGTGCAGTGTGATGGTGATTGCATCGTCTGTGGATCTATTGGGGCGGTAAGCAAATGGAAGTGGGTATAGGGTGTCAGGTAAGGAAGAGGTGATATGATCCTTGACTAGTCTCTAAAAGCACTACATGATGACAGAAGTGAGTGCTACGAGGTAAGTTACCTGTGGCGCTGATGTTTAGTTTTTTGTGTGCTCTACGGCAACAGTGTCTAGATGGAATTTGTATTTGTGGTCCTGGCAACTGGACCTTTTTTGAGATGCCATTAGTTTGTACTGTCAAGGCCCAGGTCTGACAGAATCTGTGAAGAAGTTCTAGGTGCTGCTCTAGGCCCTCTAGTAGGGTGAGGCCGGGTTCTGCAGACCGTTTTAGTCCCCTTGACAATTCGTTGATTTGTATGTTTAAGAGGGTGGGGCTTAAGCTGCATCCCTGTCTCACCCCCCGGCCCTGTGGAAAGAAATGTCTGTATTTTTTGCCTATTTTAACCACACATTTGTTGTTTGTATTCATGGATTTTATAATGTTGTATATTTTCCACCAACACCACTTTCCATCAATTTGTATAGCAGGCCCTCGTGCCATTTTTTGAAATCAACAAAGCATGAGAAGACTTTGACTTTGTTTCTCTCTCTTTTCTCTATCTCTGTTTCTGTCTATCTGTTGCACTTTCTCTTTCTGCCACTCTCTCTCTCTATCACTCTGTGTGTATTGCATGAAACTTGTTCCAAAGTTTCAGTGTTGGTTTAACCTTGCTCTCTCCTCATCTGTCATTTTGGATCCCCCCCTTTCCACCCCCAGTATTACCCAGACGCAATGGATACCAGAGGGCCTGCCAAAAGGCTTGCTGCCAGGCCAGTGCAGAGATTAGGGGAGTGGTCTCTCTCTCTTTCCCAACTCTTTCTCCTCTTCTTTCTTCACCTCCCCCTCTCTCTTTCTCTCTCTCCTCATATTTGCTGATGGTCAGCCTGTGGTCTAAGCAAGCCTATCCTCCCATCTGGGGTCTGAAAGGGGAAACCTAGGCATGGCAATGTACCAGTGAGTTGACCGTCAGTGCCCGAGCTGACAAGGTAAAAGATCTGTTGTTCTGCCCCTGAGCAAGGCAGTTAACCCACTGTTCCCCGGGCGACGAAGACGTGGATGTCGATTTAAGGCAGCCCCCCGCACCTCTCTGATTCAGAGGGGTTGGGTTAAATGCGGAAGACACATTTCAGTTGAAGGCATTGTCGTACAACTGACTAGGTATCCCCCTTACCCATTTCATAATAAACCCAGTGTTATGCCCAGTGTGGATAGCCTGGATCAGAGCTCCCATCCTCAGCTCCACCCTTGTTGTTGTGGTTGGGCTCTGCATCAGGATACTACTCTCAGACAGGATGCTGCTCTATATGAGTCCTCCTAATACTCTACTACAGGCTCTGTCTAGACTCATGCTCATTGGCTGAAGCATTGGGGTTCTTTTGATACTCTATTGAGAAGTACCATGTCAGATGAAAGATTTTTTTCTCACTAAATCAGGATTCCTTTCTTCCTCACTCTGCCTGCCAGCCGTCCCTCTAATGGCTTCAGAGTCAGAGAAGAAAGCAGATTTCCAGCGAGAGACAGATGCAGCGGTTTTGATCAAGATTACTCTATTATGTGTATAAGACAATTTTCTCCGTGACACAATACTGTGTGGAATGGAGAGATTACTTGACAGTCTCTCTTGCTGAGAAGATTTATTCAGATATGTAGGCAACTAACCATCCTGTACCAGTTCTACATTTCCTCTGTCACCATTGATGACCTTTGCCAAGTTGCCAAAGCAGCATTATGTCTGTTTATTTCAAAGACTCTTGATTAGTAGCCTGTGAAATGTGATTAACTTTCATTACACTGTACCATGCTGTTTATTTTTGAATGTTATAATAAATAGTAATGTCTTTTTTTTAAGTGTCCTTATAAGGGAGATGGTTCCTGATTGGAGAGAGGAGCAGCTCAGAACTGGTTATGATAAACACATACTCACCTTTCATTCAGGTAGTTAGCTTGCCACCTCTGTCACTCTCTGTGTGTGCTGTTGGCCCAGGTTTCCCTCTCTCAGTGGGACTGTGGGATTGATTGATCACTTCATTTAGTCCTGGGGGCAGACTAGTTAACCTCCCCGTAGGCCGGGGGGTGGAGGGATGGGGTGGAGTAGGGGAGAGWCACACTGACCCAATCCCAAAGGACCTCTAAACCCTACGCCTTATTCACCCGTGGAGATCTGACAGGATTTGATTGGTATAAGCAATATGGTGAAACTTCCACTTCGCCTATCAGAGGGCTTTCCTCTACATGACCATGTACAGTATCATCCACATCTTTAGACTTTTCAATATGAACATCGGTTAAGACATCAACACATCTTTCAGTGTTTTTCCAAATGTATTCTTTACTAGTGATCTCAACATGTTTTGGGCATTAGCTATTCCTCTGTATCATACATAAATTATTATCCACTTTAGGAGGCGGCTCTCCATAGTAGCAAGAAGTAGCAACATCTGAGACATTCTTCAGGGTGAGTGTGGCTCAGTGCCTGCTACTGGGCTAATGTTAGGAGGGATACACGTGCCACTGGAGAATGTTTATGGCTGTTCAACATGGCATTGTGCTCTCTGTGTGTGCGTGTGCGTGCGCGTGATGGTCAGAAAGAGAACACGGGCACTCATTGTCATGTATAATGATGTGTTGCTCTCCTGGCGTGATTCCTTGTTGTCTTCCACCACTGGAATCCATATGGATTTATGGTAATGAATCGGTGTCCTGCTGCCTGTGGAACAGTAGTTGTACAGTGTAGAGCGCTGCTGTACGACAGATCATATTCTACCCACTGCTGACGGGTCCAGAAACCTCCCTCTGGCTCTCTGGTGATAGATGGCTCTGCTCTAGCCTGTACTCACACGCCCTACAGGTCCTGTTCCTCTATTTATGGGGATGTGATTGGCATGGGGAGGGGGGGTGACTGAAGAGGGGGCAGTTTGGAGAGAGAAGAGGTTTAGGTTTGGCTCGGAGAAGCCTATGGTGAGTTGAGGCCACACTCCATCTGTATTGATTTATATGTCTGTAACTCTCTGCAGGTAAATCAGTGGACAACTACTAGCTGCACATCACATCGGATCTGGCTCTACAGAAAGTACTATAGCAGATGTTTCCATCCAGTACAGTGCAGTTCAGGGGGATGTTTGGAAGTCGAGAGAGACTACAGTGAAAGGATGCCGGCAGTCGCGGTACCCTGTTTCTCTACACTGCTTGCTTTTCCAGTGTTTCAGTAGGCGGAGGATAGACTGTAGAAGACTGACATACCACAGTCCAACTTGAAGTTAATCTTCTATTGTTGTCCATTTAGATTTCACATCATGTTCATGATTCCTCTTTTCCCTTGCTCTTCACTTTGGTGCTCTAACTAACCTCCAAGCTAACTGGACACCCTAATGAATCTAATCAGGGTCTAGTTGCTAAGCTGTGATAGGCTTAGAGCTGGTTACTCACACCTTTATGGGAGATAAGGGGTGTGGTTAAGTGTTTGGGGTGTTTAGGGGAGTTCTGGCTACGGAGGCTGCCTGCTCAGCTCTTAAATTGGTGATCAGCCCTTATCACATTCCTCTGGTGGGCAGCTCTTTCTCTCTCTCTCTCTCTCTCTCTCTCTCTCTCTCTCTCTCTCTCTCTCTGCCTCGTTCTCTCACTTCACACATCCATATGGTTGTGCCACCAGCTGCAGTCTTCAGCTCAGCAACACACTCAATGCTATCATCTCCATGTCAGTCTCTCTCCCTCATCTCCTGGTCATCTGAGAAAGGAACAGACTTTTTCAATTACAGAGACGTTGAAAGTGTTTTCTTCTGGGTATGGTGCTGCAATGATTATCCTCTGAGAGGCTCTGTTGTTTGACCGTGTGTTCCCCAGTCCTTGCTCAGCCAGCCGGAGGGGAAGTGGTGAGTAACTTTTACATATTCATAGCAAACATGCCATTTCACACACAGACTGACTGACAGCCATGGGATCTCCGCCTGYATACAGTCATGTTAGTTTGGTAGCTTCTGTCATGAATTAGGTATTTCAGCGCCTTTTTCTCTCTATTTGATTAAATACTTTCAGCTTCAGTAATTGACTGCCTTGTGTTTCTTTAGGCTAGTTTTGACACAACTTGTGTTTTTTAAGTCGATTTAGAATATTTACATTCAATTGATTTCTGTGTCTATAAGCCTTGTCATGACAATTTGTCGGATTCTGCTTTCTTGTGTGCTACACTATAGTATGGTAGCTTATGACATTTTGTGATTGAAACATCTTTGGAACCATGTCCTCCCGTTTCTTTTGCGCTGCTCTGTAGAGCCTGCCAAGTAGGATGTTGGGAGAGGGGGGCTTCATGTTTAGAGAGAGAGCGATGGGGGATAAAAAAGAGAGGGAGGGGGGGGGGGGGGGAAAGAGGGAAACATTGAGAAGAGAGAAAAGAGCAAAAGAGAGAGAGAAATAAAAGGAAAGAGAGTGAGAGAAGGGAAAAGGCAGTGTAGAGGCAGTCTCCTGTCATCTCAGCTGTTGTGAATTAAGTGGACTGACAGCACACATCTCCCTGCATCTCACAGCTGTGCCACATGCCTTCCACTTTATTTTTAACTCCACTTATATTGGGCTACGGCAGGGACAGGGAACAGCCTATTGTCTCTCAGGAATGTGTGTGTGTGTGTGTGTGTGTGTGTGTGTGTGTGTGTGTGTGTGTGTGTGTGTGGGTAGTTGGCTCTGCATATCAGGGGAGTCTAGGCATTTATACCTAAAGCTGTTGGTGGGTGTTACGCGTCAAAAATCATGTCAGATATGACAAGTTAAAGTACAGTTTATATCTGAGCGGTACACTGCTGGGTCTGCTGTCTTTATTGTGGGTGTGTGTATAAATCGCAAGGTTCATTCCACAATAGACGTGCTGCACGCTCTGTTTATGGCACCCGGGTCTGAGTGGCTGGCCCTGGCCTAGTAGGGAAAATAATAGGGTTTGACACATAACAGGTTGTGGCTTCCTGAACACTCCTCTATCTTTCTGTACCACAGTTTCTCTATACCTGCACCAAAGCAGCTTCATGCCCAAAATGGCCTCCGTGTTGACATTTAGAGCCAGTGGTTAAACCAGGCACAATATAACAGATCATCTTTGGAGGGAAAATGACATGTATATCAATAGGGATCTTGGAAAATAAATCACATTTTCAGGTCCAACAAGCCATTTAAACCTTTACTAGTCACCACATACTGAAGGCTAGTGCTGACTGTCCCTGCATCCATCCACACAGACCCAGAACAAATAGCCTCCTCTCAATACAATACTCTCAGGAGGAGAGGATAAGGAGCGAGGGATCTGCTGAGCCCAGAGGAGGAGAAAATGAAAGGAGAGAGGGAGAGTGAAAGACAATAGGTTGGATGGATGGGGTGTGTTGTGTGGATCCCCAGGCAGTGAGTGTGCCCATTTATTTAGAGAGTGAGTGGGCGTGTGGTTTGCCCCCCTACTGCTGCCAACCCCATTTCCTCCTCTAACGCTGTTAACCGATCAATGTCCTGGACACAGCTCGCAACGAGCCACACCAGTGGGGAGATTTCATCGCTAATCATATGTAATCTCTAACACTGGTTTAATGTTGCCAATCATCCATCTTCAGCTTGTTTTACTGTTGTAGCTCTTCCTGTTCTAGTATAACAACATAACCACATAATGCCAGTCAACTGTCCACTGACGAGTTTGAACAAGAAAGACATGAGTGACGTTGATATGTAACCAAACCCCTCAGTGAGCTCTATGCAGACTGCCTTTGGGGTGAAATCACAGCGTAAGCCTACAACTTGTAACTGGGTAGGGATAGGGAAGCATGGTAACTGGGTAGGGATAGGGAAGCATGGTAACTGGGTAGGGATAGGGAAGCGTGGTAACTGGGTAGGGATAGGGAAGCGTGGTAACTGGGTAGGGATAGGGAAGCTTGGTAACTGGGTAGGGATAGGGAAGCGTGGTAACTGGGTAGGGATAGGGAAGTGTGGTAACTGGGTAGGGATAGGGAAGCGTGGTAACTGGGTAGGGATAGGGAAGCATGGTAACTGGGTAGGGATAGGGAAGCGTGGTAACTGGAAAGGGAAGCGTGGTAACTGGGTAGGGATAGGGAAGCGTGGTAACTGGGTAGGGACAGGGAAGCGTGGTAACTGGGTAGGGATAGGGAAGCGTGGTAACTGGGTAGGGACAGGGAAGCGTGGTTTTGGGACACTGTAAAGTCCATGGAGAATAAGAGCACCTCCTCCCAGTTTCCCACTGCACTGATGCTAGGAAACACTGTCACCACCAATAAATCCATGATAATCGAGAATTTCAATGAGCATTTCTCTACGGCTGGCCATGCTTTCTGCCTGGCTACCCCAGCCAACAGCGCCGCACCCTCCGCAGCTACTTGCCCAAGCCTCCCCAGCTTCTCCTTCACCCAAATCCAGATAGCAGATTTTCTGAAAGAGCTGCAAAACCTGGACCCGTACAAATCAGCTGGACTAAACAATCTGGACCCTCTCTTTCTAAAATGATCCACCGCCATTGTTGCAACCCCTATCACTAGCCTGTTCAACCTCTCTTTCGTATCGTCCGAGGGGGTGACACTCTAGACCCAAACTGTTACAGACCTATATCCATCCTGCCCCGCCTTTCTAAAGTCTTCGAAAGCCAAGTTAACAAACAGATCACTGACCATCTCGAATCCCACCGTACCTTCTCCGCTGTGCAATCGTGTTTCCGAGCTGGTCATGGGTGCACCTCAGCCACGCTCAAGGTACTAAACGATATCATAACCGCCATCGATAAAAGACAGTACTGTGCAGCCGTCTTCATCGACCTGGCCAAGGCTTTCGACTCTGTCAATCACCGCATTCTTATCGGCCGACTCAACAGCCTTGGTGTCTCAAATGACTTCCTCGCCTGGTTCACCAACTACTTCTCAGAGTTCAGTGTGTCAAATTGGAGGGCCTGTTGTCCGGACCTCTGGCAGTCTCTATGGGGGTACCACAGGGTTCAATTCTCGGGACGACTTTTCTCTGTATATATCAACGATGTCGCTCTTGCTGCGGGTGAGTCCTTGATCCACCTCTACGCAGACGACACCATTCTGTATACATCTGGTCCTTCTTTGGACACTGTTAACAAACCTCCAAACGAGCTTCAATGCCATACAACACTCATTCTGTGGCCTCCAACTGCTCTTAAACGCTAGTAAAACTAAATGCATGCTCTTCAACCGATCACTGCCCGCACCCACCCGCCCGACTAGCATCGCTACTCTGGACGGTTCAGACTTAGAATATGTGGACAACTACAAATACCCAGGTGTCTGGCTAGACCGTAAACTCTCCTTCCCGAATCATATTAAACATCTCCAATCCAAAATGACATCTAGAATCGGCTTCCTATTTCGCAACAAAGCCTCCTTCACTCATGCTGCCAAACATACCCTCGTAAAACTGACTATCCTACCGATGCTCGATTTTGGCGTCATTTACAAAATAGCCTCCAACGCTCTACTCAGCAAACTGCATCCAGTTTGCTTTCACAGTGCTATCCGTTTTGTCACCAAGCCTCATATACCACCCACCACTGTGACCTGTATGCTCTCGTCAGCTGGCCCTCGCTACATATTCGTCGCCAGACCCACTGGCTCCAGGTCATCTATAAGTCTTTGCTAGTTAAAGCTCCGCCTTATCTCAGCTCACTGGTCACCATAACAACACCCACCCGTAGCACGTGCTCCAGCATGTATATCTCACTGGTATGTATATCTCACTGGTATGTATATCTCACTGGTATGTATATCTCACTGGTATGTATATCTCACTGTAATGCTATAAGATCTCACTGGGTATGGTAATATCCAACTCCAGCCATGTATTATCTCACTGAGTCATCCAAAACAAGCAACAGCACTCCTTTGGCCACCCTTTTCCTTACTGTTACTCTGCTGCACAATGACTGGAACGAGATTGCAAAAATTGCATGAAGGTTGGAGACTTAATCCGCTCGACTCAGCTTTGATGCTTTAAAGTTAAAGTTATCATGAGTCTAGCGTTACGATCGCTGCAGGCTGTCACACAGCCTGTCTGTAAACAGCCCATCAAATTACCTACCTCATCTCCGAATTGTTTTAATTTACTTTTTTTGCCACACCAGTATTTCTACTTGCAACATCATCATCTGCACATCTATCACTCCATGTTCATTTGCTAAGTTGTTAAGAAGTTTAACCTTTCGCTACCCTATGGCCTACTTTATTCCTCACCTCCTTACGCATTGCACACAGCTGTAGCAATAGACCATTTCTATTGTGTTATTGACTGTTGTACATTTGTTTATTCCATGTGGTAACTGTGTTTGTGTCGCACTGCTTGCTTGTTATTTGGCCAGGTCGCAGTTGTAAATGAGAAATTGTTCTCAACTGGCGCTAGCCTGGTTAAATAAAGGCGAAACAAAAAAACTGGGTAGGGAAGCGTGGTAACACTGGGCGGTAGGGGTAGGGAAGCGTGGTAACACTGGGTAGGGATAGGGAAGGTGAGGTAGAACTGGGTAGGGATAGGGAAGGCGGTGGGTAAACGATGGGGTAGGGATGGGAAGCGTGGTAACTGGGTGGGATAGGGAAGCCGTGGTAATGGGGGGGTTAAAAAGGGGGATAGGGAAGCGTGGTAACTGGGTAGGGATAGGGAAGCGTGGTAACTGGGTAGGGATAGGGAAGCGTGGTAACTGGGTAGGGATGAGGAAGCGTGGTAACTGGGTAGGGATAGGGAAGCGTGGTCGCCAATATCAACATGAACAAGTTTATTCAAGCCACTAGAAATGTTTTTGTTTTTTCAACAATGGCATCTGAATTACATTTAGTAGGCTTATATTACACATGTCCAACAGATTTTGATTAGATTTTCTTTGTGCGGTAAGTCAACAGTATCTTTGTTTCCAATATTTGTCTCAACACTCCCACCACTCTTGAGTCTGCCAGAGAACTAAGAGAGCTGGCTGACTAACCAGCCTGCCATCTGATAGGCCAGGGAGGTGATTGCTCTCAGCTCCTGACTGTCAAACACAAGGGCTTCCTTCCCCCACTCGAGAGAGAGAGAGAGAGAGAGAGAGAGAGGGGGGGGGTGGGAGAGGGTTAGAGAGGGGAGTGAGGGAGAGATAAATGTAAAGAGAGTGTGGGGGGGTGGGAGAGGAAGAGGACATGAATGAGAGTGACAGAGAGAGTGATGGAAAAAAATAGTAAAATAACAGATGAAATGATGAGGGCATACTGAGGGGAAAGGAGTGGAGGTACAGAATGAAAAGTGGTAGAGAGAAGGAAGGAAAAGAGGGAGAAAGAGACCCTCTATCTGCCAGCCAAACCACCCCTGTCTGCTCTTCAACACTCAACACAGTCCCAGTCCCATGTCATCTCTCTGTCATGGATCTAACCATAACACATTCCTCTGTTCCCTCCACTCTGCCCACAACTCACCATCCTCTCATTTTCAGATTGTTTACTCGCTAAACCAGATTATGTTTCATAGAATTAAACACATTATCATAAAATCCGATGGAAATCATGTCAAATCCAAGTAGCTCCAATGACAATACAATAGGGCTTTCTCTGCTGAGGGCTTTCTTATCATATAAAATAGTCATACCAGATTTTTTCCCCCTAGAGGAATGTAAATTGGTTGCTTGGCTCAGAACTCAAGACCTTCATACCCTCTATTTCTACCTTGTAGTCTATAAACTCTATAAATTTGTGCTGACAGAGCAGAGACAGAAATTAATTCTGCCAGTGCTGCCTTTTCTACAGAGGATGGTCACATCATTCTATTGTGAGTTATTTGTCTCCTTGATAGACTGCAATACTCACACATATGCAGGCAGGCAGCCACACATACGAACAAACACATTCCCTCTCCCTCCTCTCTCTCTCTCTCTCTGATCTATATTGTAGATAATCAGTCATTAAAGAAGCCTCAGATGATGCAGATCTTTAGCTTTCTTCGTTAGCCATCTCTTTACATTGTAGTGAAAGTGGTTTGTAAAGCGCTAATTTCACTAAGGCTTGTCTCCTAAACGTGGGTTCATTAGACAACATGAAAGGCTGTATTGGAGTTTCATTGACGAGAACGAGCAGCCTCAGATCTCTCTTCTAGAGTTAATGACAAGACGAGACACACAGCTGAGCCATAGAGCTCTGTTAATTGGGTTTAACTCCCAATCATCATTTCCTTGTTTTTCATTCATGTTTGCTTAGGGAATAAAATACTAGGGGCCAAGCCCACCACTTCTAAAACTTACCAGTTGACACTGGAAAGTTCAGGCAATTGAAAGTTTGGCGGTTGGGATTCTGCTTCTAGAATATTTCCAGCATCTGCATTTCCTGTTTCTCTCTTGATTCCACACAGATAGGCCTATAMCCTGGAATGGCTGGATGACGAGTACTCATTTGTCAGACTCTGACAGGCCTGATTTAGCGGTGAACTGTGGGCAAATGAGTCCCGGGTCATGTGTTAATTCTGTCGTGTCAGATGTCAGTTTCCAATCAGTCAATCCCAAAGGCATGGCGTATACCTGGCCTGGGACATGGTGGTTGTGAGCTAGCTAGAGCTGTGGAGATGCCGGCCGTGTTGACAAAATAGCTGTCACTGTGATCGGTGTCAGATAGAGAGCCGCTCTGTTTCATTCTGCAAATGCATAAAAGAGTTTTATTTTCTGTCTTCAGATAATGTAAAGAAGTTCGGTTCATTGTCTCCCATTTTGGCTTTGCTGTTTAACATTAACACTCATCAGACATGGCTGTCTGAAATGTTACTACAGCACACACCACATGCCAAAGGGCAGTGGGTCAGAGCTCTGTTGAACTATGTCGAGAGGAGGGAGGACAACAGCATGCCATGTTAAATGGGGCTTGCTTCTTTACCAGAAGGTCAAAGTGCTAT
Source organism: Salvelinus sp. IW2-2015 (assembly GCF_002910315.2). NCBI lineage: Eukaryota > Metazoa > Chordata > Actinopteri > Salmoniformes > Salmonidae > Salvelinus > Salvelinus sp. IW2-2015. The sequence goes on from NC_036851.1 coordinate 19,054,634, forward strand.
CAGTCACAGCACATTATATGACAGCGCTGTGGAGTAGCAAACCCTGGGCATTTAACTCTGCCGCTAGGTTCCCTGGGAAGTTTCCTCTGTCTCTATGGTGACGTGTGGAGGGCTTGTTGCGGTTGTTATAAGTTCTCCTGTTTATAATGTCAAGCTTCCCTAAGTTAAATACAGGACCAGAGGTACTAATGATGTTCATTTACTGCGGCCATGGGCAAACTGAGCCTTAATTGGACAATGCCATCCATATGTGATGTAGGTAGTGGTGGTCGCCACCCCTGTGGTCCTAAAGTTTACAAGCAGGGTTCTTGGGAGGACAGGGTGGGGTAAAGGTGTGGGTGGGTGGCAGGGTTTTTATGAGATGGTTGGTCTATATGGAGGCGGGACTTGGGTCTCTGCAGCCACCCAGGTCTCTGCGCGCTGACTGCATTGCAGATAGCTTCAGTGTGCAATAAGGCAGGGGTCGGCAACAGCGGTCCGCGAGTATAAATAAATAAATGTAGGCCCCCAAAAGTTTTTAGTAAAAAAATATAGGGATTTTGTGGGGAGGAGGTTCGTTTTTGGTTTTAAAAAAGACTGAAATCACCAGGATTTCAGCCCCCCAAAAATGTATTTAGGAAGTCTGTTTACAAGTATTCCCACAAATAAAAATATGTGATCGTGTCTCAATGTAATCAAGGTATGAAATTATAGTCATTTTCGAATACAATGTACTGTATTTTTGGGCTTAGTTCTGGTCAATTTGCAGTGTACTAATTATTTTCCATCCAGCCGACCATTCACTCTGCCAAAAATTGGCCCGTAGCTGGATCTATATAGTTGCCTACCCCTGCCATAAGGTATATAGACACTCACAGAAGACAGGAGATCCAGGAAAGCATGGTGCTGTTGATGCTCACTTTGCCACCCACCCCTCTGCCACGTGTCACCCATAGGTCCCATGAGGCTGTGGACATCACCAGGTGCCAATTATACCACCCCCCCCCCCCACACACACACACACACACACACTGAACACGCACCAGTGACTCCTCAGTTTTCCCATTTGGCACGCGATGCTCACAGAGGACAGATGAGGTGAGCACAGTGCAGAGGGCACCCACTGGCACGGAGAGCAGGGGGAGGAAGAGCAGCAGCAGGAGGAGGAAAAGCAGGAGGAGGGCTGGAGTTCACACAGCCTGACAGGTTTAGGATTATTGGGTTAACAGTGAGGAGGAACAGTGTGGGGGTCGGGAGATGCATAGAGAAACAGAAAGATGAATGGGGATGTGGAGGGAAGGAACGACATTAAAGGGGAGAAAGAAGGAGTTACTGTAGGTTTGAGGGGGAGAAGAGAGGTACAAAGATGGAGGGAGCGCTGCCAAGCTGTCCCGTGGGTGATAAATGAGGCCTTAATGAAGTATCTGTGCTTGTCTCTCTCTGTCTGGAGAAAACCGCAGCCTTGGCACAGAGTAGGCCTCGCTCTATCACGCCATGGAGAAAAACACACACACACACACAGAGCTCTCATCTACATCAAGTGTGCTCTGATTCTCTCCACACATACAATGTGAGTCCTACCCAGGCCTGGCAGGGTGGCTTACTTTGTTTAGGCCATTGTTCAGTGTGACAGGGCTGTAATGTAGAAGGCAGTGTGGTTTTCCTCACAGGAAGTGATGGAATAGAACACATGTTAATCCTTCTCTGGAGTAAACAAAGGATGCTCTTCTGTGTCTTGTTGTCACTTTCTCACTGAGATGTTATTCTGTTAGTCGTCAAGATTTATAAACAGTGGATCTTCAGTGTGCAAAAAACCCGATAGTAGGGCATTTTAGTAAGATGACTGTGAAATGACCACAGTGTGTATAGGTGAGAGAGGGATCAAGAGACGGGGGAAAAATGTAGAATTTTGCGAAAGACCGGACGTTAGCTAAGAAGGCGATGATAGATCAAGAGACAGAGTTGGCTGTGTTTTATGAGAGAGAAAAGCATGAAAACCTCACACGGAGCAGCCAAAGCAAAACTTTATCCTGCACCTGAGGTGTGGCTGTGTCAACGAGCTCCAGAAATACAGCCCTCCTGTGAATTCCATACACCAGTGTCAATCAGTATGGATGGAACCAGGGCCAGGGAGTGTGTGGTGGGGGGATGTGTGATTATTATGTCATCTATCTGGACCTGGGTCACGATGCCAACGCGGCGATGATGCGATAGGAGACATGGCCCTCTGCCTCTTAGGAAGACAGGTAGCTACAGGAGATATGTCTTTGTGTTTGTGTGGCTGCCTGAGTTCTGTCTCTCCGCCTGCATGTGTCACTTGATTGACAGAAAGCGTCTGTTTTTTTCCTTCCTGTTGTTGTAGCCTTGCCTTTGACCTAATGGCATTCTATTCCATAGAAAGCCTGAACATGTTTGAGTCAGAGGAACTGTTTGTACATTATAGGGGTTGTGTAGAGAGGGAGGAGAGTTTAGGTTTGCGGTATGACTGTGTGGGCCGAGGCAAATTCATCCCAGTGGAAAAGGGGAGAGAATAAACTTTTGCTGGAAAGTAGGACAAGGATAATGTGTGTGTGCTTGTGTGTATACAGTAACGTATACGTGCGCGCGTGTGTTTGTCCTACATCCGGTGGTGTGGCGGTTGCAATGTTGGCGTATGCATGCCGTCAGAGTTTTCCCAGTGTGCCATTTGATGTAAAGACCATATGTTTCAGGCAGCCAGCAGTCCGAGCCGTGCCCACCCCTACATGGCCAGCTGGCGCGCGATTCAGGGTCTCTCTCACCCCGCCACCTCCTCAAACCCCAAACCACCATGCCAACCCACCCCTCAAAGGCATGTATGACAGGGGCTCAGGGTATAATGTGGTCCCCGCCCGGAATGCTAACCAACCTCGGCTTATATTTGTGAACACACATACATTACATGCGTAAAGCATTCCCATAGGCCCTCTGTTCCCTGTAGAGCCCTTGGATATGAGTTTGTTCCTGCTGAGGAATGACCTCATTTCCCAGCATGCACCAGAGAGCATTAAGCAGCCCCCAGTATGTGGTTTTCCATGACCTTCATCCATGTGAAGCCCACAGCAGCAGATCTGATATAGTATAGATATACACAGAAACCCGCTACCTCTAGGTATTTCAGTTATTTCATCCTGATTGTACAGTGTGGATAACATGCCGTGTTTAGTAATATCAAGTTATTAGTCTGTGTGACTGTGCGAGATCCAGTACCAATTCTCAGTTAGACAATACATCTATAGATGTACTATTTGACGGCATATTTAGTGATGGGGGGGGGGGGGGGGAATCAATAATTACGGTGCCTTCAGAAAGTATTCACACCCCTTTTCCCACATTTTGTTACAGCTTGAATTTAAAATGGATAAAATTTCGATTTTTTTGTGTCACTGGCTTACACACAATTCCCCATAATGTCAAAGTGGAATTGTGTTTTTAGAAATGTTTACAAATGAATGAACAATGAAAAGCAGACATTGAATATCCCTTTGAGCATGGTGAAGTTATGAATTAATCTTTGGAAGGTGTATGAATACACCCAGTCACTACAAAGATACAGGCGTCCTTCCTAACTCAGTTGCCGGAGAGGAAGGAAACTACTCAGTCGCAGAGTTTAATGGGTGTGATTAGGAAAAAACTGCGGATTGATCAACAACATTGTAGTTACTCCACAATACTAACCAAATTGACCTTAGTAAAAAGAAGGCAGCCTGTATAGAATAAAAATATTCCAAAAACATGCATCCTGTTTGCAACAAGGCACTGCAAAAAATGTGGCAAAGCAATTAACTTTTTTTCCTGAATACAAAGTGTTATGTTTGGGGCAAATCCAATAAAACACATTACCGAGTACCACTCTCCATATTTTCAAGCATAGTAGTGGACGCATCATGTTATGCGCATGACATTAATCGTTAAAGACTGGGGAGTTTTTCAGAATAAAAATTACATGAAATGGAGCTAAGCACAGGCAAAATCCCAGAGGAAAACCTGGTTCAGTCTGGTTTCCACCAGACACTTGGAGATTAATTCACCTTTCAGCAGGACAATAACCTAAAACACAAGCCCAAATCTACACTGTAGTTGCTTACCAACAAGACCATGAATGTTCCTGAGTGGCCAAGTTACAGTTTTGACTTAAATCTACATGAAAAGCTATGGCAAGTCATGAAAATGGTTGTCTAMCAATGATCAACAACCAATTTGACAGAGCTTGAAGAATTTTGAAAAGAATAATGGGCAAGTATTGCACAATCCAGGAGTGGAACGCTCTTAGAGACTTACCCAAAAGGCTCACCGCTGTAATCACTGCCAAAGCTGCTTCTAAAAAGTATTGACTCAGGGGTGGGAATGTTTATGTAAATTAGATACTTTCTAATTTAGGCACTGTACATATCGCAATATTATTTGTGGATGATATTATTTTGATATTTGACTCCAGGTATTGATTTGTAAAATCTATATATATTTATATTCATATATTTTTTTTAAATGCGACTGTAGGTAGCTTTAGCTAGCACTAGTCGGCTTTACCTGCGCCAAAACTATTTTTCATCCTGTAGCTTCCTATAGCTTGTTCTCCATCTTCTTTTTTTGAATAGTGAGCCAATATGTTTTCGGGCACTTTTATTTCCCTGACTGATCAAAACTCGTCTTTCTTGTCTCTCTGGAGCAGACATATAGTGAGTCATATGTTTGGAACATCAAATAACAATACAAATAGCATCGTGAGAATCATGACAATCGCTATACATKTTGTATCAGCACCTAAGTATCGTGATAATATTGTATCGTGAGGTCCCTGGCGATTCCCAGCACCTAATATTTTGTTCCAGTGACTGTAGGGAATGTTCATGGCCATAGCAGCCTAGTCCCTCCCCATGTAGCCCAGCTGAGGCCCAGCAGAACCAGGCTATGACCTGCCTTATCGTGATGGGGGTTGTAGTAGTGATGGTGGTGATAGGAGTTGTTGTAGTGCTGGTTCTGGTGGTGATGGGGGTATACAGTATGTGCTTTTGACTCAGAGCAACACAAACAAGCTCCAGCCTGGTGAACTCGGCAGCTCTAGCCCGCTCCCTCCCTCCGTATAATTCTCTATCTCTTGCTCTCCATTTCCCCTCTCTTCCTCTTCAGGGACAGGGAAAATGGTTTCATGGGGTCATTTCCAGCAGTCTGTGATCCGTGTCTCCTACTAATTGTTTTCCCAAATCRTGGGCTGGTGTGTTTAGGACAGAAGGGTGGAATGCAGGGGAAGGTTCCCATCTTCCCACTATTACACACATGAACCTTTCTGTCTGTAGCCCAACATGCTGCTACGCTACACAGAGTGGCAGATCCCCATTAAATACTGGCTGGGTTTTCATCAGGGAAGATGCATGCAGTATGTGTGGTTGATGTAGGCTATGTTTCAGTTGAGAGGGAGAAATAGGGTCAGAGAGAGACAACACAGAAAGGGAGAGACGGGAGGGGAGTCAGAGTACAGGAGAGGGAAAGAGACTGACAAAGGTAAAGAAAGAGACTAAATAAGAATTTATTCTTAACTGACTTGCCTAGTTAAATAAACGTAGAGAAGAGAGATGGAGAGTGAGTGAAACAGAACGAGGGAGAAGAGAGGCCCGTGGGTGCAGTGTAAAGGTCAGTGTGTATGTGAGCGTGTAAAGAACTGGTGTGAGGCTGAGGATAATTAGAATGTGTCTACGCTCACCACACTCCTCTACACACTCAGGGGAAGACGGAAGACTGCTTGTCTATCAAACATGAGAGGGTCCAGGGGCCGAGTACACACACACACTCAAAAAAACGGGGCCGAGTACACACGGACAAACATGCAGATGCATGCGCACACAAGTTACAACCCCAATCCCTCGCCTTCTCACTAAAGCAATTCCACCCTCATTTGCCACATCGAGCAGCTCATTTTCCCACACTTGATGCGTTTGTTATATTGCAGTATAATATCCTGTCTATGTTCCTATTCTTTCTATTTAGAATTCTCAATCAGTCTCATAACTCAAAGTATCTTTGATCTGAACTTCCCAACTGGAGTACTAAAAGCCCATTACTAGTCCTGAAAGTTGTTTTTGGGAGGTGTGTGTGTGCATGCACATTTGTGTATGTGTGTATATTGTGAGTGTAGCTTTGCCTGTCCCTGCGGTATTATTTCACAGGACTTGCTAAGCATTTATGAGCTAATTAAGGTTGCAGAGCTGGTGAGCTGGTGATAAGGCCCATGTCCGGCCCCATTATTAATGTTCCACGCTCCACTGGGGCTCCAGAGGGGCCCCAGACCTGCAAGCAGCCTAATTGGAAGCACTGAATCTGTTTGGGGAGAATTCTGATGACTTTCAGAACAAAGTGTGTGTGAATTTATGCGTCTGCGGGTTTGTGCTTGTTTGTGTYTGTGTGTCTACTTGGGGTGTACTGCATGTGGGTGTGTTTGTGCGTGGGTGCGTTTGGCAATTTTGTGTTTGGCAAGCATGTAGCCCAGCTCTGCTCTGACCCACATTTCAGAGTGAGCCCCATTATCTGGTCTCTTGAAGTATGTTTCACTTGGGAAAAACACAGCACAGCGCTCCAGACCACCCCTGGAAATTCCCACAGCCTCCAGAACATAAAAAAAGAGCTGCCAATATCATGATTATAAATGTTCCTAATGTTGTATTGCAAATTGCATTTTGTCATGGTTTGTTTTCTTTCAAACGTTCACCTCAGCCAGCACCCCCACTAAGAAATGTGAGGTGTCATGAAGTTGTAAAATAGCAACTGCCTTTACCACGGGTCCAAGGTAGAGGCTACTGTTTGCTCAGGGTCAATGTTAATGTGAGTGGTGAAAGTTTCCTTTTCCTTTCCCCCATCTCTGACCCCATGATGACTGTAGCCACGACGACCCCCTCCCCCCGGACCTAGAACCCAGACCCTGTGGTGTCTGTCTGTGTCTGCGTCATAAAACAGCACATAAAGACAGCCCCGCCTTTTGAAGCCGGACAATGACCTCAAACTTGTTGCTCTCTGAAACACCCCTCTGCCATTGTGGTGGTCGCAAAAACCCCAGCGGGAGAGACTTCCTGCAAAAAAAAAAACATTTGGTGTGTTTTGGGGTCTTTTTGCCAAGGAGATGGGAGAGGGCCTATGGAGAGTGGGGGTTGGGTGTGGTTTTCAGTGTTGGTCGTTAAAGTTCCTTCCTGCCTGAGCGCTGATGTCATCGGTGCAGGCCTGAAACCAACACAGCACTGCATGAGGCTGCAAACTGTTCTGCCCACAAACACGCACAGAAAATGGGAAACACATTCATGCTATTAATTAATTGCCTGTTTAAATACTCTGGTCCAGCTTGCTCCCTACTCACACAGACAAATATGTCCAGTACCCTCTCTTCTGTGTGTGAATCACCTCCTAAGTGGTTGAGGGATTATTCTGCCGTGCCACAGCAAAGACATCAAACACAAGTCCAACCAACAGTATAAAATGGCTGAACTCCCTAAGAGACTGCAATAGTGCCAAGAGAGACTGCAATAGTGCCAAAGAGAGACTGCAATAGTGCCAAGAGAGACTGCAATAGTGCCAAGAGAGACTGCAAGTGAGTGGCCAAAGAGACCTGGCATAGGTGCAGTGCAGAGACTGCAATAGTCGCCAGAAGACTGCAATAGAGTGCCGAGTAGAGAGATCTGCAATAAGTGCCAAGAGAGACTGCAATAGTGCCGACTGCATAGAGAGAGCTGCAATAGTGCCGAGAGAGACTGGCAATAGTGCGCAGGAGGACTGGCAATAGTGCCAGAGAGACTGCAATAGTGCCAGGAGAACTCGGCAAGGATGGCCAAGAAGAGACTGCGCAATGGTGCCAAGAGGGCTGCAGATAAGTGCCATGAGAGACTGCATAGTGCCATGAGAGACTGCAATAGTGCCAAGAGACTGCAATAGTGCCAAGGAGACTGCAATAGTGCCAAGAGAGGACTGCAATAGTGCCGAAGAGAGACTGCAATAGTGCCAAGAGAGATGCTGGCCAATGGAGGTGCAAGAGAGACTGCAATAGTGCCAAGAGAGACTGCATGAGTGCCAAGAGAGACTGAATAGTGCATGAGAGACTTGGCAATGCAGTGCCATGAGAGACTGCTAATGCTGCCTGCAAGGAGGACTGCAGATGGCTGCCCAGCAGGACATTGGCAAAGCTACCAAGAGGGACTGCAAAGCTACCAAGAGGGACTGCAAAGCTACCAAGAGGGACTGCAAAGCTACCAAGAGGGACTGCAATGCTACCAAGAGGGACTGCAATGGTACGAGCGAACATGTTTTCCAACAACTCATTATGTTGAAAATGTGCCTCATCTGTTTTCTAATTTGGTCTCTCAGCTGTTTTTCCCTCCCAGAATAAATGTCTTCCATTTGCAGACGATTATGCTTGTCCCCAGTGTCAGTGCTGTATGTCAGAGCTGTGTGGTCCCCTGCTGGTCTGAGGACAGGACTATTCCATTCCTAATGAAAGACACTGAGCTGGAATCACATTGACTTGATGCCTTCCCTCACCTCGCTTCAAATTGTGTTCAAACCTTTGTCATGTCATCAATTCATCTGCTCTTTTCACACACACACACACACACACACGCACACGCACACGCACACGCACACGCACACACACACTGTACAAACACCTCCACACCAGGCATCTCGCATAACCCAAATCTGTCACATTCCACATTAAACAAAGATGCTACAACATGGGTGTGTTTTGTATTATTGTATCACACAGCCAAAGCCTCCTCTTCTAAGTAAGAACAAAAAAAACAGACACTACCATCCACACCATCTCTTTTGTGCTGCTGAGTTTTTGTTCTCTAAAGTTCATTGTAATGTTCTCAGTCATTTCTCATCACATTTGTATGGTGTGACACTGGTACAGTAAAAGCTGTCCCTGTCAAGCTGCTGTGTATGTCCCTGTCACAGAGAGAGAGCCTTCAAATGGGAGGACAGGCAGGACACAGTGACAGTGGTGAGTCACTGCTGGGGGTTAATGTCACCTCCAGGCAATTAGCTGCCTCTCAGTGTGATACAGGGATCAGACAATGAAAGAGACGCAGAATGAATCACCACTGAGACACAGAATGAATCACCACCTAATTACTCTCCCTACATACCACACCGCATCGATCCTGTCACATTCGGATTCTAGCACTATGTTTTATTAAAATGATTATGGGCTGTTTATCATAATTTCCCAATCTGAGACTTTTATCCACAGCCATTTGCTAGGCTGTTGTGGTAGATGATGGTTCATGTAGAGCTGTAGGTGGCCATATGTATTCAGCTGGGTCCATTCTGAGGAGGCAGAGGTCGAGAGCTTTTCTCAAGGACACAGCAGAAATTCCTGACCTTGATGTGGGTGACAGGAAAGTCCAGCCCTCTAGCCGCCGTTCAATGTCCACACTTCTACCTTCTCTCCTTTTATTGAGTTGATTTTTCTGTCCTTTCCTTTTTTTAACCTACCACTGGCCCTATTCTTTGGAGGACAACTTCATTTCTATCTGTACCTTTAGTCGATACACAATATGATGTGTGCAGTGAAGTGAAGCTGCATCTCTTTGCGTCCAGGCCCACCCCTGTCGCGGTGGGATAGGACTTTCTCTTTTCGAAGCACACCCCAACACCCATCAGCGGCTGTTCCTCTGAGTGTGTGTCCCTGACTTCTGGACCGTGGACTGTGGTCTGGACCCACCCACTCACCACAGGGACACCAGATGTGGTGGGCCCACCTCGCAGGCCAACCAATGGCTGGTTAAGGACTGGCTATACACACACTTAACATGGTACCAGAGGAGCAAAGACACTAAACAAAGACTGGGGTTTAGAATGAGGTTTGCAGAGGATGCTATCTGTCTTCAAGCTTGAAGTTAATCAATGCCTATATGTGACACATTGAACTTTATCTTGACTTTTTCTCATGACTTTTGAGCATAAGTGCGTTTCTGTTCATAGAAATTACCCCTGTGGTCCATAAAGACTACGTTGACTTGGTCTTTTTGTGTGTACAGTACACACAGCAGGGCTATTCAATTCTGGTCCTGGAGGGSCAACAGMTTTTTTTTGTTTCTACCTGGTAGTTAGTTGCACTCACCTGGTGCCCCTGATTAGAAGGAGAGGATGAAAAACAGATGTTTTAGGGCCCTCCAGGACCGGAATTGAATAGCCCTGCTGTACAGTATGAGTGGAGGGCTTCCCCAAGTTTAAGAGCTGTGTCTGTGGGCCGACACAGGATCTCTAAAGTTTACCCAGCTTGCCAGCCAAGGAGTGACACATTTCAACCCTCTGCTCTAAAACGGTAATTTGCAGCTGAGAATGCTGGGAGTTTGAAGGGGCTCATTATGGAAGTCCCTGCTTGGTTGGTTACTCTGTCTTCTCTCTGTTTCACTCTCTCTCTGTCTCTGTCTCTATCTCTCTCTCGGTCCCTCTCTCTCTGTCTCTCTGTCTGTCAATTAAATGTAAGGGGTTTATTGGCATGGGAAACAAATGTTAACATTTCCAAAGCAAGTGAAGTAGATAAATCAAATCAAAGTTTATTTGTCACGTGCGCTGAAATACAACAGGTGTAGACCTTACAGTAAAATGCTTACTTACAGGCGCTAACCAATAGTGCAAAAAGGGTATTAGGTGAACAATAGGTAGGTAAAGAAATAAAACAACAGTAAAAAGACAGGCTATATACAGTAGCGAGGCTACATACAGACATCGGTTAGTCAGGCTGATTGAGGTAGTATGTGCATGTAGATATGCTTAAAGTGACTATGCATATATGATGAACAGAGAGTAGCAGTAGCGTAAAAGAGGGGTTGGCGGGTGGTGGGTGGCGGGACACAATGCAAATAGCCCGGTTAGCCAATGTGCGGGAGCACTGGTTGGTCGGCCCAATTGAGGTAGTATGTACATGAATGTATAGTTAAAGTGATTATGCATATATGATAAACAGAGAGTAGCAGCGGCATAAAAAGAGGGGTTGAGGGGGGCACACAATGCAAATAGTCCYGGTAGCCATTTGATTACCTGTTCAGGAGTCTTATGGCTTGGGGGTAAAAACTGTTGAGAAGCCTTTTTGTAGTAGAGAGAACAGTCTATGACTGGGGTGGCTGGGGTCTTGGACAATTTTTAGGGTCCTCCTCTGTCACCGCCTGGTAAAGAGGTCCTGGATGGCAGGCAGCTTGGCCCCAGTGGTGTACTGGGCCGTACACATTACCCTCTGTAGTGCCTTGCGGTCGGAGGCCGAACAGTTGGCATACCAGGCAGTGATGCAACCAGTCAGGATGCTCTCGATGGTGCAGCTGTAGAACCTTTTGAGGATCTGAGGACCCATGCCAAATCTTTTTAGTTTCCTGTGGGGGAATAGGCTTTGTTGTAATAAACAAAGGTGAAATAAATAATAAAAAATGAACCGTGAACATTACAGAGAGGTTTCAAAAGAATAAAGACATTTCAAATGTCATATTATGTCTATATACAGTGTTGTAACGATGTGAAAATAGTTCAAGTACAAAAGGGAAAATAAATAAACATAAATATGGGTTGTATTTACAATGGTGTTTGTTCTTCACTGGTTGCCATTTTCTTGTGGCAACAGGTCACAAATATTGCTGCTGTGATTGTTCACTGTGGTATTTCACCCAGTATATATGGGATTTTATCWAAATAGATTTTTATTTCGATTTCTTTGTGGATCTGTGTAATCTGAGAGAAACGATGTGTCTCTATGGTCAAACATTTGGCAGGAAGTTAGGAAGTGCAGCTCAGTTTCCACCTCAATTTGTGGGCAGTGTGTACTCTGTTTGCGGCCAAATAGCATTCTAGTTTGCTCAGTGTTTTTGTTAATTCTTTCCCAATGTGTCAAGTAATTATATTTTTGTTTTCTCATGATTTGGTTGGGTCTAAATGTGTTGCTGTCCTGAGGCTCTGTGGGGTCTGTTTGCGTTTGTGAACAAAGCCCCAGGACTAATTTGCTTAGGGGACTGTTCTCCAGGTTCATGTCTCTGTAGGGGATGGCTTTATAATGGAAGGTTTGGGAATCTCTTTCTGTCTCTCTCTCTCTCTGTCCCTCTCTCTCGCTCTGTCTCTCTCGCTCTGTCTCTCTGTGTCTCTCTTGCTCTGTCCCCCTTCCCCCCTCTCTCTCTGTCCGTCTCTCGCTTTCTCTCTGTCTCTGTCTGTCTGTCTGTCTCTCTCTCTCTCTGTCTCGCTCTCTCTCTCTGTCTCGCTCTCTCTCTCTCTGTCTCGCGCTCTCCTGTCTCTCTCTGTCTCTCTCTCGTCTCTCTCTGTCTCTCTCGCTCTCTGTGTCTCTTCTCGCTCTCTCTGTCTCTCTCGCTCTCTCTGTCTCTCTCGCTCTCTCTGTCCTCTCGCGTCTCTCTGTTCTCTCCTCGCTCTCTCTGTCTCTCTCGCTCCTCTTCTCGCTCTTTTCTGTCTCTCGCTCTCTCTGTCTCTCTCTCTCGCTCTGTGTGTCTTGCTCTCTCTGCCTCTCTCTCTCTGTGTCTCGCTCTCTGTGTCTCGCTCTCTCTTGTGTCTCGCTCTCTCTGTCTCTCGCCTCTCTCTGTCCTCGCTCTCTCTGTCTCTGTCTCTGTCTCTGTCTCTGTCTCTGTCTCGTCTCTCTCTGTCTCTGTCTCTCTGTCTCTGTCTCTGTCTCTGTCTCTGTCTCTGTCTCTGTCTCTGTCTCGTGTCTCTGTCTCTGTCTCTGTCTCTGTCTCTGTCTCTGTCTCTGTCTCTGTCTCTGTCTCTGTCTCTGTCTCTGTCTCTCTCTCTCTTCTCTCCTCTCTCTCTCTCTCAATATATATATTCAATGTACTTATTGGCATGACGTAACAATGTAACATGAATGGGCCAAAGCTTACTTTGGATATTTACAATTTTAAGATAATAAGAATCAAAATTGTCAACGTAACAACAGTAACCAAGGGTCAAAATAATCATACATTGAACATTAACAATAAGCATACATGTGCAGGTTGATTGGTCTGTCAGACACTGTCCCTCATCTTATGGCAGGCAGCAATGTAGTGCGCTGCCAACCCACAGCTCTCTGTGTCCTCCCCCAACAGGACGGGAAGCCTATTCTCATCCGAGAGGTCTTTGAAACCTTGAATAAGGGTTTCAACTTTGGGGAAATGACACTCTAATTGTTTTATATTTTTTACATTTTGTCAGGAAATGCAGCTCTATCTCAGGTTCTGCTGTTGTGCAGTGGTTGCATAACCTTTCCTCTACAGGGAGCCAGGTTTTCCTGTGTCTACCCTTCTCAATGGCAAGGTTGTGCTCACTGAGSCTGTACTTAGTCAAGGTTTTTCTAAGGTTTTGATCAGTAACCATGGTCAAATAGTAGCCACAGTGTACTGTCGATTTAGGGCCAGATAGCACTGCAGTTTGCTTTATGCTTGTGTTTCCCAATAAGCAATGTAGTTTTGTTTTGACTGTGTTGTAATTTGGTTTATTCTGATTGGTTGGATGTTCTGGTCCTGAGGCTTCAGTGTGTTCGTAGAACAGGTTTGTGAACTCAGCCCCAAGACCAGCTGGATGAGGGGACTCTTTTCTTTGCTCAGCTCTTGGCATTGCAGYGCTTGGTAATGATATGAGAGGGGGTCACTGTATTTTAGATGTTTCCAAAACTTAATTGCTCTTTTTTYAGTTTTTATTAATAGTGGATATTGACCTAATTCTGCCCTGCATGCATTGTTTGTAGTTTTCCTCTGGACGTGTAGCAGAATCTTATAGAACTCTGCATGCAGGGTTTCAATGGGGTGTTTGTCTCATTTGGTGAAATCTTGTTTTGCAAGTGGACCCCACACCTCATTGCCATAAAGTGCAATTGGTTCAATGATACATTCAATTAGTTTTAGCCAAATTTTAATAGGTATTTCAATTTGTTTTTTAATGGCGTAGAATGCCCTGCYTGCTTTCTCTCTCAGTTCATTCACTGCCTCATTAAGGTGTCCATTTTTAAAGCTAAGTAATTGTAGTGTGTGCAGTACTCTATATATTTTGTACCAATTGAGAACTTTGTCTAATTCCCTGAGATCTGGATCTTCTCTGGAAAATCATTATTTTAGTATTTTTGGGGTTTACTGCCAGGGCCCAGGTCTGGCAGTACTGCTCTAGCAGGTCCAGGCTCTGCTGTAGGCCATGTGCTGTGGGTGGCAGGTCATCTGCGAAGAGGAGGCATTTAACCTCTGAATTGTGGAGACTAACACCAGGGGCTGAGGATTTTTCTAGAATAGTGGGCAATTCATTGATGTAAATATTCAAGAGTGCAGGGCTCAGATTGCAACCCTGGCGAAGGCCCCACCCCTGGTTAAAGAATTCTGTTCTTTTCTTGCCAATTTTAATGCTGCACGTATTACCAGTATACATTGATTTAATTATGTCATATGTTTTACCCCCCACACCACTTTCAATAATTTTGTAGAACAGTCCTGTATGCCAAATAGAATCAAATGCTTTTTGGAAGTCAATAAAGCAAGTGTATATTTTGGTATTATTTTGATGGACATGTTTACCTATCAGGGTGTGTAGGGTGTAAATATGATCAGTCATGCTATGTTTTGGTATAAATCCAATTTCTCTCTCTCTCTCTCTCTCTCTCTGTCTCTCTCTGTCTCTCTCTGTCCCTCTCGCTCTTTCAATGTCGCTGTGTCTCTCTCTCTCTCTGTCTGTGTCTCTCTCTCTCTCTCTGTGTGCCTCTCTCTCTCTGTGTCTCTCTTTCTCTGTCCCTGTGTCTCTCTGTCTCTGTCCCCCTCTCTGTCTCTCTGTGTCTCTCCCCCCCCTCTCTCGCTCTCTCTCTGTCCCTCTCGCTCATTCAATGTCGCTGTCTCTCTCTCGCTGTCCCTCTCTCTTCTGTCTCTGAATCTATCTCTTTGTTTGGCAGACACTATACTTTGCTTACTAATGCTTAAGTCAGAAAATAACAAATTCAAATTTGTGTCAAAAGGTTAAAGACTTCTCAAATGTTCTTTTTGGGAAATATGTAATCATTTGCACATGTATACTAAATGCATCCCAGATGGCAGGGTTCACGTGTTCAGCTTTTTTGTGCAACCCTCAGACTCATGCTATGTCATCAACAAATGTGCTCACTCATGTCCTTTTCTAATGTGGAAGGCATCTTATACGGCTTGTCTTTATTTCTGTATTTATCTATCCATTTTCTGTGACAATCCATCCATTTACACTATCTAAAGAAACTGAAGCTGTATTGATATGAAATGGTTAACCTCCCCTATGTCCACATGAAAGGGTCTGCGTTTTCGTGAGTAATCAATGGAGTTTAGGTAGCAACATGATTTGATTTTGAGCAAGTCGGATAAATGACCTCTCTCGTGCTCTCTCTCTCTCCCCCTCCTCTCTCTCTTCTCGCTCTTATTCACTCTCTCTCTGTTTGTCTGTCTCTCTCTCCCTCTCTTTCTCTCTCTCTGCCAGTCTGTTTTCTCTGACCTCCTCGTCCTCCTTAAGGCTGGGTGGGCAGGCTAAGGGTGATTCAACTGGACACCAGGCAGCGCTGTCTTCTGGCTGGCAGAGCAGTGGCACGAAGGCTGTATCATAAACATTAAGAGCGTTGGGCCAGTAACAGAAAGGTTGCTGGTTTGAATCCCCAAGCCGACTAGGTAAAAGATCTGTCAGTGCCCTTAAGCAAGGCACTTAACCCTAATTGCTCCTGTAAGTCGCTCTGGATAGGAGCGTCAGCTAAATTCCTAAAATGTAAATGTTAAAGCCAAGTTTAAGAGTCAAAGGGGCTTTCGGGGGAATCTAAAGTGGATTGAAGTCTTCAGAAGGAAAAGTGTGCTGCTGATTATTTGTTTGTTTTCTTATTAGCCCTAAACAGACCTCAGCTGACGTTCAGTAGCAAATATGCAACGTTATACTTTTCTAATGATTGAATATTTACACTGTGTCTAACTAGCGTATAACGGAGAAGGGGTTGAGCCTGACACATCAGATTCATATTGGAGGCCTATGTAGAACGCGAGAGCATTGCTATCTGGTTTTCCTGGTCAATATTACCACGTCATCAGAGTGAAGTCTTTTTTTATTTCCATTGATTTATGTGGTGCTATTTAAAAGCAACCCACACATGGATAGATGAGGGTTAGAAATAGCGACAGTTAGCGACAGCAGCAGATTCACAGCCCACCAGTACTTCAGAAATGTCAGACAAGGTAAATGTCTGCTATTTTAGATCTCAGTACATTTACACCCCCCCCCCCCCCCCKRCCCRSCAARKKGTGAACTCCGAAAACTACGGAGGGAACTCAATATTGTACATGTATCTCTTCAGTTTGGGTGTGCATGTTCCTAGAGTTGTTTGAGATCTTATGGTATCTGGGTTGGTAGCACAGTCCTTCCAGGCTGTGGATTAAAACAGTGGGTTCATTTATGATACAGTCTCTCATCCTCCACTACCCCCAGGCACTGTTACCAAGAACCAAATCCCAAACACACTGTTCCTCCAGTCTCCCTCCATCACAGGGACTGCTTTGAATAATCTCCATACATAATCACTGGCATTGTGCAGTGAGTGGAGGGGGCAGGAGAGGGCCTAGCAGGCGGTAGTCCAATGCTGAGAGGGCTTCCCATATGTGGGTCACAGCATGTCCTGTGTCTGGGCTCTGGGGCTCCAGGAGGGCAGGGGGTGTTTGTTCTCTCCATGCCTTTGCTGTGCAGCCCTGGCTGGGCACACAGAGGACTGTCTGTGCCTGGAGAACCACAGGAGCGCCGGGCGCCTGCGGGGAGATAAACGTGCTCAGAGTGTGAAAGGGGCAGGACACAGGATTTACTTTATAATAGCCGGCTTCGCCCTCCCCCTCTATACACACATACACGGTGTGGTTCACAGTTCAAATAAACAGGGGCGAATGGCAGGCTGGCTGTTATGAACAGCCTTGTGCCAGGGTCATTTAGTTCCTCTCAGGGTGTTGCTCTCTCACTGATTTCCAAGTCTACATGAGGGGGGTAATAGGAGCTACAGTGGGGAGCGGGGAAAGACGTGGTGGAGGGGCTCCTGATTGTCTCAATACCTCCACCTTTTGTTGGACTGTCTGCAACGTGTGTGTGTGTGTATTTGTGCATGTCTGTGTGTTCTGAGTTTTCATGATTACACAGTACACGTGGATTCTAAATGAGTCATCTATCTATTCCTTAGTGCTGTCTCAGACCTCCAATCAGTCTCAACACTACGCTGTTGAGTGGTGGGGTCACACTCACTCTGTGTCTGGTAACAGAAATCCACAGCTCATTCCAAAGATCCTAGAACTGCCAATCCCTCTTCAGTTACCAATCCATAACTGCTACCGGAGCTGGACCAGACCGCCCCTGTGGAGAAAGCAGCGGTGGTCATATCGACATGGAGCTTGTGTGTCATCGGCTCATCATCGATCACAGCTTGATGCAGGAAATCGGATAATTAAAATCCTTTTATTAGTTGGTGAATTGGATGGGTGGTTGTTTTATTTCAGGGTTGGTTGAGATGAAACACTGTTAATTGGATGAGGACCCCCCCTCCTCCTCCCAGAACCTATGCTGTGTGGTTCGGAAGTCATCCTCTTTATGACTTTATTGACCACTTAGATAAGCTCTGGGCCTTTTGTTCTGCTGGCTCTGAAATCAGGTTGAAGTGTTTTAAATCCCCCCTTTTCTCTTCATCTAGTTTAATCTGTTCATAACAGACAACTCTATTTATTCCTGGCTCTACACACCTTCACTTATTCTTACACCTTCACTTATTCTGCAAAATCTCTATCAATTAAATACATTTTTATTTCAGAATAGCCTGTAGTACTAAAAGCATATAAGTCCCCCGTGAGAAGGTTATCCAAGTGAAAGGCTTTAGGTTGGATTATTGAGGTGAAAGCTGAAGGGTAGAAATGGATTAGTGAAGAAACCAGGTCTGTTTTTTATTCCTGGGTAGACATGGATTAGTGAAGAAACCAGGTCTGTTTTTTATTCCTGGGTAGCATGGATTAGTGAAGAAACCAGGTCTGTTTTTTATTCCTGGGTAGACATGGATTAGTGAAGAAACCAGGTCTGTTTTTTATTCCTGGGTAGACATGGATTAGTGAAGAAACCAGGTCTGTTTTTATTCCTGGGTAGACATGGATTAGTGAAAAACCAGGTCTGTTTTTTTATTCCTGGGTAGACATGGATTAGTGAAGAAACCAGGTCTGTTTTTTTATTCCTGGGTAGACATGGATTAGTGAAGAAACCAGGGCTTTTTTTATTCCTGGGTAGACATGGATTAGTGAAAGAAACCAGGTCTGTTTTTTATTCCTGAGTAGACCATGGATTAGTGAAGAAACCAGGTCTGTTTTTTATTCCTGGGTAGACATGGATTAGTGAAGAAACCAGGTCTGTTTTTTATTCCTGGGTAGACATGGCTCATTCTGATATTTCCTCATTTCTTGTTGTGTATATTCAGATGGGGTTTACAGTAGCAGATTGGTCCTGTACGACAAGCTTCTAACCAATCGTATTTTGACACACACACACCAACCCATTGAACTGACTGGAGCTTGGTGTTTGTAACAGGAAAGTAATAGGCTGATTGGACTCTGATCTGATTTTTCAGTGGTTTTATATTTGCTATTGCAAATTACAAAGGTATTTAAAACAGGAGCCAAGGGTAATATTTTTCTTAGCAGATGAATGAGAGTGTCCTGGCTTTCTCAAAGTTTCTCTGTCTCGCTCTCTTGTTTTCTCTCTCTCGCTCGCTCTCCTGTAACAGGAAGCTATAGCAGTCCATCCTGGACTCGGGTCCACGCCTTCCCTGATCCCTAACCGTGATACATTTACCAGACTGCAGTGTGTATGTGAGCGTGCACGCCTTTAAGAAAGCAAGAGCCCTATATGGTATTTTTTGCCAGTACACATTAATTGCCACTTGTCGTCTTTCTAAGTTTAGAGGTGTACCCTTATCGGCACAAATGTGACAGATTTAAAATGGCAGTTATAAAAACGTAATAAACGTATATCTTCTGTTTTCTTAGTCTACTGGATTTTATTATTTGTGGAACAGCAAGGAGGAAACTCTCCTCTAGACAGTTGTCTGAGGAATGTTCTGCCATGGCCTTGAATTGTGTTGATAACAAATTGAAAATCAAATGGAGCTGTAAGTGGACATAAGCAGAGCACTGTTCTCCCTCCTGGTCCCTGACAATAATGGACGGACAGAACCCCCTCAGGCAGACCCACCACTGTTTGACTGATCCTTCTCTCCTTCCAGCCAGTCTTTCTCAACTAAATATTTAAACATGGCATACTTAAGCAAGGGTTTATTTAACTAGAGGTTTGAATTGCTGAGGTTTAAACCATTACAGGAGGCTCTGGAGAAAGTGGAGCACGACCCAGGTGATTGGCTAAAACAGGAGACGGTAATCACACACGTTGGCTGTGTTTAGATCACTGGGGAGTTGTACTCCCCTTCCTAGACCACAGACTGTGTTCAATTTGGCATCTTCTATTCCTCTCTTCAAGCGGTATGCATTAGCAATATGTACAGTACTGTTGTTCTGCATAGCTGGCTGTGGTGTTGTAGAGTACATCTGAGGCTTTAGTATACTGACAGAATGGGACAATATCATGTATCAAGCTGCTGCTGTTGTAGCTCTGCTGTGGTCACCCTAATGAGGCTGATCATATCTATTATGAATGAAACATCTGGTCACTCCTCTCCTCTCCATATGGCAACTGTGGCGCTTGCAGGGAGAGGGGAGAGGGCTGAGGAGCTCCAAGGAGGAGAAGGTTCTAGAACAGAACTCTGCGGTGTTCCAGAACCCTGAGGTGTTCCAGAACCCTGCAGTCTGACTGAATGGGAGCGACCAGCCTTAGAGACTGCTGCCCTATGTACATAGTCATTGAACCCTGGTCACTTTAATAATGTTTACATACGTTTTACACACTTCATGTGTATATACTGTATTCTAGTCATCCTATATAACTACTGCTGTACACACCTTTTCTATTCATATACTGTCTATACACACCATTATACAATATATATATATACATACCTACCGACCAGACACTGACATTGCTCATTCTGATATTTCCTAATTTCTTGTTGTGTGTATTGCTAGGTATACTGCACTGTTGGCGCTAGAAACACAAGCATCTCGTGCTGCACCTGCGATAACGATAGCAAATCTGGGTATGCAACTAATACAATTTGATTTGATTTAAATCCTCCCGCTGGAGGATGTATGGGAGCTTAGTCATAAAACAGCCCTAGGATGTTTGGTGTGGGAGGATTAGACAGCAGGCTGTTCACTGAAGAGGCTTTTCCAATTTCTTACTTCACGTTGATGCAAAATAATTTCTCTCTCAATTGCTCATGTTTATCAGTTGACATTTCCCTTTGCATCTTCTACACATACCTTTTTACTGACTCCCACACCTTTTTCAGCCGGAGGCAAACGTGACCCAGTTATGTTTTGAATCTGAATCCACATGTAGGACTGGGAAAGCTCACAGAGAGACGGGGGTAGGGTAATGTACTGTACACTGAGGAACGTGCTCCACAGCCCCTGAGAGCCAGGCTGTCTGTGGCTTGAGATGGATGGCTTGATGGATGGGGCCCTAGCAACACGTTTCTTCACGCTGAAGAGCTCTTGTTGTAAGTGGGCCAGCAAGGGCTGAAATAGCCTGCCCCTTAAGAGCCTCTCCTCAAGGTCACTCCAGAGCCCAGGCCCCTTCCATGCATAGAGCAGGAGAACACACGCTCTCCCTGTGGCCTAATGACTTCCCCAGCCTGGCTATAGCAGGGCCACTAGACGGAAGGACGGACGGATTCTAATTTCAGCCAAACTGGCTACTCTTCTCATTATTCCTTTCCCCCCTTTTTCCTCTCTATATAAAAAAAAATATATAATAATATAATAATCACTTATCTGCTGGGAGCATTATTGTAGAAGTGCTCTTGAGCTGAGTTGAGTATCCATCCACAGCCTTAGTTCCCCTTAGTACTTGGCTGAGCCTGCTGGAAGAGACTGGTAACGGTAGTAGCAGAGATTTGGGGAATTACTCCAACCCCCTATCTGAGGCTGGAAACAAGGTTAGATTCAACTTCCTTTCCCTCAGACTATCTAACGCCAGCCCAGGACCTCCACGCCAACCCAGGACCTCCACATCAGGCATCGTCACCTGTGGGACTTTCTGAGACCAGCCACCCGGACAGCTGATGAAACTGTGGGTTTGCACAAATGAAGAATTTCTGCACAAACTGTCAGAAATCGTCTCAGGGAAGCTCATCTGCCTGCTCGTCATCCTCAGTAGGGTCTTGWCCWGACAGCAGTTTGATGTCATAATCGACTTCACTGGGCAAATGCTSACCTTCCAGGGCCACTGGCTGGCTGGAGAAGTGGTGTTCTTCATGGATGACTCCCGGTTTCWACTGTACAGGGCAGATGGCAGACAGCGTGTATGGCGTTGTGTGGGTGAGCAGTTTGCTAATGTCAACGTTGTGAACAGAGTGCCCCGTGGTGGAGGTGGGGTTATGGTATGGGCAGATATAAGCTACGGACAACGAACACAATTGCATTTTATTGATGGCAATTTGAATTCACAGAGATACTGTGACAAGACCCTGAGGCCAGTGACGTGCCATTCATCTGCTCCATCACCGCATGTTTCAGCATGATAATGCACGGCCCCATGTCGCAAGGATCTGGACACAATTCCTGGAAGCTGAAAATGTCCCAGTTATTTCATGGCCTGCATACTCACCAGACATATCACCTATTGAGCATGTTTGGYATGCTCTGGATTGACGTGTACGACATCGTGTTCCAGTTCCCGGCAATATCCAACTTCGCCATTGAAGAGGAGTGGGACCACATTTCACAGGACACAATCAACAGCCTGATCAACTATATGTGAAGGAYATGTGTCATGCTGAGAAAGGCAACTGGTGGTCACACCAGATACTGACTTTTTTATCCACGCCCCTACCTTTTTAAAATGATTATTGTTATTATTATTATCTGTGACCAACAGATGCATATTTGTATTCCCAGTCATGTGAAATCCAGATTAGGGCCTAATMAATTWATTTATATTGATTGATATTTTCTTATATGAACTGTAACTCAGTAAAATCTTTGAAATTGTTGCATGTTGCGTTTTATATTTTTGTTCAGTGTATATAAAAAAATAAGAATGCACACAATTCAGAAAGAAATAAGATCCTCTCAGGAAGTGCAACTATAAAACATATTTCAAATGGCTTGTTTATACTATCGTTCATCCTCTTTGATCGGGACAAAGTCACTGATATGCTAATGCTTTAGAAGGGAGTAAACCTGTTCTCCTTAACTAAAATGACCATCCAGAGGCACTAAAGTAAATGTTACCCATGGCATGTTCCCCAAGCTGGCCCCTATGTTTTTATTAGAGCAGTAAAGAAACTAGGCCCTGGATCAGTTTATTGGGGAAAGGCTAAAGCCCATATGAAGCAGCAACAGGCCCCAGACCAGTTCACCCACTCTGCAGCTGTGAAGTGGGGACGCTGTCACTTACAGTTCCTCATTAAAGCCTGTGGAAAGGCCTTAAATACAGGGTGAGGGGTAATTGATACTCTTGTGTTGGTAAAGGGGTTGGGATTGTGTACTTGTATGTGGGGCTAAAGACTGGCAGCCAGGGAGAGGCGCTCCGCCACGTGTGAAGGGGGAATCCAGGCCAGACATGCAGCATGGGGAGAGAAAGCTGTAGGCTGACTCCAGGAGGTAAAGGAGAACAGAAAGACGACTGCAACTTCCTCAAACTGAGAAAGTTGTCCAGAGCCACCAGCAGTTTTTAGCAGCTTCACAAACTGTCTCAACGAGTTCTGTTTAGTTTTTTTACTTTCCTTTTTCCTCTGCTAAAACACTGKCGAGGGGGCATTTGAGGAAAAATAAACACATCTTGATTTAATTACTAACTCCCCCTCATTATACTGTTTTCCTTCGAAATTAACCATAAATCCGTTAAGCATATTTCACCAGAAATACATCTATTTTGTTGGGTTTGGTCATAATTTTCCCTCTCTCGACCCATTCAATGCAAAACAAATAAGCAAATTAGCAGCAGTATTCGGACATTGTTAAAGACTCCTAACACTAATTCTGGTAAGGAGCTTGGATAGCATTACAGCCTTAGAGCTGTGCAAGTGTTTGTAAGATTACGATGGCTCAAAATAGCCAAGATGTAAGTAATCTGGTTTGAGTCCACAAATAAACCTTTCAATACCAAATCACCTCTCCAAATGCGACAACTAATTGTGACTGACTAAACATAGTTAAGTCAAGTATATATTTTGGTTTGTAACGGGATACACTGATTTCATTCTAAAAGTGGAACTATTTATTTTGTTCTCAAACAGACCCCTAGGACCCAGTCGTTACACTGATATGCTTAGGCCTATATATAAATTTTTCTACATTCAAGTTGTTTTACTATGATGTGAATATATACTTTGGGGCGACAAGTGGTTAGAGCGTAACCGAAAGGTTGCTAGATCGAATCCCCGAGCTGACAAAGTAAAAGTCTGTTGTTCTGCCCCTGAACAAGGCACTGTTCCTAGGCCATCATTGTAAATAAGAATTAGTTCTTAACTGACTTGCCTAGTTAAATAAAGGTTAAATAAAAAATAAATWAAACATACTGAACAAAAATATAAACGCAACAATTGTCTAAGTGTAACGCTCGTCCTCCTCCTCGTCTGAGGATGAGCAAGGATCGGACCAAMYRGCAGCGTMGTATGTATCCATAGTATATTTATTTGTGAAAGACGAACACGAAGAACACTTGACAAAATAACAAAAACGACGTGAACAGACCTGTACTTGAGAACATAAAACAAGAACACACTAACGAACGAACGAACGAACGAAACAGTCCCGTGTGGCACAAACACTGACACAGGAACAATCACCCACAAACAAACAGTGAGAACAGCCTACCTTAATATGGTTCTCAATCAGAGGAAACGTAAAACACCTGCCCCTGATTGAGAACCATATCAGGCTAGTTGAATGAACCCAACATAGAAACACATAACATAGAATGCCCACCCAGCTCACGTCCTGACCAACTAAACAAAGACAAAACAAAGGAAATAAGGTCAGGAACGTGACACTAAGATTTGCTGAGTTACAGTTCATATAAGGAAATCAGTCAATTGAAATACATTCATTAGGCCCTAATTTATGGATTTCACATGACTTTGAAGGCTGGAGCCATGGGTGGGCCTGGGAGGGCATAGGCCCACCCTCTTGGGAGCCAATCCCACCCAAATGGGGCGCAAGGCCCAGCCAATCAGAGAATTAGTTTTTCCCCACAAAAAGGGCTTTATTACAGGCAGAAATACTCCTCAGCACCCTGGCCCCCTTTCCGCACAGAAGGTGCAGAAGCTGGATGTGGAGGTCCTGGGCWGGCGTGGTTACACGTGGTCTGCAGTTGTGAGMCCGGTTGGACGTACTGACAAATTCTCTAACACAACATTGATTGGTAGAGAAATMAACATTGAAATATCTGGCAACAGCTCAGGTGGATATTCCTGCAGTCATCATGACTGATGATTGGCTGAGATAAATTGATGATAAAATGATTGGGGGGGCTGTCTTGTTAGACTTCAGTGCAGCTTTTGACATTATCGATCATAGTCTGCTTCTGGAAAAACGTATGTGTTATGGTTTTACACCCCCTGCTATAATGTGGATAAAGAGCTACTTGTCTAACAGAACACAGAGGGTGTTCTTTAATGGAAGCCTCTCAAATATAATCCAGTTATAATCATGAATTCCCCAGGGTAGCTGTTTAGGCCCCTTGCTTTTTTTAAATTTTACTAACGACATGCCACTGACTTTGAGTAAAGCCAGAGTGTCTATGTATGTATGTGACTCAACACTATACACGTCAGCTACTARAGCGACTGAAATGACTGCAACACTCAAAGAGCTGCAGTTAGTTTGAGTGGATGGCAAGGAATAAGTTAGCCCTAAATATTTCTAAACCTAAAAGCATTGTATATGGAACAAAACACTCACTAAACCCTAAACCTCAACTAATTATTGTAATAAATAATCTGGAAATTGAGCAAGTTGAGATGACTAAACTGCTTGGAGTAACCCTAGATTGTAAACTGTCATGGTCAGAACATATTAATGCAGTAGTAGCTAAGATGGGGAGAAGTCTGTCTATAATAAAGTGATGCTCTGCCTTCTTAACAACACTATCAACAAGGCAGGTCCTACAGGGCCCTAGTTTTGTCGCACCTTGACTACAGTTCAGTTGTGTGGTCAGGTGCTACAAAAAAAAGAACTTAGGAAAATTGCAATTGGTTCCGAACAGGGCAGCACGGCTGGCCCTTGGATGTACACAGAGAGCTAATGTTAATAATATGCATGTCAATCTCTCCTGGCTGAAAGTGGATGAGAGACGTACTTCATCACTACTTTTATTTATGAGAGGTATTGACATGTTGAATGCACAGAGCTGTCTGTCTGAACTATTGGCACACAGCTCGGACACCCATTCATACCCCACAAGAAATGCCACAAGAGGTCTCTTCACAGTCCCAAACAGACTATGGGAGGCACACAGTACTACATAGAGCCATGACTAGATGGAACTCTATTCCACATCAAGTAACTGACACAAGCAGTAAAATTAGATTTTTWAAAAACGATAAAAAAACACCTTATGGAACAGCAGGGACTGTGAAGCAACACAAACATTGGCACAGACACATGCATACAAACACACACACGATAGTATACACACTATACATACATATGGATTTAGTATTGTAGATCTGTGGTAGTGGTGCAGTATGGGCCTGAGGGCACACAGTGTGTTGTGAAATCTGTGAATGTATTGTAATGTTTTAAAAAATGTATAAACTGCCTTACTTTTGCTGGACCCCAGGAATGAGGATGAGGATCAATAATAAATGCAAATACAATTACATGCTCCCTCAATTTGAGACATCTGTGACAAAACTGCACATTTTTTGTGTCCTTTTATTTTTCCCAGCACAAGGTGCACCTGTGTAATGATCATGCTGTTTAATCAGCTTCTTGATATGCCACACCTGTCAGGTGGATGGATTATCTTGACAAAAGCTAAAATGCTCACTAACAGGGATCAATACAAATTTGTGCATAAAATTAGAGAGATACACTTTTTGTGCGTATGAAACATTTCTGGGATCTTTTCGGTGTAGATTGGAAGTACAGTCAATTATGAACAGTTTTGTCCCAACAATAGCCTAGTATTCAAAAACGTTCTTGCCTGTCATATTTCCTTCCTGTTCATTGATGTSGATGAGCTGAAAGGTGAAGCGATTGTTCACCTCTGTGGTCCTGCAGAAAGTAGTCAATGACAGGGAGCTATTTCAGAGGCCTAGTAACAATGTTTTTTTAAATATATATCTGTTGATAAACTTCTTATAAGCATTTGATAACCAAGCAGTATATAAAATGACCTCTTAGACTACCGTGTATTGGGAAATAAAGGCGGTTTGATTACCTTACTCCAGTCCACACTGGTATTCTGTAGGCCATAGGCTATGACCCTTCTCCTCTATTATATTGGTAATTGTTATGCATTTTGTTTAGTGGCTTATACCTCCAATACCCCACAGTCAATTCCTTTTCTCCCCCTCTCTCTCTTAGCTGATTGCCCGGGGGCAGTTGATTCGGGGAAATMGTTTAATTTGCATGCAAATMATTCCAAAACACCAGTCATTCACACCGCTAATTATACCAATGTTAGGACGGTGATTTCCTGACATCACGGTTGGTCATTGGCATTCGGGAGGGGAGGAGGTGGTGGTGCTGGCAAGGACAGCCAGGCACTTATTCAGCCAGGCACTCAGGCGAGTAAGTCGCTGCTCAGCGCTCCGTATGGTTACGCACTAAAAGTCCCTGTGGAACATTTTTTTACTTTCTAGTTTTCTGTTGCTGCRTCCGAAATGATTGTTTTGGATTTTTTCGGAATGTACACATTTTAGGCTATTGCATTATCTCAACGTAGGTGGACTAACTGTAGGTGTATTTATGTTCAACCACTTATTGTTTTTTTTCTATACGTATAGCTMTACTTCCAAGAATCCGTGCGCTTGTCGGATGTGTTTGCGGAGCAGCTTGACTAAAATACTCGCGGAGCGAGGGGGACAATAGTCTAGGAACATATTGCGACTTCGCACGGACCAGAGAGTGAGAGTGCAGGATTCGTAAAACTGTGACGCATGAATAGTAGGCTAGCCTAGACTATGAAAAGGCTTGCAATGATGAAAGTGTGTTTGAAAACTAACATCACCGGAAGCAGAGCCATGCTCTCCCTCTCACCTACTTTGTAATAAGGTAAGC
This sequence comes from Salvelinus sp. IW2-2015, assembly GCF_002910315.2. Classification (NCBI taxonomy): domain Eukaryota; kingdom Metazoa; phylum Chordata; class Actinopteri; order Salmoniformes; family Salmonidae; genus Salvelinus; species Salvelinus sp. IW2-2015. The sequence continues at coordinate 19,081,978 of NC_036851.1, forward strand.
AAAGCCTATATTCTACCCGTTGCTCCATTATTTTGTATCAAGCTGTTATTGCGCYGTTGACAAGGCTATCTTTGCGCCCTGTTGTGTCCCAACATTCACGACACTCTCTATTTCGGTTTTTAAATTGTGGTTTTGTTCAGTGATTCTGCCCTCATCTGCATTTTACCAGTAAYCCTATGGTCTCGTGAGTCTTCTCAAGTACCRCCCGTGGATAGGCAAAGTACCCTCAGGGGTCCTAGTTACCCCGGTTGGGAACCACTGGTTTAGTTTACGAGGAAAAAATCACAGAAAACTGCCAGCCTGGGTGAACTGTTAATGCSGTTGAAAGGTCGTGTTTGAAAATGGGTTTGATATTTTCTCACCGCAAGATAGGCTACATGTGTTGGCCACTGGGTTCTACAGTGTAGCCTATGTGGCTCTCATGGTGTGCTCGATTTAAACAAAAATCATACCTACATCAGTGGGCTATGAGTTTAAATGTATTTGACAATTAAGCGTTCATGGTTTAGAAGTAGGCTAAATGTTACCATTGRTAGTGCTACTACTTAGGAACGTATCATTCTTTAATAAAAGAAAAGTGTGTTKTCGCACGCAATAGTATAAATAATCTCACTATCTTCACCTCTCATTCATAGGCTATCCTCTGTAATGGGTGTGTTATTATACCTCTTCTCTTCGTGGTGCGTGGTCAAGCTAACCAGTGCCTTTCAGTGGGATTAGATTTAGTTGTGTTGCCTCTAATGAGCTGGCACTGGCCGGACGCGGGATTGATTGAGTCAGGATAGGTCATTTTGGATTAGCATATGAACGGATTTACTGTGGAATAATGAATAATTGACACTCCAGCAGCTGGATACGAGTCCAGGGGTAATGGAAATATCAGGCTGTATTGCTCTGAAACATCTAGACTACCGGTTGCCTCAATTCATAGGCAACCAACCATCTGTCTTGGTATACAAAAGGTCKGTTTTTGACCATCCATTTTCAACACCATTACATTTTTACATTCAGTTCATTTAGACTAATTGTGTTTGTCAGCTTTTCAAACTTGCTGATAATTTTACAGATGGGTTCCCCAATGACAGTTTGACAGTCTCATGAGATAACCATAGCTACAGTTCCATATGAGGACTGAAGTCTCAGGAGCCTGAAAAAAACTGCCCTCTCTGTGACTTGCCATGCATATGTAGCAGTTACCGAACAAGTAAACACTTATGAATAATTACTATGATCTTCTGGTATGAAGCTGCTGTAGCTGAAAAGCATCATGCTCAGTTAGATGTTACATAACTCTAATCCTTGCTCACTTCCTGCACTTCCCACTCTAAATCTGCACAAATCACAAAGAGGCAGTGTAGAGAGATGACTGGCCTTTTCCCCCCAATCTACTTCTCTGAGACAAACTATGTTATGCGATAGTGTCCAGTGTGTGTGTGGCTGCTTATCATATTCTGTGTTGTCTTGCAGGTGCCTGTGTGTGTTGGAGAGAATGGATTATAGTTTATTGCGTCAGGTGTTCGCAGGGCTAATCTCCATTAGATGGAACATATTGGATCGAGTCACCAGTAATTAGCTGCTAATAACAAATGCCTTTGAGTTTGATTCCTCTTCAGAATGTTGTGCAGTTCAGTGATTTTAAAGCTGAACATGCATGCTTCAATAAACAACCAAATTAGGCCAAACAAAGACTAAATACGTTGTTACTGTTTCCTTTGACACAGTACCATTGCATGTTCAAGGGTTTTCAGGAATGTAATCTTAATAGCGCTGAATGGAAAAGTTCATCTGATCTCAGAGAACAAAAGGCAGTTAAAAAGAAAGAATATGTCCTCCTCTTTTCCATGCAAAAGGAAAGCAGCAGAGAAATTTGTCTGCTGCCTACCTCCGGCTGTTCCTCAAACTCTCCTCTGGGCTGCCATTTAAACATGGTGTCTAATCTGTCCGGAATGATGCCATGAAAAGCAGCATTGGCTCTGAGAGCTACTCCAGAATGAGTCTGGGATGGGGTTCTTTTCAAATACCACATCAAGCCCTCTCAACTCCATGGCTGTTTTTCAGGAAGACGAGGGTTGTGGATGTGTTGCACACTTTAGAGGAGGTGTTTACGAACCTGAATGACAACTTACCCTATGGCAGATGTACCTGTTAAAGTTGGGTTAAATGAATGGCACCACCACTCAACCCAACCTGAGTATTCCCTCAGTTGGCAGAGGATTTGTACCAGTACCTCAGGAGTTGTACTAGTCCGTAGGTGGTTAAGAAATCCAGAGTGGTGAATAAATAATGCTTAATAAAATACAGTACGTATCTCTAGTCTAGTTAGAACTTGTTTGTGTGTGTGTCAGTCTAGTTTCTTGGGCATCGGTTTCACCAGTGGATTGAGCCTGTGCGGTTGGTGTGTCTACTGACTGTGCAGTGTGTCAGAGTGTAGCTGTTTAACTTGGCTGTTGCCGGGGAGATGTGGAGGAGCGATGCGATGATTAACACTGCGGTGGTGAATGATTGTCTGCTTACATCCGTCAGGGATTATTGTCCTCTCGGATACCTTCCAGTCCGTAAAGGGTTCCTGCTGTGCTCTGGCCATGGAAGACTTTACCTGCCCCAGGAGAGGAAAGGCTAGTCATGTTTAAAGGGGAAACCGTCTACTTAATTTACTTCATTCTCCTCCCTTCGTGGAGGCGTTGGTGATGCACTTGTATTACCAGAGTACTGAATTCCCACTAATTGAAGTCGTGTAGATGACTAGTGTAACATGGGATAGTGTTTCAGGCTGGAAATCCCAGTCATGTGCAGCATGTTGTAAATCAGAGGCTTAGGCCCTGGGCATATCTCTGCCAATTCTGAAGCAGGGAGATCAGATGTTTGGGAGGTGAATCACTGGACGATGGCCTCCATCTGGAGAGAGAGAGACTCATGGGTCTCACGGGACTCCAGCCCTCCTGCTCACATGCCCAGCTCAAAGACAAGGAGAACCATTGGCTTGGTGTTTTGTAAGTCCTCTGTCTGTATCATTTTAAAACCGAGACACTACTCTAACCAGGAATGCAGTGTGAAACACTCTCCTCCAGGCCCAATGTACTCCTCCAGGCTATATTTAAACCCCTATCGCTAAGCCTGCTCGCCACCAAAAAGGCAGAAGGAATCCGCTATCATCAAGAGGAGTGGGAGATGTGTGTGTGGCATATTTATTTACATTTTTTCTTGTTTCTTTTGGCGTGGTTTCCTGAATCATCTCTGCTGTGTTCTAACGTACATTCGGTGTGTGTGTGTGTGTGTGTGTATGCGAGTACGTGTGTTTGTCTCCTGTTAATCACACATCCATTAGTAATGATGGGGGACTGCTGTATTGTAATGAGAGGACTCCGGATGCTTTAGCCCCAGGCTAGGTGTCCTACCTCTGGGATGGGCTGTTTAATTATCTATTCCCCTCCACTGTACGGATGGACTGGTTGTCAGAGAGCTGACGACTTAGTCTGCAAGGCCTGGCTCCTACTACTTACCACTTCCATCAGTATTCATAGATTAGATATCTTGGCATTTCAGTATATGTTGCTTTAATATTCATGGAGACTGGTCTCTGAAGCCAATTGCCTCCAGGAGCTCAGGTAGATTGCCCTTGCCAAAGGATATTGAAGAAGCAGAGATCTGCCTTTTAGACATGTACTAGACCCCAGACATGCATCACTAGTTTAACTATTTTTAACATGTCAGAAAGTTTCCCACTAAAGTAATTGGGGAATCCGTCTTTACTAAACCATATGTCATTGTCATTACTCAATAGTAATCAGCCACCTCTCTATTTCACTTCAGAATGCTCATTTAAATAACTAGTTAATAACAACCCATTGCAGATGCAAATGTTTAGTTTGCCYTTTATAAAGGCAGAAACGCTCTTTGGATGGTGAGGCTATATCAGGTGGTGTACCTAGCTAACTACACTGTTCCCAGTAAGAGCCTCTGTTTCTTTTTGCCGTCAAAGAAGCCTTAAGCCCCTGTTCCTCTGACCCTGTGCTGCTCACCAGACGTCTGGCTGGATTATGGGTTTGGCTGCCTGAGGGGCAGCAGAGGTTAGTGGATATGACCTGCAGGCTAACCCAATGTCTGCTGGTTACAGGGTCTGCTGCCCTAACAGAGGACTTTCACCATGTGTATCTGTGTCTGGGTGTAGCCTAGTTCACAACTTCAGTTTGTTCTGTTTTTAAGGGGGGGGGGGGGGGGGCACAAGTCACATATTAGATTGCTTAGATTGAAAAGGACATAAAAACGAAAGCGCCACACTCTTACAAACATTTGCAATCGTTCTTCTGTATGCAAACAAAACGGATACCTTGTGTGGGTTTGTTAACCTGTTGTCTGGTTCTTGATTAATGAGAACAGAGTTTTATCCTGTCTGAGCATCTGAGACAGTTTGAAGGTAACCTTGTAAAGACAGGAGGTGAAATGTGTATTTACAGTACTGCTTTCCATCACTGTCAGTTGCTTGGCGAATCATTTCCTTACCCGCTTTGTCATTATGTCCTCACTCGCGTTACCTAGAGAATTGTGGGAGCTAGAATGTCTCTGAGATCCTTCTTCCTCTGTGAGACGCGCAGCAGGAAACCTTGACATTTGAACCCTGGCCCTTGAACTATTGTGGAGTTTAAATTTCACATGCTTCGTTGCTTTGCAATAGAAAACCCTCAAAACAAAGATAGACATCGGAAGAGTTCTGAACTCAACCCACATTTTGCCGGACGTACCAAACATATGTCCTGGTTGGTTAGCAACAGTGTTTAATATCACTATTCACTTGGACATGTGTCCACTCTAAGCTTTGCCTATGGATAACTGTTGATCACTTTTATCCTCCCTGAAGAAAGATCTGTGTCTACTGTAAGCTTTTATAACTCGTCGCTGAACTCTGCTCTCTGTCCCTGTGTCCTGTAGGAAGATCTGTGTCCATTGTAAGTGCAGGCTTGAGGAGCATGTGATGACAGCCGTGCCTCTGGAGATGGAGAAGACCGTCACTAAGCTGATGTACGACTTCCAGAGGAACTCCACCTCAGACGACGACTCAGGCTGCGCGCTGGAGGAGTATGCCTGGGTGCCCCCGGGGCTCAAACCTGAACAGGTATGATCGACACGCACACCGGGGAGCAGGGTTTGATATCCCTATTCCATCTCCTCTGTTGGATCAAAGTTTCATTCACCGTCTTATGTTGCGTGTTTGGTGTTCAAGTAAGCCGAATTGGTTTACAAGGATTATATGATGCCGGGTTTTGAATTAATATCTAATTCATTCTGCTTGCAAACTGTTTACTCGTGGTTTCACAAGCTCGTTGTTGACTTTGCTAGGCTGGGATATGCAGAAACACATTACATGGCCTGTGAGCATCCAAGAAACCATCTTCACAAGGCCCTTGTGTACCGAAGGTGTGCGTGTGTGGGAGTTTTTTTTATTGGACAATGAAACCTTTATACATATGAGTTTCATTTTCTTGATGAACTGAAAGCAAGCCTTATTGCCTGTGCAATGGGGTGGTCAATACGCTGTTAACTCATCCCCCATTTCAGTCGCGCATGACTGAGCACAGCCATTTTTCATCCCCAAGGGTCACGTGACCTCCAGTCAATTAAGCTCCACTTTAAAAGCAGCAGAACACCGGCCTGCCAAACTGGAGACCGAAGAGGATAGACTGACTGATGCCTTTCCAAAGCAGTAGGGCAGTGAGACTGGGAATGTTACCGTTAAAGGAGAGGCTTTGCATTGAGGAAATAGGCTGTAGTTTGTAGGATTTACTGCTGGTTGCTTACTTATGTACATTGGATTTCCACGTATACAGTTAAGCTCTTCCAAACCTGACGTACAAGTCAGTCAAGTCATAGAAATGTGTTTTTTGACCTTGCACGGTGGGGGGAGGATACCCATTGAGGTACTTTTCAACGCCCTGCACAGCCACAGAGGGAGATGGTGAATACCACCAGTTAATCTGTAGAATCTGAGCTCCATCCAGGTGTAGGTTTCTCCTCAGGGACACAGTCCCACTGCTCCATCAGGAGGAGCCTGCTATTCAGTCTCAACTGGTGTCAAGTCACCATTCTGTAACTACGTATTTTAGCAGTCCACAAAGACTGTGGGAATAACTAAACATGATTTCCCCTTGCTCTGTAATGAATGTCTGGATTCGTGCAGTAACAAAATTGTATTAGCAATGTGAGACAAAGAATTTCAGCTGCATTCCAACTACAATAATCATGCTTATTTTTATCTCTGAAACCAGGTATCAGAGTTTATTGGTTTTTAATTCATAGGGAACTGAGTTTCCTGAACATTGCTTTTACTCATTTATTATAGGACTGCCATTATTGACTGTTCTGGTCTCAGGAAGGCCCAGCCAATATGCATTCTCTCTCTCTCTCTCTCTCTCTCTCTCTCTCTCTCTCTCTTTCTCTCTTTCTATCTTTCTCTCGATGTCAGAGCTAATAAAATGGCAGGAAGTTGCCAGGATACGGGAAGTTGAGACCAAATATGTTACTAAAGCAGCCATTACTGATGTCTCTGCTGTTGAAGAGGCAGATCACACAGTGTCATAAGAGATAGGGAAGAATCTGCTTTTGTCATCCAAGAGGAAATTCAATCTTAAAGCTTTTATTTTTTCATGCTTTTGTAGATGTAAAGATAACCTTTACACTTACATTGAAGGGAATAGCAGTCTGTTACCATTTATTGTACTTTGGAATGGCAGTCCTCCCTTCTTGCCCATGTGTGGCAGGCTGTTGCCATGGTGTTTTGTTAAAGTGTGATATGTCCAATAAACACTCACTATTGCTTGTTATAGTGTGTCAGGATTGGTCTTTGGTTGTGTCTTAGACACTGTCAGTCTCTCCCGTGAACAGAGATGAAAAACAGCTGTGGGGGAGGTTGGTTTCTAACATAAACCCTGCTATTAGATTTATCCTTTAAAAGCTGTATAGTCTCTGTATAATTAGAGAGAAGATTCAATCTGAGGCCATTTACACTGAACAAAAATATAAACGCAACATGTAAAGTGTTTCATGAGCTGAAATAAAAGATCCCAGAAATGTTCCATACGCACAAAAAGCATATTTCTCTCCGATTTTGTGCACTAATTTGTTTACATCCTTGTTAGTGAGACATTTCTCCTTTACCAAGATAATCCATCCACCTGACAGGTGTGGCATATCAAGAAGCTGATTAAACAGCATGATCATTACACAGGTGCACCTTGTGCTGGGGACAATAAAAGGCCACTCTAAAATGTGCAGTTTTGTCACAAAACACCATGTCACAGATGTCTAAACTTTTTAGGGAGCATGCAGGAATGTCCTCCAGAGCTATTTCTAGAGAATGGATTGTTAATTTCTCAACTATAAGCCGCCTATAACATTGTTTTAGAGAATTTGGCACTACTTCCAACCGGCCTCACAACTGCAGACCACGTGTAACCACGCCAGCCCAGGACCTCCACATCCAGCTATTTCAGCTGTGGGATCATCTGGGAACAGCCACCCGGACAGCTGATGAAACTGTGGGTTTGCACAACTGAAGAATATCTGCACAAACTGTCAGAAACCGTCATATGGAAGCTCATCTGCGTGCTCGTCATCCTCAGCAGGGTCTTGACCTGACTGCAGTTTGGTTTCGTAACRGACTTCAGTGGGCAAATGCTGACCTTCAYTGGCCACTGGCACGCTGGAGAAGTGTGCTCTTCATGGATGAATCCCGGTTTCTACTGTACCGGACAGATGGACACGAACACAATTGCTGTTTATCGATGGCAATTTGAACGCACAGAGATACAGTGATGAGATTCTGAGGCCCTTTATCGTGCCGTTCATCCGCCGCCATCACCTCATGTTTCAGCGTGATAATGCYTGMCKCRATGTCGCAAGGATCTGTACACAATTCCTGGAAGCTAAAAATGTCCCAATTCTTCCATGGCCTGCATACTCACCAGACATGTCATCCATTGAGCATGTTTGGGATGATCTGGATCGACGTGTACGACAGTGTGTTCCAGTTCCCGACAATATCCATCAACTTCGCACAGCCATTGAAGAGTAGTGGGACATCATTCCACAGGTCACAATCAACAGCCTGATCAACTCTATGCGAAGAAGATGTGTCATGCTGCTTGAGGCAAATGGTGGTCACACCAGATACTGACTCATGAATTTATTTAAATGGACTGATTTCCTTATATYAACTGTAACTCAGTAAAATCTTTGAAATTGTTGCATGTTGCCTTTATATTTTTGTTCAGTGTAGTTTCTATGGCCTAATTATTATTGTTATTATCCAAAACTGCTCGTCCTTACTGGCTCTTGGGGGGGGGGTTGAGAGACCGTTTCTCAGTGCACCTCGTGTTATTTCCAAGAATCACAGATTTGCTGTCATAGAACATGTTGCAGAGTGTTTTGTTTTACGTTTGGACGTCAGAGGCTTTCAATATGTATATCTTTGTTGCAGTGAATAAATGCAGAAGGCTTCTTCATTATTCAGGGTTATCCATATTGTTTTGGTGGCAGGCCCTTGGTACCGCACCCAAGGACAAAGCTGACAGGTTCCAGTCCAAAGATCCATTCATTAGATAGATGGGCCATTAAAATTGGCTACCTGTGGCCCTGTGGTCAGCACATATTAATTGCCTCACCTGTACTTCTGGCGCCCTAATCCCTCCGTCCCACTCTCTCTTTCCGTCTTCTGGCGCTTGATGCTCCTGAAACCACGGCCATTGATGAACACTGGTCCCGAATTTCTGCTTTCCCCCCTGTGTAACTCTGAAAGACTAATACATTTCACCAAGATGACATTCATTGTTGGCCGGCATAATGTAAAGAATGTAGCAGTCATTTTGAATAGCGAGATGAGCGTTAAGCCTCTGTCTGACACACACACGGTTCATTACTGTAATGTGTGTGTGTGTATGTACTGTATATGCATGTTCCTGTGGAAGGAGTTTCAAGTGGTAGTAACCACTTTTTTGGTTACTACATGATTCCATATGTGTTTATTTCATAGAGTTGATGTCTTCATTATTATTCTACAGTGTAGAAAATAATTTAAATAAAGAAAAACCCTTGAATGAGTAGGTGTGTCCAAACTTTTGACATTTTCTTCCTTACTCATATCGCCTATAGGGTTCCAATAAATGTTAATTTGCCACTTATGGGCCAATCTCTGTACCATGTCACTAGTATTAGTGGTAGTGGCCTGACCCGCCCTGGTCTCTCTCCCGTCAGGTTCATCACTACTACAGCTCCCTGCCCGAGGGCAAGGTTCCCTATGTGAACAGCCCAGGAGAGAAGCACCGCATCAAACAGCTCCTCCATCAGCTGCCCCCCCACGACAATGAGGTAAGACCCTTATCCCTCCTCCCGTCTGCCCCCTGGGCACACAGATATTGGGAAGTGGGCATTTGTCACCGAGACATCTTAACTCTCTAGTGTCTCTAACTCTGGATCATTTGTGTTTGTCTCTGCAGCCCTTTATTACATGTTGAATAATCTCTGTGTTTTCCAGGTGCGTTACTGTAACACTTTGGACGATGAAGAGAAGAGGGAGCTCAAACTCTTCAGTAACCAACGGAAACGGGAGAATCTGGGCCGCGGCAATGTGAGACCATTTCCCGTGACGATGACTGGYGCGATCTGTGAGCAGGTACGGTAACTCCGGTAGGAATGGGACTGGTTCACTCACAGGCACTCACACGAGAAGGGCAGAGGTAGGACAGACACATGGTAGAGGTTATACAGGGGTGGCCATAGTTGGATGGATATGATAGAAATACGCGTATAGCCATCTCTCACACGAAAAAACACTTTACAAAAGTGATCAAAGAAAATACTGTATAGGCGAAGGACTCGCCTTTCTTTTGTGGTAGAATCTGACAGTACCCAGTGATATTCCTGTCTTTTATTGTGATTCACCCCGTGAAGAGCTCAGCTGACATTTTTAAAAGAAGCTGATAAAATGGAGCCTCACATTCAAGTCATGACCCAGCCTCTCAACTGTGGTAGATCTGCCTGTCTGTGTTTTCCCTCATCTCTCCCAGTAGCTTGGCCAGAACAAATGTCACACAGACACACTGACGGCTTATAGGATCCTTGATGCTGTGTTTTTGATCCTAACTCTTCACCTTATGTTATACTGTGCCATGGAACGTACAAATTCCAGATTCGATCTCCTGAAGGTACATCGCAGTCTAGATAAACAAATCTTGATGTTGCTTTAGTCTACACCACATTTGTTTTCATTCAGGAACACACTCAGCCCCCAGTCATTCCCTTACTGACCTGAGGCAGGTCTGCAGTGCTCTGTTATGCTTATGCCCTGTTTGTATCCATGTTTTACTCACTGTGTTTCTTGCTAAGCAGACAACCACAGGAGTGAGTGTGTGATGAAGCACATTGTTCTAAGGGTGTGTATTGATTGAATTCCCTCCCCTGGCTGACCTCTGCGTAACAGGTCTGTGTGCCAGTTAGATCATCTGATTCTCTTCTCTCCCTTTCTGTCTCTGTCCCACCCATCTAAATGTCCCTCTGTCTCCTTCACACTCWCCCCCTCCTTTCTCCCCTCCCTAACATCTCTCAACGTCTCGCCCCCTCATTCCCACTCCCTGTACCTTTCTCCTCTTCAAATCTTCCTCTCGCTGCTTCCTTTTTCTCTCCTCTACCATCTCGCTCTCCTCTACCATCTCTCGCTCTCTCGCTCTCTTCTACCGATCTCGCGCGCTCTCAAATCTCTCCTCTCTCTCTCTCTGCTCTCTCTCTCTCTCTCTCTGCTTCTCTCTCTCTCTCTCTCTCTCTCTCTCTCTCTCTCTCTCTCTCTCTCTCCCTCTCGCTCTCTCTCTCTCTCTCTTCTCTCTTCTCTCTCTCTCCTCTCCTCTCTCTCTCTCTCTCTCTCTCTCTCTCTCTCTCTTCTCTGCTCTCTCTCGGTCTCTCTGTCTCTTCTCTCGTCTCTCTGTCTCTCTGTCTCTCTGTCTCTCTGTCTCTCTCTCTCTCTGTCTCTTCCTCCACCTCTCTCTCTCTCTCTCTCTCCTCCCATCTCTCTGTCTTTCTCCCCTCTCTCTGTCTCTCCTCCACCATCTCTCTGTCTCTCCTCCACATCTCTCTGTCTCTCTCCCTCCACCATCTCCTGTCTCTCTCTCCCTCCACCATCTCTCTGTCTCTCTCTCCTCCACCATCTCTCTGTCTCTCTCTCCTCCACCATCTCTCTGTCTCTCCTCCTCCACCATCTCTCTGTCTCTACCAGTGTGGAGGGCAGATAAACGGAGGTGACATTGCAGTGTTTGCGTCGCGTGCAGCCACGGCGTGTGTTGGCACCCTTGCTGCTTCGTGTGCAGCATGTGTGACGAGCTGCTGGTGGACCTCATATACTTCTACCAGGAAGGGAAGATCTACTGTGGTCGGCACCACGCAGAGAGACTCAAACCACGCTGCTCCGCCTGCGACGAGGTAGGAGAGACCCTGCTAAACACACACACAAATCACATTGTATTGGTCACATGCGCTGAATACAACAGGTGTAGACTTTACAGTGAATGTTTACTTGTGAGCCATTCCCAAAAGTTAAAAAGTAAGACAAATATTTGCTAAATAAAAAAATCGATAGTACACAATAAGAACAACAACGATGCTATATAAACTCAGAAAAAAAGAAAAACGTCCCCTTTTCAGGACCCTGTCTTTCAAAGATAATCCAAATACCTTCACAGATCTTCTTTGTAAAGGTTTTAACACTGTTTCCCATGCTTGTTCAATGAACCAAAACAATTAATGAACATGCACCTGTGGAACGGTCGTTAAGACGAACAGCTTACAGACAGTAGGCAATAAAGTCACAGTTATGAAACTTAGGACACTAAAGAGGCCTTTCTACTGACTGAAAAAACACCAAAAGAAAGATGCCCAGGGTACCTGCACATCTGCGTGAACGTGCCTTAGGCATGCTGCAAGGAGGCATGAGGACTGCAGATGTGGCCAAGGCAATTTATTGCAACGTCCGTACTGTGAGACGCCTAAGACAGCGCTACAGGGAGACAGGACGGACAGCTGATCGTCCTCCCAGTGGCAGACCACGTGTAACAACACCTGCACAGGATCGGTACATCTGAACATCACACCTACAGGACAGGTACAGGATGGCAACAACAACTGCCCGAGTTACACCAGGAACGCACAATCCCTCCATCAGTGCTCAGACTATCCACAATAGGCTGAGTGAGGCTGGACTGAGGGCTTGTAGGCCTGTTGTAAGGCAGCTCCTCAACAGACATCACTGGCAACAACTTCGCCTATGGGCACAAACCCACCGTCGCTGGAACAGACAGGACTGGGAAAAAGTGCTCTTCACTGAGGAGTCGCGGTTTTGTCTCACCAGGGGGTGATGGTCGGATTTGCGTTTATCGTTGACGGAATGAGCGTTACACCGAGATCGGGACCGAGTTGGAGTTGGAGGGTCCGTCATGGTCTGGGGCGGTGTCACAGCATCATCGGACTGAGCTTGTTGTCATTGCAGGCAATCTCAACGCTGTGCGTTACAGGGAAGACACCTTCCTCCCTCATGTGGTACCCTTCCTGCAGGCTCATCCTGACATGACCCTCCAGCATGACAATGCCACCAGCCATACTGCTCGTTTTGTGCGTGATTTCCTGCAAGACAGGAATGTCAGTGTTCTGCCATGGCCAGCGAAGATCCCGGATCTCGATCCCATTGAGCACATCTGGGACCTGTTGGATCGGAGGGTGAGGGCTAGGGCCATTCCCCCCAGAAATGTCTGGGAACTTGCAGGTGCCATGGTGGAAGACTGGGGTAACATCTCACAGCAAGAACTGGCAACTCTGGTGCAGTCCATGAGGAGGAGATGCACTGCAGTACTTAATGCAGCTGGTGGCCACACCAGATACTGACTGTTACTTTAGATTTTGACTCCCCCTTTGTTCAGGGACACATTATTCAATTTATGTTAGTCACATGTCTGAAGAACTTGTTTAGTTTATGTCTGTTGTTGAATCTTGTTATGTTCATACAAATATTTACACATGTTAAGTTTGCTGAAAATAAATGCAGTTGACAGGGAGAGGACGTTTCTTTTTTTGCTGAGTTTACAAGGAGTACCAGTACAGTGTCAATGTGCAGGGGTATGAGGTAGTTGAGGTAATACAGTATGTAGGGGTAAAAGTGACTAGGCAATCAGGATAGAGTTGTGTGTGTAGTGTTTTGGAGTATCGGTGTAGTATGTATAAGTGTGTGGGTAGAGTCTAGTGAGTGTGCATAGAGTCAGTGCGAAATAATTAAGATGAATTAATAAATAAATTCGGTCGTCAATGTATATAGTCCTGGTAGAAATTTGATTAACTGTTCAGCAGGCTTATCGCCTGGGAGTAGAAGCTGTTTAAGTGCCTTTTGGTTACAGACTTGGCGCTCCGGTACCGCATGTTGTGCGGTAGCAGAGAGAACAGTCTATGACTTGGGTGGCTGGAGTCTTCGACAATTTTTAGGGCCTTCCTCTGACACCGCCTGGTAAAGAGGTCCTGGATGGCAGGGAGTTCGGCCCCAGTGATGTACTGGGCCGTACGCACTACCCTCTGTAGTACCTTGCAGCCGGATGCCAAGCAGTTGCCATACCAAATGGTGATGCAGCCCGTCAAGATGCTATTAATGGTGCAGCTGTATACGATTTTGAGGATCTGAGGGCCCATGCCAAAGCTTTTCAGCATCCTGAGGGGGAAGAGGCGTTGTCGTGCCCTCTTCACAGCAATGTTGGTGTGTTTGGACCATGATAGGTCCTTAGTGATGTGGACACCGAGGAACTTGAAGCTCTCAACCCGCTCCACTACAGCTCGTCGATGTGAATGGGGCGTGTTCGGTCCTCCGTTTCCTGTAGTCCACAATAAGTGCCTTTTGTCTTGCCCACGTTGAGGGAGAGGTTGTTGTCCTGGCAACACACTTCCAGGTCTCTGACCTCCCTATAGGCTGTCTCATTGTTGTCGGTGATCAGGCCTACCACTGTCGTCATCTGGAAACTTAATGTTGGAGTTGTGGGTGAACAAAGCATGTGTGTCCATGTATGCTGCTGATACAACCATATACGCATCAGCAACCACAGCTAATGAAGTCACTGAAACCCTTAACAAAGAGTTGCAGTCTGTTTTGGAATGGGTGGTCAGTAATAAACTAGTCCAGAACATCTCTAAAACTAAGAGCATTGTATTTGGTACAAATCATTGCCTAAGTTGTAGACCTCAGCTGAGTCTGGTAATGAATGGCATGGCTGTTGAACAAGTTGAGGAGACTAAATGACTTGGTGTTACCTTAGATTGTAAACTGTCATGGTCAAAACCTATCGATTCAATGTTTGGAAAGAGAAGGTGTTGCTTTTTTGACACCACACTCCAAGAAGCAAGTCCTGCAGGCTCTATTTTTTATCTTATTGTGATTATTGTCCAGTCATATGGTCAAGCGCAGCAAGAAAAATCTGCAGCTGGCCCAGAACAGAGCTGCACGTCTTGGTCTTCATTGTAATCAGAGGTATAATATTAGTACCCTGCACGCCAGTCTCTCTTGGCTTAGAGTTGAGGAAAGACTGACTGTGTCACTTCTTGGTTTTATAAGAAACGTGTTGGAAATTCCAAATTGATTGCATAGTTATCTTACACACAGCACTGACACACACACTTACCCTACCAGGGGCCTTTTCACAGTCCCCCGGTCCAGAACAAATTAAAGAAAACATACAATATTATACAGGGCCATGAGTGCATGTAACTCTCTTCCATCTCATATAGCGCAAGTGAACAGCAAGCCTGATTTTAAAAAAAAATCGAATAAAGCAATACTTGAAGTCTTCACTGCACAACGCCTCTCCCCATGTGACCTACTTGTTGTGTGTATYTACTGACATGTATGTGTAACTGATAGATGTACACACACTACATGTTAATGTTTTTAAATATATGTCAATTGTAAAGTTTTCCGTTATGTGCCGGACCCCAGTAATCCTCTCTGAGACTCAAACATGTCTAGGCCTTCCCATACTCATCCACACATATAACAGAAGTAAAACAAATAGTATATTGACTACTATAAGGGCTAGTGACACTAACTGCCATGCGAAACAGTAGATGATTTAAACATAGGCCTCCTCTGTTTTCCTATCTGGTGTCTTGAAATACACTGCTACAACATGGGAATAATTAAACATTGATTTTCAGTAGATCTCCATACACATGATCCCAAAGAGGGGACAGAGTMGATGGTGTAATACAGTAGGACAGTGTCTGTCAGTATGGAGGAGGGATAGAGAGGGGGCTATGGTAGCAGGCAGCCAGGCCTTTGAGTCTTTGTCCTGTCATTCTCTGTAATAGGGTGAGCAGGGCCTCGCCTCAGGGAAAAGCAGCATGATAAAGGATACCGTCCTCACCCCTCTCTCCTCTCTTTCCTCTCTCTGTCTGTAGATCATCTTTGCAGACGAGTGCACGGAGGCGGAGGGCAGGCACTGGCACATGAAGCACTTCTGCTGTTTCGAGTGTGAGACGGTGCTGGGCGGCCAGCGGTACATCATGAAGGAGGGCCGGCCCTACTGCTGCAGCTGTTTCGAGTCCCTCTACGCCGAGTACTGTGACTCCTGTGGGGAACACATCGGTACGCCACGCACCCACCCCATCCACCAGAGCCAACGCAGGGCCCTAGATCCAACAACACGAGCCGTAATCTAGAGAGCTAAAGCACTGGCATACGTCAAGCAAGACAAATAGGACGCTATTTCAGCTGCAAGATTTCAGTAATGTTAAGAAGAACAGAGGAATGACCTGGATTTAGCTTGGAGAAACATTTCAGGGAGAAATATGCATGGCTGCAAAGATTACATGCTTTTAGTAGAATTTAACCGTCTATGATTTAACGCAACACTGGCATGCAGATACCTCACGACACGGATACAAGTAGCGTATTTTAAAACAGACTAGATGAACTCAACAGCATTTTCACAAAGGGGGAAAAGATCAGTGGGTGAACAATTTCAAATGTATTCAGTAGATATACATTTTCATACGGTCATTTTCTGTACGTTAACCAAACCAAGCAGGACAAACCTAGCGCCTTATCACCAGTGGGGCCAGTGCCACCTCTGTGCTTTCCTCTCAGTCCAGAGAGCCGCTTGCTTATCCCTCAACAGGATCCCCAGCTGTGATCTGGCACGGCCCTCAGCAAACAGACATGGAGCTCTGTAATTATTTCTTATACAGGATACAGAAAGTATTTGAGTAATACTGATTATAAATTGAAACCATCAGAAACCATTTGAAACCAGATGGCAGCCATTAGCTGAGTACTGTTCTCCCCGGCAACTGCAAACATACTTAAAATGCAATGCATGTTACATAATGAGTTTACCCCTAAACTCAGCTAAGTGTTGTAGCCCCAGGGCCTTTCTTCACTCAGGTTTACTTAGAACTTCCAACTCATTTCCTATTAAAATGGAGTTGGAACATTTTCCAGTTTATGGATGGTATCTATATCTTTTGATAAGGGAGTTCTCCCTCTAGAGTATTTAGCTGATGTTTTGTATTTGATTAGCCTTAATTTGCCTTGCTGCTTATAGCACTTTATCGTTCACATTCCGCACCTACAGTATTTCCACAATGATTAGTCTTGATGGTTCTCTGTTGCAGGCATTGACTCATTACAGAGCAAAAGAGTAAAGATTATTGGGTCCTTTTCATTAACATTTTGGCTTATAAGTGTTTTTCCCTCTGTCCCTCAGGCATTGACCAGGGCCAGATGACATATGACGGTCAGCACTGGCACGCCACAGAGGGCTGTTTCTGCTGTGCCCGCTGTAAGAGCTCCCTCTTAGGTCGCCCCTTCCTGCCCAAACATGGACAGATCTTCTGCTCGCGCTCCTGCAGTCTGGGGGAGGAGCCTAACGGGTCAGACTCCTCAGACTCCGCCTTCCAGAGCGCACGCTCCACTCGAGAGTCCCGCCGCAGCTCCAAGGCTGGGAAGAACGGGGGCCAGGCGGGGAGGTGTTCGGGTGACGTGGACCCTCTCTCCTTACAGATGGACCTGCTGAGTCTGTCCAGCCAGACGCCCAGTTTGACCCGCGAGCCGCCCGCATGGAAGAGCCAGGGACAGGGGGGTGACACATACCCCTACGAGGGCCGATCAGACCCCACAGCAACACCCACCCCACTCCATCTGCTCAGCGAATGCAACGTCAGAACTGCATATAACTCCACCTCCCCCGGGCAGGGCAACCAACCAAACCACAGGTCCAAGGAGACGGGTGTCAACAAGAGGCCGCCCATCTCAGCCCTGAAAGGCCGCTCTATGAATGAAAACTGGTTCCATCAGGATTCAGAGGACTACTACCCCCCCAAACTGAAACCCCAGCAAAGCTTTGACGTACCCCATGGCTTGTCCTACCACAACGGCTTCTCTGACAAGCGTTCGGTCAGTCTGCATGTGTTCCAGAGGGACGGGGAGGTGGGGCTTCCCCAGCGGGGGCGCAGCAGGAACCCCATCAGCGCACTTAGCTTCACGGAGCAGCTCACTCCCCTAGAGCAGACACCCAGGGGTTCCATGGAGTCACTGGCCCTGTCCAACGCTACAGGTAACTCTTCCAAATTCACCATGGCGGGAAGATTAATTCATGTGATTGTATTTGAAGCAATGTATTTAACTGCTTAGGACATTTATATCTCACAGAATACTGCAACCGATCCAAAGCTAATTACATACTGTATGCCTTTCTCATAAGAGTGTAATGTCTATTATGTCAATGGTTATGAGATTTATTGACGTAATAATGATAACAATGAGGATAACTGATGAAGTTAACCACTGATTAACCCGCCTGTTGTTTCTCTGAAGGAACGTCAGCAGATGGAGGAGGGAAGCGCCAGGAGCACCTGTCTCGTTTCTCCATGCCCGACCTGAGCAAAGACTCTGGCATGAACGTGTCAGAGAAGAGCAACATGGGCACCCTCAACTCCTCTGTCCAGTTCCACAGCTCTGACTCCATGCACAGCCTGACCCCAGGCCAGCCCTACATGGAGCTGGAGCCCCCGGTGCAGGTGCAGTACCCTCTGCAGTACTGTGAGCCCCCAAGCCTGGGGATGGGCATGAGCCACCTGCCAGCCGGCTTCACCTACCAGGAGGAGGACAGGGTCAGCCTGGTGAGCAGCGCCAACGCTGCCCGCCTCCCGCCCATCAGTGAGCGCACGCGGAGACGAGGAGAGGGCCCGGGCATGGCTGCCCCTGAAGACACCCCTCAGCGCCGGAGACACAATCACCACCGCTCCCGTCGCTCCAGACGCTCCCGCTCGGAGAACGCCCTGCACCTAGCCGCTGAGCGCAGGGAGAGGCCCCAGCTGAGAGTCAGAGAGGACTATGACCAGTTTCCCCCTCCGCGGGGCGCTAGGGACTCATTTGGGAGTGCAGGGGGGAGGTGCAGGGGGCCGGAGCCATTCAGGCAGTGCCCTCGTACCACCTCTGACCTCACCCTGCAGAAGCCCAGTGCCCACCGCCGTCTCGCCGGGCCCTACTCCTGGGACGACTACGAGGATGAGGACGAGTGGTGCTCCACCTGCTCTTCATCGTCTGAGTCGGAAGACGAGGGTTACTTCCTGGGAGAGCCCATTCCTAGGCCCGTGCAGCTGAGGTACCTGAGCAGCCAGGAGCTCCTCCACAAGTACAGCTCCACAGGGGTGGGCGGACCGCACCAAATGAGTGGCAGAGGGGGACAGCTGCACACCCGCAAACGCCGGAAAAGCAAGAACTGCATAATCTCTTAAAATTCGCACCATGGAAAGAGTGAAGAGAAAGTGCCCTCCCTCTCCCAGTATACACTAACATAGTTCATCTGTTCAGAAAAGACAAGCAGACACTCTTCTGAAGTTGTTGAGTATTGTGAGGTTGACAGTGTTTTGATATGCAGTTGGGTAAACCATTGACAGCACAAATGTTTTGCATGTTTATCCATTTTAGAACAACATTTCAGAACAAGTTATCCTGATTATTGATTATATTTCTCTGACTCACACTGCACTCTGCTTGTCTGTCACCATGTTTATCAAAGCCAACGTGCAATCGTAATAATAATGTAATTTCCATGCAGCAACAGTAAGGTACAGACAATTCAGTAAGGTCCAGCTTTTTCATGCAATGTGATTTAGGTATATACTATTGTACTCAAGTTTATAGGCTGTACTGTATATAAGTAAATGAATGAATAAATTCACTAAATTAAGGAAGCAATGTAAATACTATGTAAATGAGGTCCCACATATTTTTATATTTTGTATGGATAGAATCATTTATGTATTGAATATCTATAATGTAGGAATAGAAAATGCATGCCTGTAATTTGTTGATGTGGTCCTGCATTGGAATAAAATAGTATTTCAGACAGAGAATGACAGGTGTCCGTTCCCTCACTAGAGACTGGCGTGTTCTTGTGATCATTTGTCTGACAGTGAACAGTCACCCTCTCCATCTGCTCAACACATAAATGAATGAAAACATGGCAAAAGCGCTGATTTAAAAAGTCACCGCTCAGTAAATGTCATTCCCCCATGAGGTCATGAAGTGATACTGTGACTATTGGGCTTTTGTGGCATTGTTTGCAAACAGATGTCTGTGAGCTGTAAGTGAGCTAATCATAAACCCAGATAATGTGCTGCTGATGCAGCTCTATGGATTAACGCATGAATAGATATATGGATGGGATTCAAATGGGCTTCACTGAAGTACAATTTGTAATTCACAAGCTATCTCCTCAATGAATACAACCTCTACATCAAAACAACAGGAGTAATTTACTTCTCTCATCGTTTTCATTCTCTACATTTACACTTGGACGAGCTCCAGGTCAAGTTTGTGTTTGAAAGGTGAAGTAACAGGGTTCTAAATTGGCTTGTGTCTGATGTCCATGTGGTCAGAGGATTACAGTAGCTAAGTCTCTGGGCCCCGTAAACTGGGTGGACTCCAGTCCACACCCCCCCAAAACCAGGTATTTAACTACACACACTAGATTAAAAGTGAGTGAAGACCAATCCCACTGGGCACAGATGTCAATTCAACGTCTAGTTTTGATTTACATTTGGTTGAGTTGTCAACTAACGTGAAATCGTCAAAACAATCACAATGTCATTTGATTTTGGTAAACATTTTGGTGAAAAAAATACAAAATTCCCTTACACGGATTACTTTTTGCAAATCCAATTCATTTTCCACATTGGTTCAACGTCGTCATATTGATTTTGGGTGTTTGAAATTATGTGGATACAACGTTGATTCAATCAGTTCTTGCCTAGGGGTATGCTACTGACATGTTGGGTGGATTAGTGTGTTTATGTGGGTTCCTTTAGATGGCATGTCTTCCAGTGTTCATATATACTTTGCGGTGGTCAGGAGTTCTCATTTTGTTGACTGTTATGACCAAAACAGCTGCACAAACATGAGACACATTACTGTCCTGACAACTGAGCGATTATGTATTTTTTTTGCCTTTTTTACTGGGCCCCTAGGCCACTGGTGTCATGCCCAGATTTGTCTTGTTTTTTGTATTTCTCAGTTATCAAATGAATTACTTAATTTTTAAGCCCACGTTATATCATAATTGTTTGTAAAAATATTTGTCAGCTGTATTTTACAGAGGGGGCACACTGACTGGACTAGGTTCAGAAGGAGGAGGATGAGAGAGTAGAGTGACACACACACAGCGTTTGATTTGATTTGAGCTGCCAGTGATGGGTAGGAGGTTTGTTTGTAAATGAATGTGATCAAGCTATCTAGCCTATTGATTCCTTCTTGATGAATAAATATATCACAAATGTTTTGTTGTTTCTCTGTAATACTAGCCACCTAGCAATTTTATGAAGTTGGCTTTAGCTAGCCAGCTAGATATGTTCCCAATCTTCCAACATCATAACTAGCCGCCAAGCCATTTCAGGCTATCAATCAAGTTAGAGTAGCTTGTCTAACTATCTTAGCTGGCATGCCTGCTAGCAAGGTTGCTAGACTTTAGAAAAGCAAGCAATTGCTAAATGTACTCAAACTCACATTCCTTGCAATCTTTTACCTAGATTTGACCAGAAAAGCATAGTTTCTTTACTTGGTTTAAATGACAATTGAACAGGTAAAGAGATATGCTTAGGTAACCTATGCAGAAAAATAGACATATTTATTTACATATAATTATGCGTAATGATTATGGCTCTAGATATCAGGAAGAAGCTGTTTCAGGTGTTTGAAAAATGCAAAAATCTCTGGACCACCCCGCCTCCATCGTCACATACTTCTTCCCTCCTCTAAAATAATGGGTCCATGACGCCCCTGCTGCCACTGCCTAACTCATACCTGCTGAGATGCACATTGTCACTGGATCATTGTTTCCAAAGTAATGAGTCTTGGAAAACACAAGTATAAAGCCTCTATCTCCAGTCATCTGCGTATTGATCTAACTGAACACATGGCTTCCATTCAACGGGCAGCAGAAACTAATTTCAAACTCATCAGAGCACAGTCTTACTTCATCAACCCAACCCATATATTCATTCACATATTAATGAATTGAATTCTTCTCAGACCTGCAGGGCATTTCCCAAGGACAGAGGGGTTGTACTGTCAGTCAGTGTGTCGATGGTTTGGCGCTGAGAGAGAGTCTGTGGGTTTTCCATGTGTTTAATTAAAGCAGAGCTAAGATGCTGTCAGAAGTGCCACAGATTGTGGCCATATGCTTTCTGGGCTGCACCATAGAGGATAATCCCTGAGTTGTGTTGATGCAGGACAGTGGTTTGGTCCACTGGGGACTGGCTGACTCTGGGCAGAATACACCCACTGGAGAGACCACACATCTCTGTGGATTGATAAACTCACTCAACCCAGTATGATCAATGACCTGTATCCAGACCCATATATTTATTCTAAATATATGGCTCTAGTTAGTGGTTCTAACATGTTATTTGTCTTACTGAATGTCGTGGTCCATGTCATATTTACACAGTACACTCTTACGCGAATGTGGTTTGGATACTTCTATACGTGTTTATCATATGGTGTTTGTATGAGGGCTTGTGAAAAGCACGGTATGTGTCAAAAGTATGTAACATCCAAAGCATGCCAACTCGAGAAAAGCTTGTCTTTCAATTTGCATATTAATTGTAGAATTAAGTTGATCCTGCCAAAGCTAATGACTATTACATATTTCAAATGAAGCTAAAGTACTCCAGGCCAACAAAGAGAGTGAAAAGAAGTCTAGCACTTCAGTTTTGTGATAGACCACCTGTTACTGTGGAAACTGCTAACCAAGGTATATCTGTTATGTCTGTTTGTGCTTCTGACTGGCAGTCTCTTGTTTTCAGTTTAGGGCTCATGAAGAGCATTCAGATTACTATAAATAGAATGTCTTTAGAATGTGACAGCCAATTAACCAATGTTCCTCACATTCCACTGGCCCAGGCATGCATGGCACTCAGGGTCATGTGACAACGCTAAAGTTAGAAGACAGAGGTTTTCATTGGATGAAACACAGAGAGAGTCTGAATCCCAGAGCTTGTTCCTGGATCATGACCATGACTGTTAACACTACCACATTGCCCAGCGATGCACACAGAACACATCTTTCTATTCTAGTGTGTCAGAGACGGTTCTGTTCTGAAAACACTAAGCTGTGTCTTGGTAAACTATGAGGTATGCACATGGGATGGTGGTCAGATGGACAGCTGAGACATAAAGATGGAGAACTCTCCTGGCTCTGCTGGGATCCCAGAGGCAGAGAGTACAGAATGTGTTAACTCACTTGAGTGTCCTCAAAATAATGACTTTTATAATTCACAATAATTACTTTTTATCATTCGTTTACATACACAATACCAGTCAAGAGTTTGGTCACATTCAAGGGTTTTTCTTTATTTTTACTATTTTCTACATTGTAGAATAATAGTGAAGACATCAAAACTATGAAATAATACACATGGAATCATGTAGTAATCAAAAAAGTGTTAAACAAATCTAAATATATTGTATATTTTAGATTCTTCAAAGTAGCCACCCTTTGCCTTGATGACAGACCAAATGACAGATTTCCACCGGTCTAATGTTCATTGCTTGTGTTTCTTGGCCCAAGCAAGTCTCTTCTTATTATTGGTGTCCTTTAGCAGTGGTTTCTTTGCAGCAATTTGACCATGAATGCCTGATTCACGCAGTCTCCTCTGAACAGTTGATGTTGAGATGTGTCTGTTACTTGAACTCCATGAAGCATTTATTTGGCCTGCAATCTGAGGTGCAGTTAACTCTAATGAACTCATCCTCTGCAGCAGAGGTAACTCTGGGTCTTCCTTTCCTGTGGCGGAACTCATGAGAGCCAGTTTCATCATAGTGCTTGATGGTTTTTGCGACTGCACTTAAAGAAAGTTCTTGAAATTTTCCGGGTTTGACTGACCATTTCCTGTATACCACCGCTAACTTATCACAACACAACTGATTGGCATTAAGAAGGAAAGAAAACCCACAAATGTACTTTTCACAAGGCACACCTGTTAATTGAAATGCATTCCAGGTGACTACATGATCAAGTTGATTGAGAGAATGCCAAGAGTGTGCAAAACTGTCATCAAGGCAAAGAGTGGCTACTTTGAAAAATCTCAAATATAAAACACTTTTTTGGTTACTACATGATTCCATGTAGTAGTGATTCCATGTAGTAGTTTTTTCATAGTTTTGATGTCTTCACTATTATTCTACAATGTAAAAAAATTAAGAAAAACCCTGGAATGAGTAGGTGTGTKCAAACATTTGACTGATACTGTATATAGCAATAGAGTATTAGATCACATTATGATTAGTATTAGATCACATTAGATCACATTATGATGTGATAATGTGGACACATGTGGAAGTTGGTCACCGGATATTCATTGGAAAATGTGCCTTTTCATACAGCACCTTGTCCCGACATGTCTAACAGCACAGATGTAATTTGTTCCCTACTTGGAGAAAGAAGTGAAGGTCTTGAGATGTATTGGAAGTCCCTAACAGGCATAATTACCGGTCCTTAAGAGCAAAASTGCACCGAATTACAGCTCCACTCTGAGGGGACTTAAATACCCTGATTCAATTATTTACAACTGAAGAATGCTGGTGTGTTATCACACTCTGCACACACACACACAGCATATAGATACACACACACGGGGGCCCAGGCTGGTGAATAGAAGACGCGTGACAGGAATGGCTGAGGGTTTACTGACCATCTCCCCCTCGTCATGTGTGTCCAATTACCATGGTAAGAAGTCACCATAACAACGCAGTGTCAGTCCACACACACACACTGCACAGCGATATAGGTAGCCTAATAACTGACCTTTGATAGTAACTGACATTGGGATTGATGAATCAATGTGGGATGAAGTGACTGTTGGAAGGCGAAAAGAGATAAAACAATCAAAGGCTCAACTCCGCAATTTGTCAACCTCAGATGTTGATTATATTGATAAAGAGAGATTTGCAGGCTTTCGCTATATTCTGCTGACTAAAGTCCATAATCGTGCCTAAGGTTCAGGAGGGCAGGAGGGGATTTCCTTCTCTGATGACCATGCAGAGTCCTCTCCTAAAAGACTGGACCCACTCCTTCACATAGTTGTGCATGAGAGCCTTTGGCTGTCCTGATGGTGTGTTGATGAGGATGGTGTGTTTATCTCGGGATTTTGGCAATGAAGCTCTTTATCTACAGTACCAGTCAAAAGTTTGGACACACCTACTCATTACAGGGTTTTTCTTACTTTTTTACTATTTTCTACATTGTGGAATAATAGTGAAAACATAAAAAATATGAAATAACACATGGAATCATGTAGTAACTAGAAAAATGTTCAAAATATATTTTATATTTGAGATTCTTCAAAGTAACCACCCTTTGCCTTGATGACAGCTCTGCACACTCTTGGTCTTCTTTCAACCAGCTTCATGAGGTAGTTACCTGGAATGCATTTCAATTAACAGGTGTGCCTTGTTAAAAGTTCATTTGTGGAATTTCTTTCCTTCTCTATGCGTTTGAGCCAATCGGTTGGGTTGTGACAAGGTAGGGGTGGAATACAGAAGATAGCCCTATTTGGTAAAAGACCAAGTCCATATTATGGCAAGAACAGCTCAAATAAGTAAATAGAAACGACAGTCCATCATTATTTCAAGACATGGAGGTCAGTCAATCCGGAAAATTTCTAGAGTTTCTTCAAGTGCAGTCGTAAAAACCATCAAACGCCATGACGATCGCCACAGGAAAGGAAGACCCAGAGTTACCTCTGCTGCAGACGATAAGTTCATTAGAGTTACCAGCCTCGGAAATTGCAGCCCAAATAAATGCTTCACAGAGTTCAAGTAACAGACACATCTCAAGAACCACTGTTCAGAGGAGACTGCATGAATCAGGCCTTCATGGTCAAATTGCTGCAAGAAACCACTACTAAAGGACACCACTAAGAAGAAGAGACTTGCTTGGGCCAAGAAACACGAAATCTGTACTTTGGTCTGATGAATTCAAATTTGAGATTTTTGGTTCCAACTGCTGTGTCTTTGTGAGACGCAGAGTAGGTGAACGGATGATCTCCACATGTGTGGTTCCCCCCCGTGAAGTATGGAGGAGGAGGAGGTGTGATGGTGTGTGGGTGCTTTGCCGGTGACACTGTTGGTAATTTATTTTGAATTCAAGGCACACTTAACCAGCATGGCTACCACAGCATTCTGTAGCAATACACCATCCAACCAGGTTGCGCTTAGTGGGACTATCATTTGTTTTTCAACAGGACAATGACCTAACACACCTCCAGGCTGTGTAAGGGCTGTTTGACAAAGATGGAAAATGATGGAATGTTGCATCAGATGACCTGGCGTCCACAATCACCCGACCTCAACCGAATTGAGATTGTTTGGGATGAGTTGGACCGCAGAGTGAAGGAAAAGCAGCCAACAAGTGCTCAGTATATGTGGGAACTCCTTCAAGACTGTTGGAAAAGCATTCCAGGTWAAGATGGTTGAGAGAATGCCAAGAGTGTGCAAAGCTGTCAAAGGCAAAGGGTGGCTACTAATGATTCCATATGTGTTATTTCATAGTTTTGATGTCTTCACTATTTTTCTACAATGTAAAAAATTGTAACTTGAATGAATAGGTGTGTCCAAACTTTTGACTGGTACTGTACTTCCCCAGATTCAGATGAACTTGTGGATACCAATTTTAGGTGTCTGTCCCGTATGAAGAAAGGTATAGGTAGAGCCAATGCCAACTAGCCTTAGTGCAATGACTGGAAGTCCATGGTATCTACTCGCATGCTAGCAGTTAGACTTCCAGTCATTGCTTTAACTTCCAGTCATTGCGTTTATGTCAGAGACATAAAAAGGGTTTCTACGAGTTCATCTGAATCTGGGGAAGTAGATAAATGGCTTCATTGCCAAAATCCTGAAGTATCCCTTTAATACAGGGTGACAGTAAYCCCTCTGTTTGGTATTAACGCCATCTGTTACACCTCCATGCACACTGGGCATCCCCCCACCACCAGCCCTCACTGCTTTAACTCTCACCCAGTTTCAGATTAGAACCTGGGACAAACAGTACTGGACCCACGTCTCATTCCAGCTACTTACCTACATACCAACGTGAGCAATTATGAGGTGTTGCAGTCAAGATCATAGCAGGTAAGACTTGGACCTCACCTCAGCTCAACCCCAAACATCAGCCTAAGGTTAGTGCCAACCCAGGCCTCATCCTCAACCCTGGCCCTTGCCCTGTCTTCCATCCACAGCCTTGCTTTAACTCTCACTTTAATCCAGGCTTTAACCTGCATCTCAGTAGGTATTAGTCTACTAGGTTGGACAATAATAAAAGGGGTTATCAGCCATCATGTCATGTATAATATATACTGAGTGTACAAAACATTAAGAACACCTGCTCTTTCCATGACATAGACTGACCAGGTGAAAGCTATGATCCCTTACTGATGTCACTTGTTAAAACTACTTCAATCAGTGTAGATGAAGGGGAGGAAACAGGTTAAATAATGATTTTTTAACCTTGAGACAATTGAGATATGGATTGTGTATGTGTACCATTCAGATGGTGAATGGACAAGACAAAAAAWTGTAAGTGCCTTTGAACAGGGTATGGTAGTAGGAGCCAGGCGCACCGGTTTGTCTCAAGAACTGCAATGCTGCTGGGTTCCACCACCAGAAGGACATCCAATGAACTTGACACAACAGTGGGAAGCATTGGAGTCAACACGGACCAGCATCCCTGTGGAACGCTTTCAACACCGTTGTCCATGCCCTGACAAACTGACACTGTTCTGAGGGAAGGTGTTCCTAATGTTTGGTATACTCAGTGTATATTTACAGCTCTACATCAGTAATATAATCATTCTGCGATCCTGGTTAAATTTGCATGCAGCATATATGGGGCTCATAATTGGACCAGCGTCGTCCGGGTTAGGGTTTGGCATGGGTAGGCCGTCATTGTAAATAAGAATTTGTTCTTTACTGACTTGCCTAGTTAAATAAATATTTAACAATGTCTTGTTTCCTGATCTGCCACATCCACAGTGAAACTGTGCCAGCTTGGGGGTGGGTAGTAATCCACAGATCAAACGACTGGGAAGCATCTCATGGTAATGTGGAGTGGCACACCGGGTACCTTTATCCAGCAGTGCCAGAGGGTTCCGTCTGGTTCATGATGTCACGTCACCAGGCCCTCTGGCAGTGACTCATTAACGGATCCAGGTCCCATCTGTGTGCCACCTGTACTAAATCACCACAACTACATCATATTATTCTCCATCGCTCACACACTCCTCGCTTTCTCTCTACCCCCCTCTCTCTCTTTCTATCTCTCGTTCTCCCTCTATCCCTCCCCCTCTCTATTGATGGGTGGACCACTTTAGTCCTCAGATGTAAATGAGGCAGAGAGTGTCTGTGATGTTCTTCCAGGACATAATTTTCTTTATTCACCACCAGGCTGGCACTCATTACTCAGAGTGGTTCGTACAGGGTTGCCATTACGTTGTTTGGTCCCATCCTAGTTTGTGCTTTTAAATAGTCTTTAAACTGTCACTGAACAATTCAAACAAGTTTGAGGTACTATATATCAGTGTGGCCAGGAATCTATATGAAAGGTTGCAGTCACGTACATCTAAACTAGGTCATTTTACGGAACTACCATGAATATGCCTTGCAGGTTTTGTTTGCAATATTGTTCCTGAGCGCTCAACATGGTGGAGTAGGGATAAGAGTAAAGAGTAAATACATTCTCAGAGACATACAGTATTGTTGTATTGTGACGCATTGAGAAGCAGTATCAGTCAACCAAACCTATTTTTATCACTAATGCCATCAGAGAAGATGTTAATATGTTAGTATGAATGTATTACAGTGCCACGGCATGGTTCAGTAATGTCCTCCTTACCTACTGTAGAAGATTCAACTCTGTGCTATCATGCCTTGAATCAAGTTGTTTTCACAATGCAGAGAAACTCTGCCATCTGTCGAGAATATGATGTCACTACAGCACTAGAAAGTTGTTATATCTTTTTATATTTTACTACAGCACTAGAGATAATAAACCAATATTGTCTATCCCTCACACTTACATATGCCAAAATTGAGCGTTCATCTTCCCAAGATCAATCTACTATTATTGACAGTTTAGTTTACAGTTTAGATATAGCACATTGCATGTGTCATGGAAACTGTTTGGTCTAAGTCTAACCCTTTATTTGGCACAAATGCTCAGACTGAAATACCTGCTATATGTGTCCATGATATTTACCCCAGTGTCAGCATTTTCCATTAAACAGTAAAAGCAGCCCATATGCCAGGCAGTGACCAGGCAGGCAGGTCTATGGGGAAAGACGGTTAGGCGTCACTATGGTAGCTCTAATTAATCCTCTAGTTAATCCCCTCTAGAGACAATGCAAACAGAGGGACGCCGATACACCATCTCACCCCAGCCAAGATAATGTCAATCATTTCCCATCCCCGAACGGGAGCTGTGCACCCAGCACGTTTAACTGCTAATGAAGACCCTGTGCCCAGCAGCAGCTGGCAGCCAGTGATAAGGGGAGCCCCTCAAAGAGCCAACAGCTCAAGGACCGTACTGGAAAAGCCAACCCTCAAAGACCCAGCCACATCATTATGGACAAAGAGCCAGCTAAGAGGCTGAGGGAGTCCCTCGCGTTGGCCATGGGTATCGGTTAAGTCTACAGGGTTCTTACTAATGAGTCTGCAAGAAATCAGACTTGGGGTGGATTTTATGTGGTGCATGTGTGTGTGTATATGATAAATTGAGAGAGAAAGACAGTGCATATTTGTCTTAGAAATGTCCTACTATGAACCTCAGGAAAACAGAAGAACATTAGACCATATGGCTTTCTGTGACGTCATATAACAAAAGTTGGAAATAACAAGTAATTGAACCACTATTTGAAAAGGGATTTTGAAAGAAATCAGAATAAACAGCATTTTATTATATTCAATCGGTCCATAAAACTCATTCAGGTATATAACACTTTTACATATTATTATTGAATATGGTATATGGCTTATGAATGCAAAGTGTATAAATATATAGGATGGACAATACTAAAATACAAACTAAACAACTCAGACAGAGTATAATACATCTCAGTTCTTTTGCTTCCAACAGTTTTCCTAACTTTGTCTCCAGGGTCTTGTCATGTGAGAGGGGTTTTACACACAGCGTGGTGTTTATAAACTCCCTGAGATCTCCAGGAGGGTTTTCCCCTTGGTCTCCAGTTGGTAGAAGAAGACATAGAGTGACGCCAACAGACACATGCAGGTGAACAGCACGAAGCTGAACGACTTGAGCAGCTCCTGTGGTTAAGAGAAGAGGCAGGTGAGTTCCTAGCGCTACAATAGCCAGGGGAACAACTTGGAGGGTTGGCTGAGAGCCTGTGATTAAATAGTCCTGGCCTATTGTTCTACTCGTGGCTATGTGAAGCCTTTCAATTTTTATATAATTCCACTGGTACCTAAATTAGAGCTCAGCTTTTTACACAGACTGTCTGAACAAAAGTAATACTGAGATGATAGAAAAGGGTTTTAATATGATGTTCAAAGTATGGAATTACTGTATGCCTGGTATCTCTGGGGTATCAAACTTTCATAGTGCAGAACAATGTGAACTGTGTTCAGGAAATCTTATTGTATCTCAATTGGTAACTTTGAAAGCATTATAAAAAAGTGTTATATAACAATACTTCATTCCAAAGTGTTCCGCTGTCCTACATGTATTGAATACATATAGAGGTGCAGTATATTGATGATGGGCTATAGACTTACAATAAGAAAGGGGAAGACTAGTCCCAGCACAGGATTCCAGTGAAGACAAACGCTGCAGGCTGGCATGATTGGATAAATATCTTGTGTGAGAGATGGCAACACTCGAGCTAGGAATACCACAGGCAACAGGGAAGGATGCATCTGACCAATCACCTATTGATGATCACAGCAATGTAATGTTGGTATTTCGAGCAAAACTATCTCTTCCACGTATCATCCCCTAGGTCCTCTTACTGTAAGTTTGTCACAGTGCAGGAGAGTTGAAAGGTCAAGACCTCACCTTCAGTTTGAGAGTGATGGTGATTAATATCATGATGGGAGACACGGCCCCAAAGCCCCCCAGAGTAGTGCTCTCCTCCCACATGCATTATCAGCAGGCCCTGGGGATGATTGCACACAACAGAACTTGTCCGGAACCTTCCCCATCCATCACTCCCTCCCTCCCTCCACCTAGGGGATGGCAAAGCCAGAGAAGCTCACACATGATTTATTGTTTAGGACTTCAGGAGTGGCATTCACATCTTAGTGACAAACATGTTCCACCTAGCGGAGCTCCTTTACGGTATGCACAGGGGCAGGATTCCTGCACTGGGACAGTGTTTCATTCCCTAGGGTCACTCTCCTGTACTGTTCACTGATTACTTTAACTTATTAGTCCTTATCATGGTTGTCTAATGACCACTTAACCAGTGACATTTTCAAGTTAATTAAGAAGTACACTACTTTGAACCTTTTTAGCCAGGGCACATGCTTTGTAGAAGTTACAGAGGGACCCTCTCAATATGTGATCTCGAGACTGGACTGATTACTACAACACTGCAGAGGGGTATCGTAGTATACCCCCTGTAGTGTAGGCCATGTTCCCCAGCGACACACCCAGATGATGGAGGTGGGGACCTCAGATAAAACACCTAAAATTACACAGCAGATCTTATTCAGGGGGATGCCTGCCTCCTTGAAGCTGTCAAAGGAGAACACACTGATCTGAGGGTAGAGGGTGGAAAGAAGAAGAGGATGTACTCTAGGTATAGCAGGGGTGGGGTGGGCAAACTACGGCCCGTGGGCAGCATCTGGCCTGACAGACGATTAAATGGAGTCCGTGAGGGATTTGTAAAGAATAATAATAATAATGTTTTTGTGGGAAATTATTATAAAAAACACTCCTGGCCACACTTGAACGTCTAAAACTAGATAGAAAGTATGCAGAAATAACAGACATTTTTCTGGCCCGCAAAAATCTGTGCGGAACTCAGTTGAATTTCGAAATCCCGATATGACCCTCAAGCCAAAAAGTTTGCCCACGCCTGAGATATGGGATAAAAGACAGAAGGTGGTGTTTGCTGTGCTTACTGCAGTGATGCCAGAGAACTGGATGCGGCTGTACACCACCACCATGGTGATGAGCTGCCATCGGAAGCTTCTGTCTCTCAGCAGCTCCAGTAGACTCTTAGAGGCCTAGCCCTTTATGGCAGCCTACTCCAACACCATCTCCTCCATCTCCAGCTTGTACTCACCCCTACCCCACAGACTCTGCAGAGCTGGGAAACCACACACATAACACAGGACAGAGGAACATATATTGTTTTTGAGTAAGATACAATAGGTGAGTAATGTCTCCTTAGCTGTACTTACTTTTCATTCAGCTATACACGCATGGTGCCATCTGTAAGCTATGTTTAATAATACCAATGTATGTATATAGATACAGTGCTGACAATGACTATTACATGAATTATACTTATTTTCCTTCATACATTTATATCTACATATAATACACCCAAAAGCAAGTTGAACAGGAATGACTGCAAATACTGTAATTCCAATTTGTACATTTGCACAGACATTACTCAATGTTCTGAGTATGAAGCCCTTTGGACAGCCTCAGTGACTATGAAGAAACAACCTAACTTCTTTGCAAGCCTCTGCATTGCCCTTTTCTATCAATGAGTATCTTGGGGCTTCTGGAAAGAAGGGCATTTGTCAGCAGCTGTACCACAGAGAAACATGTTGGAACACACAGTAGGATGTTCCAGCTATTTTCACAGCCAAGAATCTCTCTGAGAAAGTTGAGACAAAGCCTCAAGTCAGAGCATATTCAGGATATCCGATTTGGCACAAATTGATAGCTACACGTTTAGTGTGATGCTTGATGCTTATTTTTTTCAGTGAAATGTTGAAATTCAAAAATAGCACCTTACCTTAGTCCAACAAATTGTCATGACAGTTTACCAATGGAGTCAAAGGTAGCTGACGTTAGTGTTACAATGCCGTTATCTTTTAGGGTGAACTCTCACC
Source organism: Salvelinus sp. IW2-2015 (assembly GCF_002910315.2). Taxonomy (NCBI): domain Eukaryota; kingdom Metazoa; phylum Chordata; class Actinopteri; order Salmoniformes; family Salmonidae; genus Salvelinus; species Salvelinus sp. IW2-2015. The sequence continues at coordinate 19,114,619 of NC_036851.1, forward strand.
CAGGTATAGTGCGTGGATATTTGCTCCTAAACCTGAGGTTCACAAACAAGACTAAAACATATATTGGTATTATCGCTGTAAAACACAAGGTCATTCTGGGATTCTATTTTACCATGGCATAATGATCCTTCGATTAAACTAATCTGCATGAAATTGAAGGTGCAATATCACATAGGCCTACCTGCAGTGAATCCATACAGAAACTGATCTATCAGGTACGGCAGGTAGCCTAGCGGTTAAGAGTGTTGGGACAGTAACCAAAAGGTTGCTTGTTCAAATCCCTGAGCTGACTAGGTGAAAAATCTGCCGATGTGCCCTTGAGCAAGGCACTCTGGATGTACTGCAAGCAGACAGACATGGTTAAGGCAACAGACACTTCACCAGTAGTATGTCTACACGCCTGGTGAAGTAGGTTAGGTGTTAATTTGAGCACAAGTGAATTTGCAGAAGGAGACTAGAGCATTACCATGGGTCTGACCTCTCTATTGCATTGTTATGACCCTTTCATACAGCAATTAATTAATATAGCTATAAATGTGTTTTGTAAATTTCTTAATATATATACAGTACCAGTCAAAGGTTTGGACACATCTACTCATTCAAGAGTTTTTCTTTATTTTGACTATTTTCTACATTGTAGAATAATAGTGAAGACATCAAAACTATGAAATAACACATATGGTATCATCTAGTAACCAAAAAAGTGTTAATAAAATCAAAATATATTTTAGATTTTATATTCTTCAAAATAGCCACCCTTAGCCGTGGTATATTGGCCATATACCACAAACCCCCGAGACGCCTTATTGCGATTATAAACTGGTTACCAACGTAATTAGAGTAGTAAAAATAACTGTTTTGTCATACCCGTGGTATTTATTTTTTATTTATTTTTTATTTCACCTTTATTTAACCAGGTAGGCTAGTTGAGAACAAGTTCTCATTTGCAACTGCGACCTGGCCAAGATAAAGCATAGCAGTGTGAACAGACAACACAGAGATATACCACGGCTGTCAGCCAATCAGCATTCAGGGCTCGAACCACCCAGTTTATAAATATGTTTAAATCATGGTTTCAACAGTTTAATTCTTTCTCATATTAACTAATAATTATATATAGTAATACAGATATGAAAAAGCATGTCCTTTTTTAAATAATCATAATTGTGCCTACCAGGTCTCAGCAAAGTCTCCATTCTGTGTATCTTGAGAGTTTCATGTAACACACTTATTTATGTCTGCATGTCCACCAGACAATTGCTTTGTTAGATATTTTTAGGAATAGATTKATATTTTACATCTCAGAGGGAGCTTACCTTTCAACCCCTGAGTCGCTATCTCTGACACAGTACTCATCGCTGTATATGTTTTAGAAAGTAAGAAAACTATCTGGCAAAATATATATATTTTTTGAGTGATAAATTGTTACAGACCTGCTTTATAATGAGATAATTTGCTATTCTTTGTGTGCTCGGTGGACATTCCTTTATTAGCCAGACGAGGGCAGAACGTTCTCACCGTGCCACCTCTGACGTTCTCTTCTCAACTCGTCGGCGGCGTACAGCGGAAGTGGCAGACCAGTGTTTTCCGTAGTCATTGTTAGCAAACTAGCAGAAGATACCTCTGACATTGTTGTCACAAACAGAAAATATCTGCGCTCATTACTTTTATACTAGACAAAATGCCGTTGGAAAACCTGGAAGAAGAGGGTCTGCCTAAAAACCCTGATCTTAGGATAGCACAGCTGAAATTTCTGCTCACGATGGACGGTCACCGACAAGATGATAAAGTGAAAACTGAGCTCATGGACTCGATCAAAGAGAACAGTGAGTTTTGGCTTCTGCCTCGTAAATAAACCAACAACAATAACGTCAGCTAGCTAGATAACAAGGTAGTTCTGGTCTACAAACTAYCATGGGTAACCAACGTCGCTAGCTTGCGTCACTGTCAGACATAAATCAAACTGCTAACATTACCTAGCTACGGGTCAGTTAGCTATTCAATACAAGATATTATAACTAGCTAAATTCGCTACTCAAACAGATAACGGTAATATACTGGTTAAATAAAAAATGTCTAACGTTAGAATGTTGCCAAAGACAGTTACAACCGTCAAGTTGTAGCTAGCTAGCCACTATAGCTGATGATGAATTGTCTCTTGTTACAGATATGGCACCTTACTATGAAAGCCTGTGTAAAGAGCTGAAGTGGCAGCTTGACACAGAACTGTTGAATAAGATGAAGAAGGCCAACGAGGACGAGCTGAAACGCCTGGACGACGTCCTGGAAGACGCAGAGAAGAACCTCGGGGAGAGTGAAATCCGAGATGCAATGATGGCTAGAGCTGAATATCTCATCCGAATCGGGAATAAGGTGTTTTGCATTAATCAGCTACTACATTCAGAGCAGATTGTATACTTATAAAGCAATAATTTGCCTCTGTAATCCCCTGGACTCTTCAGTCCAACCTAGCCATGCATGTACATCATTAGCTCAATCAAACAAGCTACTAACTTTAATTCCACAGGAGGATGCTTTGACTGCCTTCAGGAAGACCTTTGATAAGACTGTGGCCCTGGGACATCGACTAGACATTGTGTTCTACCTGCTAAGGATTGGACTGTTCTATATGGACAGTGACCTCATCACACGCAACACTGAGAAAGCTAAAAGGTAGTTTGCCTAAAAGCGGCTACTTCTCTCTGCATTCACTACTTTATGATGACATGCCATTAGGGGTCCTCACTCACTATCTATTCTAAGAATTATATTTGCAGTAACTGGCACTGTTTAGGCCTGTTTAGGTGTTTTTCATAGCATTTTGCCTGCCATTCCATTGTGTTGACTCTCATGTGTTGTAAGCCATTGTTTTCTATATCCTCGTATTTTGTAAGCATTGTCATTTCATTGTGTCTGCACAGCCTTATTGAGGAGGGGGGTGACTGGGACAGGAGGAACCGTCTCAAGGTGTACCAGGGCCTGTACTGTGTGGCCATCCGTGACTTTAAACAGGCTGCTGAGCTCTTCCTGGACACAGTGTCCACCTTCACCTCCTACGAGCTCATGGATTACAAGACCTTCGTCACGTACACCGTCTACGTCTGCATGATTGCCCTGAAGAGGCCCGACCTCAGAGAAAAGGTTGGTAGCAGGAGCCACGGTGGTGGTGTCATCAACAGTGCATCCATGTGCCTACGTCATTCAAGAGTTGGTCGTTTTAAGACGTGTGCTTGCAGAAAACAATACTTTCCACATGTCAGAACGTGAACATTCAAACTTGTTTTTAATAAGTGAAGACACTTATTTTTTTATATAGCTGGTAGATTTCCAGTTCTGGCATAAATATAGCATCTCCTGTGGACTAATGTGTTGTTCTCCCTCTCCCCCAGGTGATAAAGGGAGCAGAGATCCTGGAGGTGCTGCACAGTCTCCCTGCTGTCCGCCAGTACCTCTTCTCCCTCTACGAGTGTCGCTACTCTGTCTTCTTCCAGTCACTGGGTGAGACACCCATCGTTTAGGCTTACAAAAAGTAAAGCCGAAGCGCGCTGATGTCTGCAGACAGTGAGTGGACATGCATGTTTCACTTCGCCTCATTCCTTAGTTGTTAACCTGTTTGTCTCTGTCCCCTCTGCAGCCACGGTGGAGCAGGATATGAAGAAGGACTGGTTGTTTGCCCCTCACTACCGTTACTATGTGAGGGAGATGCGTATCCATGCTTACAGCCAGCTCCTGGAGTCCTACCGCTCACTCACCCTGGGCTACATGGCTGAGGCCTTTGGAGTCAGTACAGAGTTCATTGACCAGTGAGTCTCACATCTACCTCTTGTCCCATACCCACAATACCTATCCTCTGCAAAAAAAGAAACGTCCACTCACTGTCAACTGCGTTTATTTTCAGCAAACTTAACATGTGTAAATATTTGAATGAACATAACAAGATTCAACAACTGAGACATAAACTGAACAAGTTCCACAGACATGTGAGTAACAGAAATTGAATAATGTGTCCCTGAACAAAGGGGGGGGTCAAAATGAAAAGTAACAGTCAGTATCTGGTGTGGCCACCAGCTGCATTAAGTACTGCAGTGCATCTCCTCCTCATGGACTGCACCAGATTTGCCTGTTCTTGCTGTGAGATGTTACCCCACTCTTCCACCAAGGCACCTGCAAGTTCCCGGGACATTTCTGGGGGGAATGGCCCTAGCCCTCATCCTCCGATCCAACGTCCCAGATGTGCTCAATGGGATTGAGATATGGGATCTTCGCTGGCCATGGCAGAACACTGACATTCCTGTCTTATAGGAAATCACACACAGAACAAGCAGTATGGCTGGTGGCATTGTCATGCTGGAGGGTCTTGTCAGGATGAGGCTGCAGGAAGGGTACCACATGAGGGAGGAGGATGTCTTCCCTGTAACGCACAGCATTGAGATTACCTGCAATGACAACAAGCTCAGTCCGATGACGCTGTGACCCTCCACCTCCAAATCGATCCCGCTCCAGAGTACAGGCCTCGGTATAACGCTCATTCCTTTGATGATAAACGCGAATCCGACCATCACCTCCGGTGAGACAAAACCGCGACTTGTCAGTGAAGAGCACTTTTTGCCAGTCCTGTCTGGTCTAGCGACGGTGGATTTGTGCACATAGGCGATGTTGTTGCCAGTGATGTCTGGTGAGGACCTGCCTTACAACAGGCCTACAAGCCCAGCCTCTTGCTGACAGTCTGAGCACTGAGCACTCGGGCAGTTGTTGTTGCCATCCTGTACCTGTCCCGCAGGTGTGATGTTCGGATGTACCGATCCTGAGCAGGTGTTGTTACACGTGGTCTGCCACTGCGAGGACGATCAGCTGTCCGTCCTGTCTCCCTGTAGCGCTGTCTTAGGCGTCTCACAGTACGGACATTGCAATTTATTGCCCATGCCACATCTGCAGTCCTCATGCACGGACCCTGGGCATCTTTCTTTTGGTGTTTTTCAGTCAGTAGAAAGGCCTCTTTAGTGTCCTAAGTTTTCAAAKCTGTGACCTTAATTGACTACCGTCTGTAAGCTGTTAGTGTCTTAACGACCATTCCGCAGGTGCATGTTCATTGAACAAGCATGGGAAACAGTTTAAACCCTTTACAATGGAGGGTTTTTGATTTTTACAAATTCTTTGAAAGTCAGGGTCCTGAAAAAGTTACGTTTCTTCTTTTGCTGAGGTTATTAATGCTGATCCTGGAGGTTGTCTTAAATCAGCGACTACGCCGTTGGTTGATGACTTCGAGTCGCATAGGAATGATGCTGCCTGTCAGAAGACAATGATTATTGGTCTTGATTACACTGGTAGAGAAACTTAATTTGTTTTTCCTTCGCTCTCAGGGAACTATCCCGATTCATAGCTGCTGGTCGCCTCCATTGCAAAATCGACAAAGTAAACGAGATCGTGGAAACCAACAGGTAAGAATATCATTTTCACATGCATGTAAAACATTGGTTTCTATATTAAAAGTGGCAGAGCTCAGTGTTGTATTTTCTTTCCTTCAGACCTGATAGCAAGAATTGGCAGTACCAGGAGACAATCAAGAAAGGGGACCTACTGCTCAACCGTGTCCAGAAGCTGTCCCGAGTTATTAACATGTAACAGAGTGCAGTGTTACCTTTGGGAGGGAGATCTGGCTTTTCTCTGTTGTATCAGTATCCACACCAGTAGTTTATCTGAAGAAGTGACCCTTATTGTGTATATAAAAAATTCTTTTTGGTGACTTCTTTTCCTTTGATACAGACATGGATGAAAGTGATTTCTGAAATAAAACCATTTCAGTAAAGAAACAAAGACCTTTTTTTTCTGTATAAATAGCTGTATAAATTATTTATTTACAGAAACATGTTACAAAACAAAGACTATACAATCTTAAATATTAAGTAAATCTAACCTACCATGTTTGTTCATGAATTACATAGCAGCCAATACACAAGTCCAGCTGATCAAATGATTGATGTTCTAAAAAAAAATACTATACACGCTCTTACATAGGAGTTATCTACTGAAAATATGTTCCTCCCGCAAGCAGTGTTCTGTCTCACTTTCACATTCCAAGGCTGTGGTACTTGATAAAAACAGCTTTGCAAAGTTTCCATCATATGGAAACAAGGTCAGCGTTGTGAGGTTGAGGGTAAACAAAAACACTTTACTGAACCTGTTAAACAATTCATAACCGACCAGGGAGCTTCAACACCCCCTGGTCTGCACCAAGATCTCAGACGTCTCTTAACTGGAAAACGTTGATAAAAAAAAAAAGTTAACACTACGGGCTCTATTCAATGTGGATCGCTGAAGCGTTACTGATAGGCAATAGAAAGGTCATTTCCGATTGACGACTCAAACTGAATTATTTCATTCGCTACATACTTCAGTATGAGACTACCATCATTGAAGTCATTTGGTGGTGGTGTTGTACAAAAAGTCSTCAGCGATTGGATCATCTCTAGCCAATTAGAGTATCAAAGCCAATGCTGAATTTCCAAATGTTGCATTACCCACATGTTCTGGCTCTGGGCCAGAACGGTTAGAACAGCGTTTCCCATCCTCGGCACACCAAGGTGTGCAAGTTTCCTTTTTTGTTTACTTTCTAGAAATCGTCAGGGAGGTACTCTGATCCAGACTCACTGCGGAGAAGAAACAAACATCCGTGGGTGTGGCATAGCAGTTACCTGGAGCAAGGAGTTTGGGTAGCCAGGCAAACATCTGCAGCGTTTACCGTGAATGCAGTCTCCGCTAATGCGGGAACATTGCTTTTAAATTTCAATCACGATGTAACACTGAACTTCTGCGATACGGATTGAATAGAGCCCGAAGTACTTCATACCAGCTAGCTGACAAGCTATCAGGTTTTTACCACATTTAGGGTTCATAGGCATATTTTAAAAGCAAGCTCCTAAAACACTTTGAACATTCAAGTAAGGTAAAACTAAAATGAAAAAAGCTCTGTCCTCAAACAGTCAGTGTGAAACAAATGCAGGCACTTTCTTATTTCAGCATTTCTAAAAGCTGCAAACTAAGAATTTCCTTAAAACGCTGTGCTTCAAATTATGTTTGGCAACAATGATGCAAGCAGTTTCACTGTTTGAATGGTTCATCTTCCTTGCTTTAATGATTGCTTAAGTCCCTTCAGCTTTAAGGGAAAGTGTTTCAAATTATGAAATGTTACAAGGTCTTCGTCGATGAAGGTAAATTATTGAATCCATGGAAATCGCTTAGACAACGGGCACAGCTTTCAGCCTGCGGGACATTTCAGAATCACAGGCTATTTGGGTCAAATAAAATGATAATTTCTTTGTTGATTCAGAGGCAACTTGAAAATAGTAAAAAGCACAGGCGAGACCTTGGAGAGTTAAAAACAAAGTATTGTCTGTCACACAAACACATGCTAGTGGCAACACTACCTTTTAAAGCAGGGGTGTCAAACATATGGAGGGGGGTCCAATCCACCCTGTAGGTGATTTGAGTAAAACAAAAAATTAACTCAATATACTTTAAAACAAGGATCATTAACTAGATTCAGCCGTGGGACGATTTTTTCTTGAGCGGATGGTCAAGGGGCCGGAACATAATTACATAAAAATAATCATTTCTATATTGCTAATTGACCGCAAGAAGCCCAAACATATCATGTTTGACTAAAACATGATGCTTTCAAACCGTGCTTATATTTGTATAGGATCAGGTGTCTCTAAGTATGGGAATACTTGGGAGCAGATTTCCGAAATTAAAATCACTTGGAGCTGATTTCACTATCTTTTATGTCCAACAATGAAAATAGAATGTAAAAAGCTTGAGGGGCCAAATAAAACCACCCCCGGGCCGAATTTGGGTAACACTGGACTAAAACCAAATTGAAACTGTGTAGAAATGATAATAATTCACCTCGTTGAAGACCGAATGCGGTTTGACACCCCTGTTTTAAAAGGATCCCAGTACATGATTCATGAGATGCTTCAACCTCTAGTTATAGGCCTATTGCATTATAGACTTGGCAGTGAACCACTTCAAATAAGTTAAGTTCTTAAACTTGTTCTTTCATTTACTAAATAAATAATGATCTCAATTGTACCCCAAAAAATTGTATAAGAAAATGCCTGTGCAAAAATACATATTTCAATATGTACAATTCYTTAATAAAATATGTATTCTGAAATAGGGATACTTCGATATTTGTTCAATTCATACAAGAAAAAGCAAAAGTAAGATAGAAAATAGTTGGCTCCTCAGCTAAGCTCGCTGCCTGACATCAGTGGAGTTTACGAAATTTACAGGAGTTACAAAAAGTAGTAACCTACTCTGAAGCCATCTCCATGAATCTCGCACCCCCCAAAAAAAACATGATCCCAAGGAGCATCATCTCAGAGACAGATGGAGCATCATCTCATCTCAGAGACAGATGGAGCATCATCTCATCTCAGAGAGACAGATGGAGCATCATCTCATCTCAGAGAGACAGACGGGGAAGTATTGCCAGTTTAAGACTCAGTGCTTTGATGAAGGACAAGTGTGATGCGAGTCATGACAAACCCCTCTACTCACAATCTACAACACTGTATTGTGACATAACTGAAGGTACCGGAATGGAAATCCTAATAGCCAATAGCCAAAGCTGGCATAGTGGTTACAGATTAGGGTGGGAGAAACGGATGGCTGCCTTTGGCTAGCTTTTGGGGCAAATAAGCCCGACTTAAAATGTCCTAAAGCAAGTAGTGGGTCTGTGTTTGTTTAGTGCTGTTCACAGTTAGGGCTAGGTCTACTGTAGCTGTTCATTTGTAAGATAAAAATATTGTAGGAATTAACACTTGTCCTCAAGACAAGTAGTCCCTCTTTCACAACCGTTCAATCAAATTGTCYTATCAGGCATCCTTTTTTCACATATGCATGCACAATTTACTTTCTTCCCCATCTCCACACAGATATTTGTAGTTAAATTCAGTGAAAAACATAAGAAACATAAAAAAGTAACACTTGCATAATTGTTTGGGTCATGTATGGAACTCATATATAGAATTGACTGAATCTGCTCCTCATGTGGTTCATCTCTGGCTACTATACATAACCTGACGTTATGTACACGTCACACTGATTAAAACCAACCGACAAAATGTAGTGGAAGGATTAAAAAACAACAATGTGATTGTGTTCGAAGTGTTGCAATTGACAGTTTTTCCTTATCCTGCCCTCTCCTTCCAAGGCTTCTGAGTTCAGGCGTGGAGGTGTACATTTGAATTTCCAGTAGATCTAAAGTGACACACACACACAACCCCACACAACACACATCCACCACACACACACACACACACACACACACACACACACACGGAAGAGATCATCGGAAACCAACAGATTGCGGCTTGAGGGCTCTCCAGTCAATCCCTGTGGCTCTGCGTCATGACGGTTGGGTGGGCAGTGCCACGGCTGTTGTGCCAGCACTTTTCCCTTCCTCCATACCTCTGGAATTTCAACAATAGGTCAAAGGGCAGGCAGGCTCCTACTCCCTCCTTTTCTCTCCTGTCTTCCCCATAGGAAGATCTACCTCGGTACACTGACTGACAGGGGCCAAGTGTGACCCACCCCGGGTGTTAACGCCTGCCACCTCCACAAGGCGCTCCTACATGGCTTTGGGAGGAATAGTTACACTATAGACGATAACAGTGACGTCACTGGGCTGTCCAGACCATCTCCACCCTGAGGATCTTGGGAAGCTGAGAGTAACGTATTAGAAGGCCTTGTGCAGTCCAGAGCAGCGCACAGGTTGCCTCCTCTTTATCCGCCCCTCGGTTCCATACATAGAACCCAGCCATCGCTGTCAGGGGCGGGCCTTTGGCTGAGAGAGAGAGAGACAGAGAGAAAGGCAGGGAAGTTAGATGATAAATTACAACATTCATTCATTGGTGATTTTTTTGTTTAATGTTTTGTCTAAAGTCTATATGTGGTCACATGTACATATGTTGAAGATATACAAGTCCTGACTGCACAGTGAATTTCCCAACAGATAAAGAGATTGACTAGTTGATGACAGGCATTAGCAGCCAGTGTGTGAGGTGTCCAACCCACCTGATGGATGAGGGAGTTGTTGGGGAGCCCCGTGGCTCCTGGGATTGTGCGTCCATGTTTGCTGTGGATGTTGTTGATGGCTGGAGACTTGGCCACTTTGGGCCTGCCCGGCCCCCCGCCACCGCCCCCTCCACTGTTGATGGAGCTGACAGCGGGGGAGCCCTTGCGTTTCTTCCCCTCCAGGCGGCCGTCAGTGTGGGCATGGCTGAAGCTGCTGTGGTGCTCTGAGGCKTGGTGGACAAAGGGCCCCAGGGAGAGGGTGGAGTCACTGCTGTTCATCACTACACTCATCCTCTTGATAGACTCGGCCGGGCTGCCCGAGGGGGGGCCTCTGACCCCGGGCCCCGACAACCCCGCTGGCCCCGACGGCTCTGCCTTCAGACTGAGGGAGTTGGTCCGGGCGTTGGGGCCACAGTTGAGTCCCACACTGTGGACGCCGCTGTGAGAAGAGGAGGAGGAGGAGGGGACTAGCGAGGCATGGTGGTACGTGCTCCCTGAGCTGCCACTGTGAACTGTGCAGTTCTTTTTGAAGGAGGAAGAGGTGGTGTTGGAGGAGGAAGAGGACTCTGAGGTGTAGGTGGTAGCGTGAGACGATGTAGGGAGGGAGCTGTTCTTCCTCTTCTTACCCGAGCTGAGGCTGCTGCTGCTGCTTCCTCCACTGCTGCCCCCACTGGTGGAGTTGGTTATGGCAGCTGTGGAGGAGGACTCCCGGGGTCTGAAGGACTTGCCGCTGGATCTGGACTTYAGCGGTCGTCCTGAGGACAGGGAGGGGACCGAGGAGTGGGCTGAAGGCATCTGGGGCGACGAAGACACTTGTCTGGCCTGTGCTGCGCTGTAGGCAGGGTGGTCGGCCGTGCCCTGGGAGGCACGAGCGTTTAAGGTGGTCCCGTACGAGAGCACAGACTTGCTGTCGTAGGACTGAGTGTAGGGGGGTGGAAGGGGTGCAGAGGAGGGGCTGAGGAAGCCCGAAGCAGGGGCGCTACCGTGTGATGAGGACAAGGAGTTTGTGGTTATCCTGTGGGCCGGCGCAGAGGAAGAAGAAGAGGAGGAGTTCTCCAAGGCGAAAGGGATTTTTCTATAACACAAACAGACCACTGTGATCATCCCCATCAGTAACATTTACACATTTACACTGAGGGGTCAGCACAGCACAGTCCTGGACAGACATTGGAACCGTTAGCTTATAGTGTCCCATACAGCACTAGATCTCCCTTCACCACCCTGCAACACTTTGGCTCCCTGTCTAGGGCTGTGGCGGTCACGAAATTTCGCCAGCCGGTGATTGTCAAGCAGATAACTGGTCAGTCTCACGGTAATTGACCGTTAATTAACATAAAGACATTTAGCATCTCCTGGCTTCCACACATAGCCTGCAAGACCATTTAAAAAGTATAATAAATCCATGTAATATAGCCTGCACCTTCACAATAAATCCATTATTTATTTTAAAACAGGTCTATTTTCATTTTAAAACAGGTCTAAAGAAGCATGATATGAAGAAAATGTAGTCAGAAGAAAAGAATAGTATACTCTGAGTTGTCCTTATGTTAGATCCTGATGTGGCTATGCCAAATGCCTGTGGGATACACTAGTTTATTTAGCAGACAAGATGTGATTATAATTCCGTGGCATTATTTTATGAAGAATACAACTGAASAAAATATAAATATTTTCTAAAAACCTTTTGAGGGAGTACGCACACTATTCTGTGTTGAGCGGTTAACAAAGAAATAGGTACTCCTATATGCTTAATTTATAGTTATTAATGTAACTTTAGTCGTTCGAAAAACATTGGGCTATATGTTTTGATTTTTAATACATTGTAAGGCTGTTTTGAAAAAAGTCGCTTGAAAAGGCATGAGCTCTACTTTGTTTTTTGTGCAGGCTGCACACACTCRGATAGTCTCTCAATCACAATTTGACAAGCACTTGATAATGCCTCGAATTTCACAGCGGCATCCCCTTTGTGGCCGTAATGCACCCTAAAAAAATCCATGCCTTTTGCGGCCCGGAGTGCTGCGTTGTGCCCTTCTCRCTGAGTGTGCTGCGCAATCTGAAGCGTCTCTCACTCACACGGCTCTCCGTCACGTGACCGGGTCTTTCTCACAGGCTACAAGTGAAGACAGACACATCAGGGATGCAACTGTGCGCGTCCTTATCCAATTCCGAGGCGCATATTGAAGATATTAGAAGAACTGTCCACATTTACTTTTTGTCAGCCAACAAGATGCAAAAGCACAAGCCTATGTCAATATTCTATCCCCCATAGTACAAAAGTCGACCTATTCTATTCTGTGCAAAAAATAAATATTCCAAACATAGTCTGGGACAGTTGTGGGATGCGATAGAACCCTAATTAACACAACCTCTAGCATCAAAAAAATTATTTTATGCAATGTGGCTGACGCAACAGATCAGAACATTTAGCTTAAAATGTTMATAGGCTATTTCTTCAAATGATAAATGCCGCAATGCGCACATGGCAGTAGGCTATAAGTGTGAATGTTCCATTAGCGGGAAAACACCATTCTCAAAAGTGACCACAAATGTGATTATGCATGTTATGCTTTTATTATGAAGGTGRATTTTTATGCTGAAAATGATCTTCCCCAAACTTGAAACTCATGTATGCCAGTTACGCTCTACACACCTTGTAAAGCAGATTCYTGTGCTTCATTTTAAGAAGTTATTTGGCCACTTTAGATGTGATACAAACCTTATCAAAACATATGAGGTGGGCGACTATGATTAGAAAAAMTTGRYAAAAAAAGGCTTTGTATCTTATGCTGGGCATCATTCACAAGTGATAATATATAATTCACAAGTGATAGGCTAATATTGTCACCCATCATGCACCTGTCTCGAAACAGGGGCGTCTTCTATGCACTTAAATAGCGAATGGAGGACACGGTTCCAATGGTTCATTTTCATACCAGCCAGGTAGGCTATACTCCTGTAGTAAAGAAGCAATGTGCTTAATATTAGGAAAGTTGAGAAATAAATATAGCATGCCTAGCCTATAGAAAGCGAGGGGATCCTCCTTTTTMTAAGAGGCCATCACTCAGCAATTACATAGCAATTACATAGCCTATAGAAACGTRGCGTAACATGAGCTCATGGGCTCTCATGTTTGATTCGATTTTCAAATCCATTTGCATTGATGTCAGAGTGACTAGAGGGACAATAGAGTGCTGAGTACCAGGCAGTTAGCAAGTTTGGTAGGCTACTAATGACCATCAGCAGCATCAGAGCTTGGAGAAGCCTAATTACGTGACTAAACGGTCATGTGGAATTTGACTGCCTTCATGACCGCCAGTGTGGCGATAAAACGGTCACCGCAACAGCCCTATCCCTGCCTCTGTGATTTCGCAATAGGGTTGTGAATTAGGTAGGTATTATGGAAGGAATTCTGGTCTAATGAATGTACACAGACTTACTTCCACATCTGAGTGTTGACGTGCTTGTCCATCATGGCAGTAAGAGCACATCGCATTCGATCCCAGCGCCGGTCAAACGAGTAGCAGCTTCTCCCAAACAGTTGACTTCCAAAGGTACAAAACTGAGCAGCAGGGAGAGAAATAGTTAACACAAATACGCACTAACAAACCAATCACACACATACTGCTGCTTCCCATACACGGTGCAAGCTGCCACTCAATGGGAGGACTGATTTCACACACATCTGGCTATGTAGTTGTTTCATTGTTGCTGTGTTGTGAGCATATCCCTGTAATATAAAATTAATTTGTGGTGGACTTACAGCTGCCGGCCGTGGGTGGTAACCTGAATAGTGACAGTCCAGTTTGTCTGTGCCCTCCTCCCGCTCATCGTTCTCCCCCTCGTCACTGGACAGGCGGGAGCCCCCGTCAGGAGCGGACGTAGCGTGGTGGGGGTCTCCGGGGGTACCACCACCTCCATCAGAGATAATGCAGTTCAGTCTAAGAGCAGAGGAAACAGTGATTTAGGAACACACATCAGGGATGCAGGTACTGGCTGTACACACTGCAAAAAGTAGTTGTTGGATGGTGAGAACCCAGGAAGAGCACATGAAGTGACTCACCGTGGAAGACCAAGATTGTGAGGTTTGGGCTTGCCAAACGCCAAAGGCTTGGTGGCGTCGGTGGCTCCGTTGCCATGAGCGACCTGGTGGGCGTCGTGGTGGGGGGCGAGCCGTGAGGGGGAGGGGGGGGTTCCTGAGAGGGGTGTCTGCAGGGGTGGGGTGCTGCAGTTCCCGTTCCCGGGCTTTGCTTTTGTGCTCGGCCAACAGTGTGTCGAAGCGTTTCCTCCGGCCCAGCACTGCCTCCGCTGGCTTAGGGAATGTGTCTGAGGGAAGGAGAAGGCCAAAAGGTATGTTAGGTCAGGGTGCACTGCACTCTGAGAATCTGAAGGTGCCTAAATACCTAGGAATGTGACAAGGAATATTTCCTAACCACACAAAACAGAGAAGAGAGGGGCAGAAGAGAGGGCTTGGTACCTTGCATGTTAGGGATCGTGTGCATGGCTTCCAGCTGTCATATCCAGGACCCCACAGTGGATATCTGGATTAAACTCACGTTCTGATGGGAGAGAGAAAAACAGGAGAAGGAGTAAGGAAGAGAAGAAAACAGGAGAGAGAGAGAGAGAGGAGAGAAAGGAGAGAGAGAGAGAGAGAGAGAGAGAAAACAGGAGAGAGGAGAGAGAGAGAGAGAGAGAGAGGAGAGAGAGAGAGAGAGAGAGAGAGAGAGAGAAAAGGAGAGAGAGAGGAGAGAGAAGAAAAAGGAGAGAGAGGAGAGAGAGAGAGAGAGAGAGAGAGAAGGAGAGAGAGAAGAAGAGAGAGAGAGAGAGACAGAAGAAGGAGTAAGGAAGAGAGAGAGAGAAAGAGAGAACAGAAGAAGGAGTAAAGAAGAGGAGAGAGAAAGAGAGAACAGAAGAAGGAGTAAGGAACAGTAGTTTTCCCCTCCCCCCTCAGACCACTCCCAGACAGTCCTAGCTAAATTCTTGCATGAGAAATTGCTCTTTAATTGAAGATAACTACAGTGAGGCACTTAATTGTTACACAGAAATCATTTGATATTGAGATAAAAATGGCTGCATTGTACCTTTAAAACAAAACGTCCTACAGACATAAACCCCTATCATCTCCTCTCACCTGACAGTCTCTTGTAGAGGTGTTGTCTGCTACTGGTGCTGTTGTCCTGCTTCTTTTCCAAGGCAGAGAGGGAGAGGTGGCCCTTGCCGTTGGGGATCTGGCCGGGGGCAAGCAGGGGAGCCTTTGGTATGGAGGGACAGTTAAGGCCTGGCTTCAGGGGTGACGAGGAGCTCACAGTGCTGCTGGAGGAGGACGATAAGTGGACCGAGGGAACCTGCACCAGCTTGGCTGACGAATCCACCTTCAGACGCATCTTCTCCACTTTGACTGCAGGGGTCAGGCTGGAAGAGAGAGATGGACAGAGGAGGAGAAAGCGAGGGAGTTCATTTATCTATAGCAACATTAAATACTTCAGAAAAATAGTTTAATTTTAACAGAACAGAGTTTGAAATGTGTTCAAATCCCCAGGCAGAAAGCCAACATGTTTTGAGTGGTTGCAAATGGAGTTCGATAAAGGATCTCTTTTTAAAACMAACTCTTTAGGGGGCTTATTTAGACGGAGGGTAGCACAGGGAGACTTCAGACAGAGCTAGACTTCAGAGGAGCAGGGAGAGGACCTAAGATGAAGAGATAAGATATAACTCAGAGGATCAAATCAAACGTGAAGCAGGGCTTTAAGAGGCAGGGGACTGAACTAGGGCTGGCCAACATATCGAATTCAATTAAATTCCAAATGGCTTTATCGCAAGAATCAAGGTTTTTTGTTCTTATGAGCGTTTATGTCCGKRMGTTCTCATGTTGTCTTTTTGGTCTCGTCTCTTTCTGTCTTGAGTGCACCTTCTCACTCATAAACACACCAAGRCCCTCCCCTGCCACTCACAACTGAGTTTCCACTAGTTACTATAGAAACAAAGTCAAAATTGACTATATTGTGAAAAACTATGAAAACCAAAATGTGCTTTTTGGTCTTAATTTAAAGGTTAGGTTTAGGCATACGGTAGTAGTGTGGTTAAGGTTAAAGGTAGACTCAGCGAAATGACGTTGCCACAAGCAGCACTGCAGATAATGAGATGAGCGAGATGCAAGACTTCGCTCTCAACGGGTTCACGCTATGCTGTTTACTCTCCGTACCTACGTCATATCGCTGAGTTTACCTTTAAAGGTTAAGGTCAGGATTAAATAAACATTTTAAAGGTCGACTTTGGGCGCGAAAACTGTCCAACTCTGCCCCTTTCATTAGATGATTGCTGAAAACACTACTGTATCGTGAATTGCCCATACGTTTGAAAAAAATCTAGTGATTTTATAGGGTCCATATCGCCCAGCCCTAAGCTGAAGTTCAACATGACAATACGTTTTACTGAAGTTCAGCATGGTTCACCAGCATGGCTAGGCTAGGCATTACTTACATCTTGTCGTTGAGCACCCTGAAGGGAGGGAAGTGAGGTCTCTGCTGGATGCCTGGTAGCTTCTCTTTGGCTGGTTTGAGGATTTTGGAGTTGGACGAGGTGCTGGTCCCACTGGAAGAGCGGCCCATGGCCCCCCCACTGACACCCCCACCACCCGTCCCACTGCTCCTGCTCCGAGACAGAGCGGACAGGGAGGAGGCTGAGGAGGGGGCTAAGGTGGAGGTGGGCTTACTGGACGAGCTGTGTCTTCTCTCTAGATAGGGGTCAGGGGGAAAGCAGGTTAGGGGTAACCTYATGTACAGTCCACACAGACACATGACCTATAGTGCTTTCAGAAAGTATTCACACCCCTTTTTCCACATTGTTGTGTTACAGCCTGAATTTAAAATGGATTACATTGAGATTTAGATTTTTCACTGGCCTACACACACACAATACCCCATAATGTCAAAGTGGAATTATGATTTTAGAAATGTTTACAAAGCTGAAATGTCTCAAGTCAATAAGTATTCAACCCCTTTGTTATTGCAAGCCTACATAAGTTCAGGAGTAACAAGTCACATAAGTTGCATGGAGTAACTCTGTTCCCCACACATACAATTATCTGTAAGGACCCTCAGTCAAGCAGTGGATTTGAAACACAGACTCAACCACAAAGACCAGGGAGGTTTTCCAATGCCTCACAAAGAAGGGCACCTATTACTAGATGGATAAAAATGTAAAATGCAACGTTGAATATCCTTTTGAGCATGGTGAAGTTATTTATTACACTTGGTGATGGTGATGAATACACCCAGTCACTACAAAAATACAGGCCTCCTTCCTAACTCAGTTGCCAGACAGGAAGGAAACCGCTTCGGGATTTATCTATGGCATGACTTGAAAATGGCTGTCTAGCAATGATCAACAACCAACTTGACAGAGCTTGAAGAATGTTTAAATAATACAAATATTGTTCAATCTAGGTGTGCAAAGCTCAGAGACTTACCCAGAAACACTCACAGCTGTAATTCTCTGCCAAAGGTGATTCCAACATGTATTGACTCAGGGGTGTGAATACTTAAATGACATATTTCTGTATTTCATTTTCAATAAATTTGCTAACATTTCAAAAAACATGTTTTCACTTTGTCATTATGGGGTATTGTGCGTAGATGGGTGAGACAAACACATATATAGTCCATTTTGAAGTCAAAGGGTATGAATACTTTCTGAAGGCACTGTACAAGCAATCTGAGACGTGGACACACAACTCATAAGTTGGTAGTAGTGTTATTTTTTCCTGAAACAACCGGCCTTTGGACAGTAATAGTTTTGCGATAAATGTGCAGGGAATCATGGGTAAACATTTCCTAAACAAAGTCAAAAGCAGGCAGCTTCAAAAGCAAAGACTAGAAAGCCTTGCTGATCCAGGCCAATTCATCCTGAACTAGAAACACTATAACTGCTAAGACAATACTGACACRAGAGAATAAAATAATTAAACTAAGACAAAAAATCAGCAGCTGCTGAACAGGACAGGGGGCTCTGTGCAATCCAAACCGTACTGCAGTATTTAGCCTGGACAGTTATTTCTAATGTTACGCAGCTCACACACACACGAAGAGAACGTGAAAGTAAAACAGAAAGCGAGAAAACGAAAGTTATACAGTAAGAGAGGAAGAAAGAACGCATGTGAGAGAGACAGCTCTTTAGATAAGAGCAGAGTACTGCAATGAAAGTGAGCTGAAGACTAACTGAAAACTCCCATCTGGTGTTGAATTGTGGCCAGTCCTGAGAGGGTTAATCTGACTATTTTACAGCCAGATAACTACACTGACTACGCTACCTCCTCCCAACCAGCACAACAAAACCGGTTTCATCTTCTAGTCATGAAGAAAAGCATGTGTGTGTGTGAGAATGTGTGTGTGAGAGRGAGAGAGAAATATACATACAATCAGTGAATAAGAGGAAACTGTGAGAGAGTAGAGAAATAAGAGAATGGAGAGAAAGCACAAGAGAGAGATAGATAGATATAGACAGACATATATACAAAACTCCAACTAACCTTATGCTGACTCCATGCAGGTCTGGGCTGCATGCCAAGGCTGTCTCAGTGGGTGAGCAGCAACAGAGCAGGGCAGAATGCACAGCTGCCACTCCCAGCCCCACACCCACAATTTTACACTACAGCAGCTAACAGAGCAACAACCCCAGGGCTTCCCCCTCCCTCCTCACACACACACTAAACCAGCCCAGCCTATCTGCTGTGACAAAGCCCCTCCAGGAGTCAAGATGGAGTTTCACCCCAGGCCTCTCCCTCTTCTACCCTCCCGCCCATGACACACTGCCTTCCTGGTAACAGGCTAGCACTCGGCCTCTCCACCCCCTCAACCCTTCGCTGCTGCTCAATCCAGCTCAGACGTCGCTGAATAACCCACACGCAAGCGCGAGCAGGCTTCCCCAGCGTGACGTTCCCACAATGCCTGCCAAAAGCTGAGAGAGCCAGCCAGCCACAGAGGTCCTGGCAGACCAGTAGGACAGGAAAACAGTGATGAAGAGGTGCAGCGTTATGGTCTATTATCACACTATCTTCTCTCTAGAGGGCCGTGGAATCCCTGGCTACTGAGGAGACAGGTTGGCTGGCCGGGGAACATTTTGGATAGTGYGCCCCGGTGCACAGCATAGGCCTACACACTGTACACTCAGGGTAGACTACACATAAAACAGCAAGGCCCAATCAAAAGGAATAGGCCTTAAAATATACTCTTATGACCCGACAACACTATCGTAGAAGTCACTTAATAATGAAAATCAGATCTGCTTTAGAGCAACCAGTTGGTGGATTGCATTATCATAGGGTGTGGATGGTGTTTTTGAATAGTCCTGTCCACAGTGCAGGCCTGTTCTCCTCAGAGCGTATAGCTCTGCATGCAGCGCCACTGTCAAAACGCAACAGGCGGCCTGCTAAAACCTCCCCGCGAGATCCAACAATCTGAATCTAGTTGCCTACCCCTGCCATACAACATATGGATGGGCTTCAAGCAATAGAGGAGAATGAGGTGAAACAGTCTAGAATGGTGTTAAGCTCAGCGGACCTGCCCTCAGAGAGAAGAATCACAGCATATAGAATCACAGTGCACTGACCTTTAGCGGACTCTCTCAGCCTTTCCTACCAGCAGCAACACAACAAAGCAACACAGTGGCTTCATGGAATGAAAGTCATTTAAACAACACAGACTACAAACAGGCCAGAAAATGAAGGTTTGTCTTTGGTGCCTTGCAGAGATGAGCTCATTACTCTATAGAAGACAAGTCCACTAATGTTTCACTGGTCAGACAAGTCCAGTAGTCTTCAGAGAGGCACTGCCAAGTCCTGCGTTCACACGCTGTACACTGGAAGACTAATGAATGAACAGGCCTACTATGAAACTTCATAACGGCTGGTCAAGCTCTACAAGTCAATGAGACGATCACTATGCAGATGAGACAGACAGTCCCCCCCCTTGGGTTGTGCCGTGGCGGAGATCTTTGTGGGCTATACTCGACCTTGTCTCAGGATGGTAAGTTGGTGGTTGAAGATATCCCTCTAGTGGTGTGGAGGCTGTGCTTTGGCAAAGTGGGTGGGGTTATATCCTGCCTGMTTGGKCCTGTCCGGGGGTATCATCGGATGGGGCCACAGTGTCTCCTGACCCCTTCTGTCTCAGCCTCCAGTATTTATGCTGCAGTAGTTTATGTGTCGGGGGGCTAGGGTCAGTCTGTTATATCTGGAGTATTTCTCCTGTCTTATCTGTGTCTTGTGTGAATTTAAGTATGCTCTCTCTAATTCTCTCTCGGAGGAGGAGGACCTGAGCCCTAGGACCATGCCTCAGGACTACCTGGCCTGATGACTCCTTGCTGTCCCCAGTTCACCTGGCCGTGCTACTGCTCCAGTTTCAACTGTTCTGCCTGCGGCTATGGAACCCTGACCTGTTCACCGGACATGCTACCTGTCCCAGACCTGCTGTATTCAACTCTCTAGAGACAGCAGGAGCGTACAAATACTCTGAATGATCGGCTATGAAAAGCCAACTGACGTTTACTCCTGAGGTGCTGACCTGTTGCACCCTCGACAACTACTGTGATTATTATTATTTGACCCTGTTGGTCATCTATGAACATTTGAACATGTTCTGTTATAATCTCCACCCGGCACAGCCAAAAGAGGACTGGCCACCCCTCATAGCCTGGTTCCTCTCTAGGTTTCTTCCTAGGTTCTGGCCTTTCTAGGGAGTTTTTCCTAGCCACCGTGCTTCTACACCTGCATTGTTTGCTGTGTGGGGTTTTAGGCTGGGTTTCTGTACAGCACTTTGTGACATCAGCTGATGTAAGAAGGGCTTTATAAATAAATGTGATTGATTGTGGTACCAGTGGATGTGAGCTATCCAAGACCATTGTCTTACGTCAAATCGAGTCCCTCAACCGATGTCAAAGCGCCGTTCGTCCCTCAACCGATGTCTTGTTGGATGTGGAACTCATCCTAAAATGTTGMGATTGCCTACCATCCATCATTCAAACATAGTTCCTCTTTTTTTTTTGGTATCGTATAACTCTCCATGAAATAGGCAATGGTTGGTTAGCGGCATCATTTCAGTGACTGGCTCAGCTAGCAAGCTATGTTGGTCAAATCTATGCTAGCTTTCAACCCACTGCCAAACTTCAGAAATACTGCTCGGTGAGGGACAAATATCTTTAGTTAGATATAAAAAAAGATGTAAAACATTGACATATTTATGGTTTTAGCTTAGGTTAATTCAGACTGTTTTTCAGCAGCARGATGTCACCTAGGTGATATTTTATCACGTTAGATAGCACATTAAAGTCAAACTACTTTCGATCTATCCTTTTATGAGATACGAGACAGCGCGACTATTCCACCTGCACTGATCTATCTGACTTAAGACAATGATACAAGCCAGATTCATCCTATCTGATTGAATGTTATTGCACAACATCTAAGGTGGAAGTTGTGTTTGTGGACTACTAAGCTATAGTAGTCAGGTGCGACCACACCAGCACTAGGCTAACCTCAATTTGTGGAAAGTATGAACTTCTGTAATTGCTACTCTATTCACATGTGCCATTAGTCCATGATTGATCTGTCTTGACTCTTGACAAAGGACCAATGAGTGTTCCCAATGACACTTGAGTGCCATTGTGTCTCCCTCTTGTGGCCAATCCTGATAACTGTATAACCAGCAACAACCAGTGATGAAATATTATAGGCCTAGCTTTTCATTCAATCTTTCCACTGAGAAAGAAACAAACACACCATAGTAAAAGGACACTAGTGATTCATTTGAAGCCCTGTGGCCTTGACAATTTTTAAATGGTATGGATCTCAATGTCCACACCAGCATAAAGTGCAGTGTAGTAATGTATGCATATTGGGACACAGATGGACTTAAGTAACCAGCCCAGAGTAGAAATGGAAGGATGTGCCATTGAGGCTTTGGTTTTGACAACCACAGGAAGATAATACAGACTCACCAGGTTTACACTAGAAAATGAATATTCCAATTTAGTTTAAAAAGCAAACTGCTTGCATGCCATTTTATAAACTAATTTGTTTATAAGGATGGAAAGATCCATACTAAAGCCGAAAACATTAYAACGCCCTCCCAATGTTGTGAGGAGTCGGAACACTGACCTATCCAATACACACCATGTGTTAGAAAACATGATAGTTTTATCAAATATTCAAGAATTACCAATAACATAAGGTTATCTGCCAGTTCAGACTAAGCTATTTCAATGACAACAATCCTTCATTGAAATGGCTCAAGGAACAACAGATAGTTCCTTGCTCTTCTTTACTAGAGGTATCAACGATAATGGTAAGTGGAGGAAGGCCTAAAAAGTGTACGCACTGAAATCATTTTAAAAAAGGTCTCCAAACTTTTACATAAAGAACAGCTGGAATAAATACATTATACATGCCAATTGATGCTTAACAGCCCACCGTGGAGAGGAACTAACCAGAGAGAGAGAGAGAGAGAGAGTTTACATTTTACACCACCTCACTGGCACTCACTGGTGTCTGGTGTCTGTGGAGAGAGCAGTTCTCTTAACTGCACTGAAGCACAGGGGTGTGTGTTTGTGTGTGTGTGTGTGTGTCTGTGTGCGTTCCGCAAGTGCGTGCACAGAGGGTTCAACAGGCTAGTTTTAACGAGATACGCAGCAAAACGATCCCTTGATTCTGAAATCCATAATAAATTAAATTCTTTCCAGCATTCCGGCCAAAGAGCCAGTTTAAGAACACACACCGTGGAGAAGGAAACTAGTAGGTTTTAGACATCTTCAGACGTCTCAGGGACAGTTTAACATGCTAAAACAATCAATTAGGCTGCACTCACACAGAGGAACGGACTCGGAGGAGCACATCAAATATTAACAGGAGAATTGTAAACAAGTCTCAGGCGGTGGAAATCAAAGGCCAGAGTGCTCCTTTCTCATGTTAGAGGTGGAGAACGGGAGGTGTGCTTTTCATCCTCCTGACGTTGATGTGTTTGAACATGCGCACACACAGAGTAGTTGTGCCATTCTGACAGAGATTAGTGCCAAGCAGATTTCCCCAAAGCACAAGTCTAGAATGTTCTCTTTAGTGATGGGGGAAAGAAATCAATACAGTTACATATTGGGATATTTCTGACGATATATCGTATTGTTCTGACAATATAGTCATATTTTTTATTACACTAGTTGGCTGTACCTGCACCAAAACTATTTTTCCTTCATAGCTTATACTCRATCTTTTTAAATAGGTAGCCAATTGGACTGATGACAACATGTTGTTTTCGCATGACTATCTTGTCCCTCTGCAGCAGACATATATTTCGCAATAAATGACAATACATAAAGAAAATGTGAGAATCTCAATGCATATCTTAAATCGGCACCTAAGAATTGTGATAATATCGTATTGTGAGGTCCCTGGCAATTCCCAACTGTAGCTCTCTCCCTGCCCAAACCTTTCCCGCCAGGAGAGCTATATAACAAAAAAATATAAAAACCCAATACTGGATCAGCGCTTGGGGACAATGTGTGCATGAGTGATGGTGGTCTGTGTGTGTGTGTGTGTGTGTGTGTGTGTGTGAGAGAGAGAGAGACTTACCGTAGTGCGCTTGGAAGGCCTGGGGCTTCACCACCTGACTGCAGTGGCTGCACATCACCAGGTAGAAGTCGTCCTGTGCTGGACACTGGCCAAATATGGGCATGTCTGTGGTTCCATGGGGGAGGGAAAAACACAGATGAACAGGATGAAGGTAACCAGCATCTAGCCTCAACTGTAAGAGGTAGACACAGGCAGTTGCTGAATGAAACAAATGATGCTGTGTTATGGAGGGAGAAAGAGTATTGAACGCTATGCTCTAAGATGGTTAAGGTTCATTAAAAAAGGTGAGTGTGGTAACAATCATTCCAGAGAAAAAACGATTATACAGGTGCAGAGATTACACACGCAGAGGGTACTCCTCGGTACTAGCCCCATTTCACAGTAGAGGAAACTACCCAGCGATAAGGAGAGGACCGAGCCATCACGCCAAAGGTTACCTGCTGCAGAAACAGACAGACTCGCTACAGAACAAAGAGGTGAAGCAGGCAGGAGAAATACAGCCAGTGGCAGAGTCTGATTGATCTGTCTTCCAATAAACAAGAGAGAAGGGAGAGCGGCTGAGGGAGAGCGGCTGAGGGAGAGCGGCTGAGGGAGAGCGGCTGAGGGAGAGCGGCTACCACTTGGGCTTTAATGTACCGTACCTGCAAATACTCAAATAGACAAATTCATCCAGGCAAAAAAAAGGACACCATCATTCACAGCAATGCATGTTACCTTATGTGACAAGAAAACGACATTCAACAGTTAACCGGTTAACAATTACAAAATGTTTATCCTTTGTCAGTCGTTGCGTTAGTTAAATGCRGGCTAAACAGATCCGATTGACTGTTTGGTGGATTCAAGACCCCCACTCACAAACGACTCCCTCCTTTTTTGATGAAAGCCTCATGATCATGGAAAACAGAGGGGCACATTGGGAGACGAGACCTTCACAAGGAGAATCGCAAAGAGCTAATGAAGGGGCTAATTAAGAAATCACCCAGAGAGCCCGCCATGGCAGACGAGGCCCTCCAACACATACACACACACACACGGCTAAGGACACTTGAAACGTCACCGACGTCTCCAAGGCGATGGCTATTCAAGTCCACACAAAAGCCTACCTGTGCTCTTAGGGAAGTCATTTGCTGCTGTGGAGCGGGAATTAACAAGCCGACCCATACTTAACACAGGGTTAATGTCTGGGCCCACTTCACTAAGTGTCAGCTCCTACCACTGAGGTGGAAGTATGGACTACTGGCTCAGATGAAAACCTCTGCTTAATTGACATATAAAAAGAGTTCATAGGCCTACCAAACAGAGCTACGGTCTACTACTGAATGATTTTAGTGCAACCCTACCTTCTTAGGAACAAACCCTTCACATCTAAATGAGTGGAAAACAAAGTTGGAGTGTAGGCCTAATTGTCAAGGGGAAATTGTTTTCATAGGAGTTGCATTAAATAAGGAGTTGCATTAAATTCCTATGCAAAAGCTCACACTGGCCATCATGGGTGTCCACTGGTCTCTTACATGAGCTGAATCGCCAGTCCACTCTGCATTCAGGACATGGCAGTGGCACGCCTGACTTTAAAAGTGGTGAAGCTCCACTGTGCCTTTTCATTCTCCGGTAAGGAGATGAGAGGGAGAGCGGGTGAAGGTGTGTGTGTGAGTGAGAGAAGAGAGGGAGCGGGTGAAGGTGTTGTGTGTGAGAGAGGGAGAGCGGGTGAAGGTGTGTGTGTGAGAGAGGGAGAGCGGGTGAAGGTGTGTGTGTGAGAGAGGAGAGCGGGTGAAGGTGTGTGTGTGAAGAGAGGGAGAGCGGGTGAAGGTGTGTGTGTGAGAGAGGGAGAGCGGGTGAAAGGTGTGTGTGTGAGAGAGGGAGAGCGGGTGAAGGTGTGTGTGTGAGAGAGGGAGAGCGGGTGAAGGTGTGTGTGTGAGAGAGGAGAGCGGGTGAAGGTGTGTGTGTGAGAGAGGAGAGCGGTGTGAAGGTGTGTGTGTGAGAGAGGGAGAGCGGGTGAGAGGTGTGTGTGTGAGAAGCGGGAGAGCGGGTGAAGGTTGTGTGTGTGAAGAGGGAGAGCGGGTGAAGGTGTGTGTGAGAGAGAGAGAGAAGCGGGTGAAGGTGTGTGTGAGAGAGAGAGAGAAAGCGGGTGAAGGTGTGTGTGAGAGAGAGAGAGAAAGCGGGTGAAGGTGTGTGTGATAGAGAGAAAGCGAGAGAGAAAGTAGAGTGCAGTTCATTTCACCACCCTTTTCCATGGCAGTGACGAATGATCTAGATAGAGTAGTAGCAGCTATTGGAGGCACACAGCACAGAGGCTGACTGCACACATGGACACAGGGCAGCAACCTCTGACCTGCTGCCACTACGTTTATCAGCCTCCCCCTCTCAGTCTGCTATCAGGCCAATTGGTGAAGGCGAGTCAGAGATATGAGAGAGTGTGAGTGTGTGAGTGTGTGAGTGTGTGAGTGTGTGAGTGTGTGTGTGTGTGTGTGTGTGTGTGTACCTCGGGTTGTTGGGAAAGGCAGAAGACAAATTTCTGTTGTAACCGATGGACACAAAGTTGTATTCTATTCTAATAAAGTCGTATTCTAGTCTATTGGATGTTTTTAGGACACGATCAGCACTCCCCTGTTTTCCTACAGACTGCAGCTTATTGCACTAATATCATCACATTGGATCCTGCAGGTCACACAAACAATTAGGGACAAACAAAGTGCAGAACGTCTCACTCTACTAACATTAGCAAATATTTCCATTSATTTTCAAAGACAAGTGATATTTCACTTCATCTGTTCAGGTCATTTCTAACAGTTCCGGAAACCTCAGCTTCAGTCTGGCCACTGTTCGTCAGGCATTCAGGCATGTAGACGGTGCCGTGTCACCGTAGCAACACCTTACAGCGAGACATCACTGCCACATTTCACCTCTGCACAATCAGCGGGAGGAACCATACATTCTCAGTCCCCATCGGGTGTGTAGATATATGGTTTGACAAAACTATCAAAACAATACCAATTTCATTTGCATTCTCACTCAAATGGAATGGTCTTCGAAATGTTGGAGCGAACATAATCCTTATTTCAATTCCACATTTTACACAAACCGCGCTCTGGTCCATACTCGTCTTAGTGATTCAACAAGCACTAAATGACACAACGAAAACGTTTCCTGAATCARCGAAATAGTCGGCTACTGTAGCTAGACTAATGCAGTTGCACAACAGCGACTTTCCTGATCACATTCTGTCAACATGCTTCTTGGTCTTCCTGAGAAAAAGTGAAGATGTAAATTAAGGTCATGTCAAAATTGGCTGGATCCAGGTGCTTTGCTGAACAGTTTTGTCTCCTTTTACGCCAGGAAATAAGTGTGTAAATCAGACAAGTCTAGTTTTCTGTTGTGGCTTCTGTGAGACCTGTAGGAAACAAGTGATTTGTTCTTAATTGTGCAATGTCACTGCGGTGTGCACACTGGCCCCATTGTTTGCCAATGCAAATGCACCGTTAGCTAAGTGCCCTGACAAGTAGGCTACAGTGTGTAAGCCCTTCCTTTTCATCAGGAAAAAAAGCTTTTTGGAAAAGTCTGAAATGAGTTGCCTACGTATTGCTGACATCACAAGTGTAGGCCTATGACACATAACAGCTACAGAGGACTTCAGAGGTGAGTGTCGCCTCGATCACACGTCATCTGGATACATGTGCAACAAAAGTTCAACATTCACCTTCTGCTACCATTTCTGTCAAGCCGTCTATGCATACAGTTTGTTGCATATGTTCTATAAATCCAACACATGCAACACACAGAACGCACTGCCTCTGCAACGCAATGCTGAAAGGCAAACAAAGTGTTCCATTGGAAATTAATGTACTTCTGGAGTATCAAAATGCAACGACGCTGCCGGTGTGATCGAGGAGTTTTCCCTGCTCTCTTGACTATAAGTGGGGTACCTTATCACCTTATAGATATGTAATGAATATAACAAACTATTTCCTCATCTCCGTTCTTACTTCCCAAACAGTGAGTAAAGACTGTAGACTGACTATGTGCAGTACATGATGTACTTACATGTATAGTGCTTATTTTTACAAGCTGCTTTTTGGGAATCAAGTTGTAGCGTGACTTTACCCTGAGGATAGTGTATCTTGTTACCATACTAAAGGTTAGGATTGGGCAGGCTGATCCTAGATTTGTGCTTACGGCAACTTCAACGTAGAGTGACTATTTACAGCACAGTTTCAAGTCACCATTACTAAAAAACATAATATTCTTCAGATTTGTTTTGTGCAAAAAGGACAACTATGGCTCCTGATGGCTATGTGGGAAAATATCATTCAATGGGTTTTTACTACATTAGATTTTGTTTTTTACGTCAGTGTTGCACATACAGCCTTGTGCTTCTCATTTTATAGCATGGGAATGAACATTTCAAGGCAGTCTTGATCAGATCACTGACACCAACCCATGTAATAAATCTATTATAGATCATAGCTGCCAAAACAAAGAGTAAGGCCATCCTTTGTTGTTAATATTGTAAATATAGAGTACTTTATTGAGTGTGCTAATATAAATGTGCTGAACAAAGATGTGAATGTGTAGTAGTTAGTAGCACTATAAATATTCAACTGACATAGGAAAGCCATCTGAGGTTTTAGACAGTTTCCAACAAGAATAGCAGTTATTCTTTAAGTTGCACTATGCAGAAATCGCTCCGCYATTTCCTGGTTGCCAAAACTCTTAATAGTTAGCCTAATTTCAGTTTGTGAGACAAAATAAGCTAGTGTACAATAGAGAATAATTTTACCATCTAAAATGCTGTGAAATATATTTTCCATAATCATATTCCATAAAATATTGTTGTTTCAGCTGGTGTACAAATCAAAAGTAATAAAACGCAAAAACTGCAAATATACAGATAGAACTGTCTAAGAAGATTCTGTTCTATCTGAATTTGGACAGGTTGCCCCAAAAAATTACATGTTGGCACTTTAAAGCTAGAATCCTTAGTTGCTACATGAATTCACACACACACACAAAAGTTTGACAAACCTACTCATTCTAGGGTTTTTATTTTTTACTATTTTCTACATAGTAGAATAATATTGAAGATATCAAAACTATGAAATAACTCAATAAAAGTGTTAAACAATACTAAATATATTTTACTCTCCTTATTGGTCAAATAGCCCTTACACAGCCTTGAGGTGTGTTGGGTCATTGTCCTGTTGAAAAACAAATGATAGTCCCACTAAACGCAAACCAGAAGGGATGGCGTATCACTGCAGAATGCTGTGGTAGCCATGTTGGTTAAGTGTGCCTTGAATTCTAAATAAAGTCACTGACAGTGTCACCAGCAAAGCACCCCACACGATCACACCGCCTCCTCCATGCTTCACAGTGGGAACCAGACATGCGAAGATCATCCGTTCACCTACTCTGCGTCTCACAAAGACACGGTGGTTGGAACCAAAAATCTCAAATTTGGACTCATCAGACCAAAAGGACAGATTTCCACCTGTCTAATGTCCATTGCTCATGTTTCTTGGCCCAAGCAAGTCTCTTCTTCTTAGTGGTGTCCTTAAGTAGTGGTTTCATTGCAACAATTCGACCATGAAGGACTGACTCACGCAGTCTCCTCTAAACAGTTGATGTCTTCCTTTCCTGTGGCGTCCTCTTGAGAGCCAGTTTAATCATAGCGCTTGATGGTTTTTGCGGCTGCACTTGAAGAAAAGCATGAATAATTRTTGAAATGTTCTGGATTGACTGACCTTCATGTCTTAAAGTAGTGATGGCCTGTCGTTTCTCTTTGCTTATTTGAGCTGTTCTTGCCATAATATGGACTTGGTCTTTTACCAAATAGGGCTATCTTCTGTATACCCCCCTACCTTGACACAACACTGATCGGCTCAAACGCATTAAGGAATTCCACMATTTAACTTTTAACAAGGCACACCTGTTAATTGAAATACATTCCAGGAGACTACCTCATGAAGCTGATTGAGAGAATGCCAATAGTGTGCAAAGCTGACATCAAGGCAAAGGGTGGCTACTTTGAAGAACCTCAAAAATAAAATAAATTATGATTTGTGTAACACTTTTTTGGTTACTACATGATTCCATATGTGTTATTTCATAGTTTTGATGTCTTCACTATTATTCTACAATGTAGAAAATAGCACAAATAAAGAAAAACCATGGAATGAGTAGTTGTGTTCAAACTTTTCACTGGTACTGTATATGCATTGATTCTTGAAGAATATAACTTACAAGCTTGTTTTATTCCAATGTTTGTAAACAATGTAAACAAACCCTGTATAGTCTCAAAACATGAATACGACTAATTGTCATGGATGGTTAGTCCTTGCATCRATGGCTTGCTCTATGAATTTGCGAACAGTTATTTCTCCAGGCCCTTCCCTCAGCTTTTTACCAAAACATAGGCGGGGGTCCGCTTTCTTATTGTTTCAATTAAGACTCTAGCTTCACTGACAACCTCGTTGCACCCATTTTAACTGTGAAAGTGCCATCACCACACTGACTGTGCCCATCCCCTAACTTCACACACACACACACACACACACACACACACTTTTTCAGGTGGGCACAATGATACTGAACAGTCAGACAGAAATGGTGTAAAACAGACAATAAATTCTCTGTTGTGTAAGATAAACATAAATTTCAGCTTTATCACATGACATGTATCTTTACCACTGAATAAGCGCTGGTTGTTACCTGCGGTGGTTACCTACTTAGGGTCAGAAGATAGGCGCCCCTCTTCAAGGTGTCAACTAGTGGCGATAGATTCCTGGGCTATATCACTGATTGATCAGACTTGTGTTGTCACCAGTCAGTGTGGTGGACTTGTTCAACAGAACAACCAGATTTCAGCCGGTGCAACCCAACAAAACCAAAACACACCTTGGCTTTGACAAAAGCGAGAACACTCACCATCTCTGCACAGTCGCATTGCTTCTCGATTTTTCCCGAACTCTTTCAAACTTTCCTCTGATTCAGCACCTAAAAGAGGCAATCAGATACACACGAAGATAAATAGTTGCACTTGCTTGCTTCTGCTGTTGTTAACAGTAGCGTTTCTTCGTATTCCAAAAACTGCACGCAATCAGCAAAAAAAGCTCACGATCATCGTTATGTCTCGATTCTACACACACATCCAGTACGCACGAGCACTCACCGTCGTTGCCGTGGAGTTTGGCAGCATCGACCCAGCTGCTCCAAGGCTGTCCCAACATTATTTCTGGACTAGGCATGGATCTGCGCTCCGCACCAGTCGCCATTGCTGTGGAGCCTTCTCCCCGCTGGATCTGCTGCTGTTGCTGCTTCAGCTGCCTGGCCACTCTGCGCTGCTCCCCCCTGACGTCATCATCGGCCCTTTCCGACATTCTTTCCGCTACAATGTAACAAAACAGCAGTCAGCGTTGTGATGTTCTCAGTGTTCTCAGGATTCCTTCATTGATTGACTCGGGCAAACGCATGTTTTGGTAACGCAAATCCCTTTGATTATGTGTTTAGAAGCTAGAGGGAGTGACACCACCGAAATCGCTCTTGTTTTGACGGATGCATGTGTGCGAGGCCGTAACCCGGCACATAGTCTGGGCAATCGCAGATATCACAGATAAAACTTTAAGGAGGAGCATCTAAATGCACCTCCCTGAGTGCATTAAACGTGATAAATCCAGGTCACTTACACGCGGTGTGACAACAATATGTTTTCAATTATCAAATAAATACTATATTCATCACCTTCGTATAGCCTATGCCTAATTGATACAGTTCACGTAGGAATTCGTTATTTTTCTTCGAAAAACGTATTTTATGAATGAAAACGAACCAAATGTTAGTAAAAAAATGTTTTTTTACAGTGCCCTAATATTGATCAAATTAACATGCTCCGAGGTATTATATCATGACAACCAGAATATCACTCTTGCTTCCAACTTCAAAAATGTTCAGATAGGATACACACTTTCGATAATGCACATCGATGACCGAACAGTACATTTATATAAAAAAGCTTATTAAAGTAAAATAATTAAGACAGGGACCTGTTTCTTGTCGCCGGATGGGGGAGTAGATATTCATTCACTTCCTTAAGGGCGACTGCCTTCCAGTTTACAGTAGTCAGATTCATATTTCTCACAACCTTTTGCGTCACATCAGTGCTATGTGGCGAATGGATGGAGTTCCTACTTCTATAATCTAGGAATTGGTAACACTATCCCGTTCACTGTTTCCTTTCTAAAACACTTCATTCAGGTTTACAGTTATATAAGAGTCTGTAGATTAGGTCTTACAAAAATATGAATGTCTGAGGTCTTTATAGAATTTAAATATTCCTAGGGAGTATACCTTCCACTTTCCAAATGGGATTCGGATTTAAATGGAGTGACCAGGATGTCTTCATATTATCTCATATTTGTAACTCTCAGCACAGGCCTCAACTACTCCTGCTACTGATGGGCAGAATCAATCTGTAACAGACAATGTACGCCGTAACCTCACCTACCATACAGGATTCCAGTTTGAAGTGAAGATTCTAACATGTTAATAAGTGTTGAAATCCTACACAACCATCTTCAGTTTTCAACTTGCTTAAAGCAGAAATGACTGAATGCATTTTCATTGCATGCGCAAAAATTCAAACACCATACCTCTACTGCCAATACAAAAGGCTAAAAGGCCAAAACAACAATTGGCCAGAAACTAGCCCTATAAATTACAACTAATTAGTGCAACAATTTATGACAGACAGCAAAATGTGTAGGCCTGATGCTGGAATGGAACTGGTTTTGGGGGATTGTATATGGTTCAACAGTGTCGCGTATTACAAATACTAAATCATTGTTGTGATTTTTTTTTTACATGATTGATTACAGGTCTGTATACTAATCAATAATAAKATATTAATTGGCAAATTGTCTGCATCTGACAGACTGACATACTAAGAATAAAGTTAGGCTATTTTTTTTTTTATATTATACTTCCATGTTGGTCTATGCAGTTGTTATACCATATGAATTTGGGCCTACAGCTTATGGGACCAACGGMTCTTCCATGCATCAGAAGGTATCAACGGGGGCCAATGCAGTTCTTCAGGTGTCAGGGATAACTGTGACACTCCATCCCACTTTGATCTCCTGACAGAGACTCATCTGGTTCATGGAACCAACATGACCCACGGGGTTCGAACCCAGGTTTATGGTGCAGCAGAAGACCGCACCAGTCTAATAAGTTAAGGCATTGGCTCTTCAAGTCTCAGCCTAAGTTAATCATATCCAAGCTTGGTCGTCGTACCACTTGCTACATTTACTAGTTTAGTATCAATATCTTATTGAGATTTTGTAATGAAATGGCCYCTGAAAAACTGCAGACCTGAGAGTAGAGTCTGATTGTAGCTATGTTGCAGGACTGTGGAGTGAGTCTCAAGATTGATGTGTAGAATTTGAGTAGAAATACAGGGTATTGTGCTTACTGAACACTTACCTTGTCAAATGTGGAAAAGGGAACACAATCTTAACTGGATCAGTAAAACCTCATCGGTTTGGGTGATCTCTGGTCGCTCCACACAAGTTGTGGAAGGAATCTGGTTGAGATAGAGAAAGAGACGGGTGGGAAAAGTTAGTATTAAGTTCATTGTTTTCCTTGTCTTGATGCCGTGATCACTGTTTAGGGAATTACGGGGTTGTCTGTCTGGAAGATAACGCTMCCTCCAATGCTCCTGGTGGATCTGGCTGTGGCTCTGTGCTCGGCAGCTTTCAAGCTAGCACATGAGCTACTTATGGAGCTCCTTGCKGCAGCAGAGTAATCCAATCCAATAAGCACTATCCCTGGTTAACCACTCCAGAGCCCTGCAGTTTGCAGCGCAATAATCCCTTTCAAAGATTAGGAAAAAAACAACACTAAAATCATTTTCCCATTAAAACATTTTTTTTGAGGGGGGTGGGAATTGGGGGGCTTGAGCCATCTAACTTAATTTAACTGGACACAGGAAACCAATTATTTCCACTAGAACAACTGTCACAAACTGTAGGCTATTACTGTACCACACATTAGCCTAATGAGACAGCAATAAAATTATTTGAAAAATTAAAAACAGAACAGTAATAACAATTAGGCCTACCATTTTAGTTTTGTACACAAAAGCATTGTAAACATCAGTATGCCCAGAACTAACTTTTTTTTTTAAATTACAKATTTTTCTTGACCATTGTAGGCTACTCATCAATTCAACACAATGTGAAAAATGAAAACAATATTAGAAAGATAAGACATAAAATAGGTGTCAGTGGTGAATGTGAAACCCTTTAGGGCTGACCCCAATTAGTTGACTAGTCAATTGTTTGGTCGTTAGGCTGTTGGTCGCCGAGATTGTGTATATATTGCTACTGCTTGACTAAAACACACTACCGTTCACTTAGAAATGTCCTTGTTTTTTAAAAGAAAATAAAAWAAATTGTGCATTAAAATAACATCAAATTGATCATACAGTGTAGACATTGTTAATGTTGTAAATGACTATTGTAGCTGGAAACGGCAGATTTTTTWATGGAATATCTACATAGGCGCACAGAGGCCCATTATCAGCAACCATCACTCCTGTGTTCCGATGGCACGTTGTGTTAGCTAATCCAAGTTTATCATTTAGAAAGGCTAATTGATCATTACAAAACCCTTTTGCAATTATGTTAGCACAGCTGAAAACTGTTGTGCTGATTAAAGAAGCAATAAAACTGGCCTTCTTTAGAGATGTTGAGGATCTGGAGCATCAGCATCTGTAGGTTCGATTACAGGCTCAAAATGGCCAGAAACAAAGACCTTTCTTCTGAAACTCGCCAGTCTATTCTTGTTCTGAGAAATGAAGGCTATTCCATGCGAGAAATTGCCAAGAAACTGAAGATCTTGTACAACGAAGTGTACTACTCCCTTCACAGAACAGCGCAAACTGTCTCTAACCAGAATAGAAAAAGGAGTGGGAGGCCCCGGTGCACAACTAAGCAAGAGGACAAGTACATTAGTGTCTAGTTTGAGAAACAGACGCCTCACAAGTCCTCAACTGGCAGCTTCATTAAATAGTACCCGCAAAAAACCAGTCTCAATGTCAACAGTGAAGAGGAAACTCTGGGATGCTGGCCTTCTAGGCAGAGAACATTATTTTATCTTTATCTTTTCTTTTTATTGGCCATTCTGAGATATGGCTTTTTCTTTGCAACTCTGCCTAGAAGGCCAGCATCCCGGAGTCGCCTCTTCACTGTTGATGTTGAGGCATGGTTTTTGCGGGTACTAAGAAAGTTTTGTTTCTTGCCATTTTGAGCCTGTAATCGAACCCACAAATTCTGATGCTCCAGATACTCAACGAGTCTAAAGAAAGACAGTTTTATTGCTTCTTTAAATCAGAACAACAGTTTTCAGCTGTGCTAACATAATTGCAAACAGGTTTTCTAATGATCAATTAGCCTTTCTAAATGATAAACTTAGATTAGCTAACACAACTTGCCATTGGAACACAGGAGTGATGGTTGCTGATAATGGGCCTCTGTACGCCTATATAGATATTCCTTCTTTTTTTTTTTTTATCTGCCGTTTCCTGCTACAATAGTTATTTACAACATTAACAATGTATACACTGTATTTAAGATCAATTTGATGTTATTTGAATGTGCTTTTCTTTCAAAAACAAGCACATTTCTAAGTGACCCCAAACTTTTGAACGGTAGTGTATATATACACTGCTCAAAAAAATAAAGGGAACACTTAAACATCACAATGTAACTCCAAGTCAATCACACTCTGTGAAATCAAACTGTCCACTTAGGAAGCAACACTGATTGACAATACATACATGCTGTTGTGCAAATGGAATAGACAACAGGTGGAAATTATAGGCAATTAGCAAGACACCCCCAGTAAAGGAGTGGTTCTGCAGGTGGTGACCACAGACCACTTCAGTTCCTATGCTTCCTGGCTGATGTTTTGGTCACTTTTGAATGCTGGCGGTGCTTTCACAAGAAGGTTTGCGTGTTCTGTCAGCGTAGTGTCCAGAGCATGGAGGCGCTACCAGGAGACAGGCCAGTACATCAGGAGACGTGGAGGAGGCCGTAGGAGGGCAACAACCACAGCAGGGACCGCTACCTCCGCCTTTGTGCAAGGAGGAGCAGGAGGAGCACTGCCAGAGCCCTGCAAAATGACCTCCAGTAGGCCACAAATGTGCATGTGTCTGCTCAAACGGTCAGAAACAGACTCCATGAGGGTGGTATGAGGCCCGACGTCCACAGGTGGGGGTTGTGCTTACAGCCCAACACCGTGCAGGACGTTTGGCATTTGCCAGAGAACACCAAGATTAGCAAATTCGCCACTGGCGCCCTGTGCTCTTCACAGATGAAAGCAGGTTCACACTGAGCACATGTGACAGACGTGACACAGTCTGGAGACACCGTGGAGAACTTTCTGCTGCCTGCAACATCCTCCAGCATGACCGGTTTGGCGGTGGGTCAGTCATGGTGTGGGGTGGCATTCTTTTGGGGGGCCGCACAGCCCTCCATGTGCTCGCCAGAGGTAGCCTGACTGCCATTAGGTACCGAGATGAGATCCTCAGACCCCTTGTGAGACCATATGCTGGTGCGGTTGGCCCTGGGTTCCTCGCAATGCCAAGACAATGCTAGATCTCATGTGGCTGGAGTGTGTCAGCAGTTCCTGCAAGAGGAAGGCATTGATGCTATGGACTGGCCCGCCCATTCCCCAGACCTGAATCCAATTGAGCACATCATGTCTCGCTCCATCCACCAACGCCACGTTGCACCACAGACTGTCCAGGAGTTGGCGGATGCTTTAGTCCAGGTCTGGGAGGAGATCCCTCAGGAGACCATCCGCCACCTCATCAGGAGCATGCCCAGGCATCGTAGGGAGGTCATACAGGCACGTGGAGGCCACACACACTACTGAGCCTCATTTTGACTTGTTTTAAGGACATTACATCAAAGTTGGATCAGCCTATAGTGTGGTTTTCCACTTTAATTTTGAGCGTGACTCCAAATCCAGACCTCCATGGGTTGATACATTTGATTTCCATTGATAATTTTTGTGTGATTTTGTTGTCAGCACATTCAACTATGTAAAGAAAAAAGTATTTAATAAGAATATTTCATTCATTCAGATCTAGGATGTGTTATTTTAATTGTTCCCTTTATTTTTTTGAGCAGTGTATATATATATATATATATATATTTATTTATATACACTATGAACTATGAAATAACACATATGGAATCATGTAGTAAGCAAGTGTTAAACAAAGACCAAGTCCATATTATGGCAAGAACAGCTCAAAAAAGCAAAAAGAAACGATCAGACATTTGACCYGTGGAAATCTGTCCTTTGGTCTGATTTTAGATTTTAGGATCCAACAGCCGTGTCTTTGTGAGACTCAGAGAAGGTGAACGGTTGATCTCTGCATATGTGGTTCCCACAGTGAAGCATAGAGGTGGTGGTGTGGGGTGCTTTGCTGGTGATACTGTCTGATTTATTTAGAATTCAAGGCACACTTAACCAGCATGGCTACCACAGCATTCTGCAGCGATACGCCATCCCAGCTGGTTTGCGCTTAGTGGGCCTATCATTTGCTTTTCAACAGGACAATGACCCAACACATCTCCAGGCTGTGTAAGTGCTATTTGACCAAGGAGAGTGATGGAGTGCTGCATCAGATGACCTGGCCTCCACAATCACCCTTGCTCAGCATATGTGGGAACTTCTTCAAGACTGTTGGAAAAGTATTCCAGGTGAAGCTGGTTGAGAGAATGCCAAGAGTGTGC
This sequence comes from Salvelinus sp. IW2-2015, assembly GCF_002910315.2. Taxonomy (NCBI): domain Eukaryota; kingdom Metazoa; phylum Chordata; class Actinopteri; order Salmoniformes; family Salmonidae; genus Salvelinus; species Salvelinus sp. IW2-2015. Next base: position 19,152,107 of record NC_036851.1, read on the forward strand.
AAAGCTGTCATCAAGGCAAAGGGTGGCTACTTTGAAGAATCTCAAATATAAAATATATTTAGATGTGTTTACACTTTTTTGGTAACTACATGATTCCATTATTGTTATTTTATAGTTTTGATGTCTTCACTATTATTCTTCAACATAGAAAATAATACAAATAAAAYGAAAACCCTTGAATGAGTAGGTGTCCAAATTTTTGTCTGGTACTAATATACAGTTGAAGTCGGAAGTTTACATACACCTTAGCCAAATACATTTCAACTCAGTTTTTCACAATTCCTGACATGTAATCCTAGTACAAATTCTCTGTCTTAGGTCAGTTAGGATCACCACTTTATTTGAAGAATGTGAAATGTCAGAATAATAGTAGAGAGAAGTATTTATTTCAGCTTTTATTTKTTTCATCACATTCCCAGTGGGMCAGAAGTTTACATACACTCAATTAGTATTTGGTAGCATTGCCTTTAAATTGTTTAACTTGGGTCAAACGTTTCAGGTAGCCTTCCACAATAAGTTGGGTGAATGTTGGCCKATTCCTCCTGACAGAGCTGGTGTAACTGAGTTAGGTTTGTAGGCCTCCTTGCTCGCACATGCTTTTTCAGTTCTACCCACAAACTTTCTATCGGATTGAGGTCAGGGCTTTGTGATGGCCACTCCAATACTTTGACTTTGTTGTCCTGAAGCCATTTTGCCACAACTTTGGAAGCATGCTTGGGGTCATTGTCCATTTGGAAGACCCATTTGCGACCAAGCTTTAACTTCCTGACTGATGTCTTGAGATGTTTCTTCAATATATCAGCATAATTTTCCATCCTTATGATGCCATTTATTTTGGTAAGTACCCCAGTCCCTCCTGCATTAAAGCACCGCCACAACATGATGCTGCCACCCCAGTGCAGCATCAGGACAACAAAATCAACAAAGTRGAGGTATTGGAGTAGCCATCACAAAGCCCTGACCTCAATCCTATAGAAAATTTGTGGGGGCAGAAATGAAAAAGCGTGTGCGAGCAAGGAGGCCTACAAACCTGACTCCGTTACACCAGCTCTGTCAGGAGGAATGGGCCAAAATTCACCCAACTTATTGTGGGAAGCTTGTGGAAGGCTACCCAAAACGTTTGACCCAAGTTAAACTATTTAAAGGCAATGCTACCAAATACTAATTGAGTYTATGTAAACTTCTGACCCACTGGGAATGTGATGAAAGATATAAAAGCTGAAATAAAAATCAGTCTCTACTATTATTTCACATTCTTAAAATAAAGTGGTGATCCTAACTAACCTAAAACAGGGACTTTTTACTAGGATTACATGTCAGGAATTGTGAAAAACTGAGTTGAAATGTATTTGGCTAAGGTGTATGTAAACGCCCGACTTCAACTGTATATATCTTAGAGGCACCATATGGAGTGTGTGACYCAATGCGGAGCGTCCAGAGGCCAAATCGAACTCTGTACCGCATCGCCATGCACTTCCCAAATTTTGTAACATTGCGCAGGGTTCTGTATAACTCCGCATTGATATGATTGGTTGACTATAGGTGGGGGCGGTACATCCTGTAGAAAACAAACTCACTTCATGGACAACAGCTCTGCACTGCTCCACGAAGCGCAAGTATGAATGCCCTGACTTCTGCTGAGGCCGTATCACCGTAAATGCTGCATGGCCAATACACTTCTCTCTTCAGAATGCGCTCTCTCCCGCCAATTTGTGGACATTCATTGTTTCATAACTTCATTGTGTAAATTGTTTGTTAGTGTATATCAATTCCCCATTACATATTTCACCAGTAGTACATTTACCGTTAATTCCTATAAATGRCTAATCTAAAATGTTTTACTTTGGTTACGGTCATTTATGTTAATGCCTTCAATATTATTATTTGTCAACCCCTTATCATTGTCGGAGTGGACACATTGTTTGCAGAGTGCACAATCTATGCTACACTTGTGAGAAACAAGTTTTGGTTTATTTTATTCCATTTGTGAGTTTGAGCACTCCTGTCAAATGTTGAGTTAAGACGCACATGCATAGAAGTAGACCTATAGAAGTATATAGCCTCGTTATTGATATTTTATTACTTTTAATTAATTTTTTTACTTTAGTTTATTTAGTAAATATTTTCTTAACTATTTCTTGAACTGCATTGTTGGTTAAGGGCTTGTAAGTAAGCATTTCACGAGTATTCGGCTCATGTGACAAATCAACATTTATTTGATTATAGGCTACCTGGCCTGCACGTAAATGTAGACATATAAATGTACCCATTTGGGGATCTGATAGTATTTCTGATTGGCTTAACACACCATCACTAATGATCTGGGGAGCTCCTCAAAGGAATTTTCTTCACCTCAAACTGCAYGCAAACAAAGTCTGTTTTTACATCCATTGAAAATTATTTGAAAAATCTTCCCAGTTCTCTCCCTTTCMATAACCACTCAGCGTGAAAGGGAAACATGTCATGCTCTGATCCAGTGGAAATGTCATAAAAGTGGCCTACCTGATTACTTCTTATCAGTGCTTGACTTGGACTTAAATAGGTTCCGGTACTCATTTTGGGTGCTGGTACTGTTTATATTTAGGTGCAGGAGCTCCACAATATTTTGGAGCTAATATTTTATAAGAGGAACAGGAGCTCAAGCAGTAGAACATTTGAGGTGCCAGTACACAGCTCCGGTGAGCTCTTGCCCAAGTCAAGCACGGCTTCTTATCCCTTGTGCAAATAGCCAAGCTTTGGGCTGGACCCAAAGTTAATAGTTGATAGAATGTTTAAAGTTTGTTGCAAACAGCCCATGTGTAGCCAATGTGATTTACAGGATATTTATTTTTTATCAGGTTATTTTCTACATGCAGGTTGCAATGTTTTTATTTGTTGGCTTTATGTAGACTACTTTGACATAGTTGGCAATAGAAGTTACTTTTTAGGTTTATCATTTTCATTTGGATATAATTTTGAATAACCACATGACAATTATTTTGAGATATGAASACTTAATTATAAATTKAATTGTTTCACGAACATGTGCATATGAAAACCATAACTGGCATGTCGATCGGTAGAAATGGTAAGATAAATTTGCATTTCACATGAGAAAGGTTGACGACTCCTCGTGTAGCCAATTACCGGCAACTTCAGTAATGTAATGGCAYAATCTGCAAAAGCGAGGAGAATAGTTGGGTCAGGCTAGATTTTTTRCTCTCCTGGTTATCTAGATCTCTGGCGCCCTCGAGGCATTASTCTTATTTCATCAAACCGTAAACTCAATGCATATACTTGATTTTATGAAAACACATAGGGTGTGTCTATATTTGGAAAAATACACATTTAAAATGTTTGACCAATCGATTGGTCAAAAGAACAGACGACTTTCAGTCAACCAAGTTTTGTGTWGTTATTGGGGATTGCCCTAAAACACTGAGATTTAGAGCCCTGTTTGTTACAGTGACAATAATCTGGATTCATTTCCACTATAGCTGGGGGTGGGAGGGCCAAGAGACCTGAGGTGGCAGAATGAGTGCTCGGGATGGGGTGTAGGGTTTGAGCTGAATGTAGGGAGGGGCAGTTCCCCTTGCTGCTCCGTAGGCAAGCACCAGGTCTTGAAGTGGATCCGTGCTTCGACTGGAAGCCAGTGGAGTGGGCGGAGGAGTGGGGTGAGATGGGACAACTTGGGAATGTTGAATAGCAGGCGTGCTGCGGCATTCTGGATAAGTTGCAAGGGTTTGATGGCACAAGCGGGGAGCCCAGCCAACAAAGAGTTGCAGTAGTCCAGACGGTAGATGACAAGTGTCTGGATAAGGACCTGCAATGCTTCCTGTGTGAGGAAAGTTCATACTCTATGGATGTTGTAGCATGAACCTACAGGAGCGAGTCACTACTTTGATGTTTGCAGAGAATGATCAGGTGTTTTCTAGGGTCACGCCAAGGATCTTGGCACACTGGGAGGGGGACACCGTGGAGTTGTCAACCGTGATGGAGAGGTCTTGGAGCGGGAAGACCTTCCCGGGAGGAAGAGCAGCTCCGTCTTGTTGAGGTTGAGCTTGAGGTGGTGGGCCGACATCCAAACTGAGATGTCTGCCAGGCACGTAGAGATTTGTGTTGCCACCTGGGTGTCAGAAGGGGGTAAGAAGACAATAAGTTGAGTGTCATCTGCATAGCAGTGATAGGAGAGATATCATTTGTGAGGATATGAAGGAGCCGAGTGACTTGGTGGATAGAGAAAAGAGGAACGGGCCTAAAACCGAGCCCTGGTATGAGAGGACCTGGTGCAGACACAAATCCTCTCCACGTCACCTGGTAGGTGCGACCTGCCAATATGAGACGCCCAGCCCTGAGAAGGTGGAGAGGAGGATCTGATGGTTCACGGTGTCGAAGGCAGCGGATAGATCTAGGAAGACGAGAACAGAGAGTCAGCTATGTCAGAGTGTAGAGCCTCCATGACACAGAGGAGAGCGGTCTCCGTTGAGTGAGCCGTCTTGAAGTCTGACTGGTTAGCGTCAAGAAGATCGAGAGTGGTAGTCATAGACAGCACACTCAAGTGTTTTGGAAAGAAAAGAAGAGATACCGGTCTGTAGTTTGGTGTCAGAGGGGTCGAGTGTTGGTTTCTTGAGGAGGGGAGCGACTCTGACCATCTTCAAATCAGAGGGCACGCAGTCAGTGGTCAGGGATGAGTTGTTGAAGTGAGGAATAATATAAATTATTCTAATAATAAATGCTATTTAGCAGACGCTTTTATTCAAAGCGGCTTACAGTCGGGCGTGCATACATTTTACGTATGGGTTGTCCCGGGAATCAAACCCACTACCTGGCGTTACAAGCGCCATGCTCTACCAATTCAGCTACAAAGGACCATGGGAGGTCTCCAGAGATGATCTAGAGAAGGGAGGAGAGAAAACTATCAATGCGTTGGGTAGTTCTTTGTGAGTGGGACCAGTGGACTCAATAGGAGTCAATGAGAAGCGGATGTCTTCAACCTTCTTTTCAAAGTGGCTGACAAAGTCGTCCGCAGAGAGGGAGGAGGGACGGGAAGGAGGATTAGGAAGGAGGAGAAGTTGGAAAAGAGTTTCCTAGGGATAGAGGCAGAAGTGATAGAAAGTGGCTTTAGCAGCAGATACAGAGGAAGAGAAGGTAGATTAGAGGGAGTGGAAGAATGTTGTTTTCTTCCATTTTCGTTCAGCTGCACATACTAGTGAGGCCTGTACACATCCTTKAAATCACAAACACAATATAGACCTAGGCTACATAATGACTTCAACTAGCCTAGGCCTACTAGGCTAAGCGTAGTAGAAGGGCTGGGCGATATATGAAATGTATATTTTAGCACAATGTTCCAAATGCCTGTATCACAAGAATATAGTTTCTCTTCATTTTTTAAATGAGCATTCTGTCTTTTTGGTCTCGTCTCCTTTGCTCCTTCTGTGCTGTGTGCACTTTCTCAGTTGCACACAGACACCAAGCCTCTCCCCCTGCCACTCACAACAACGAAAGAGAACTTCTTCCTCTCTGACAGCAAGCGGTTTAAACTCGGTATTTGCATTTGAGGGTTTGGTCCAACAGAATGGGTCATATYGACACCGAAACACATTGAGACATTATTTACTGTAATAGAGGAGAAGTTACCCTTTTTATGTCTCAACTCCCAAAAAGTAGGACAGAGAAGTCCCTACAAAAAACAAGCGTATCAATTKACATGATTGTGTAAAATGAATGCTCAGTTTCTGTCGCTGCTACCTGTACCGCTCAGCATTTTAGCCACAGACTGTCAAGTGCTAGCTGTCTAGTCTGTTTTTTATAAATGTGCAATGAGCATAACATTGGAAACTTGTTCTCATTCTGACAAATATCCATCTTCTTAACCAGGTAGGCCACTTGACTTCAATATCTAAACAAAGGGAATAGGCTGTTGTTCAAACAGTTGGAGACAGACAGGAGGGTGTATTCATAACAGTTCAACCGTTCCACCTTGTTAGCWAGCAAATAGATCCAAGTTGGCTAGACATTAAATATAAAGATTAACTGGTTACTCACTAGCACGTGGGCTTGTTCTTGAGAGATTGTTTATGGGAGCTGTGTTCATTTTTTCTATAATGCCTGCTACAAGAAGTTGGTCATTACTAGTGGATGTGCATTATGCATGGTTCTGGTTACATTTGTTAAAAAAACTTTCATTTTCTTTGACAGATCAGTGATTATTGGAAYAAAGCAGGTTAGTGAGTCTTATGGATGTGGGAGGCTTATATTTAGTATAGGTATAATTTTAGATGCAGTGTATTGACCTTTAATCATGCAACAAAGCTTATTTCGAGAAACCAAACGTAAATTTTTTTTTTTTTAAGATATACATCATGAATTGTCCATATGTCTATAAAAAAAGTTTTTTTAATTATTTATAAAAAAATTGATACAATTTTTAGGGCGTATCGCTAAGCCCTACATAGTAAGGAGCATAGTGTAGGCTCCATTAGCAATGATAGGAGATACCTTACCTCATGGTCCTGTATGGCTCAGTTGGTAGAGCATTGCGCTTGCACCACCAGGGTTGTGTGATCAATTCCCGGGGCCACCCACATTTAAAATGTATGCACGCATAACTAAGACTCTTGATAAAAGCGTCCGCTAAATGGCATATATTATTATTAGAGGAGTTAAGCATAGTTCATTCAAAAGCCACATTTTCCAAATTGTACAACTAGCAAGTAGGCCTAATCACTTTGAAATCCGGAGCCAAAAAATGCCTAAGTTAGTTTGTGTATTTACTGGTTAGCTAGCATTAGCTGCATTAAGTCTACACGCAAATTAATAGTGAGTCACTTGGGTCGTTCCACCTCTAAAAGCACAAGAAAGAGGATTTGACACACACCATCTCAGATTGTTCTGAAATCATTTTGGTTATGAGAAACATAAGATGAGCATTCATTCGATATTGTTTCGATTCAAATATAATTTGATCTCTAAGAAATTAACCTAATAGATTGCACCCAAATTGGCAATTTTAATTKATATGATTCATGTCATATTGAATAAATATCCAATTTGGACCAAACTTTCAAAACAATGAGTTAGACATGAGGAATCCAAAGACATGTCAAAAGCCACCCAGGGACTCCCACACCCACAACGAGTATGTAGTATCACTTCTCTATGTCTGACAAGTAGTTGCGGCTCAGAGTACTGTTTCTTCATTCTATGTAATGTATTCTCAGTGAATTTGGTGATGTTTTCTCCCCCATAGTCATTTAAGTTGTTCGTTTTATGTCCCATCCTACCTCCTGATGTTACTATGTCCTAACCACTAGATGGTGCTGCTTCCTCTATTAGGTGAAAAAGGTTTTAAGAAATACCCCCCTTCAAATGTTAAAGGGATATTTTTACCCTGTAAGCAGGCTATGGACAAGTTATGACAGCAACCCATGCTTTGGTTTCGTTGGCCACTGTGTCAAATTCTAACTTTTTAGCATTTGTTYCAGAAATCCAATGCAAGTCAATGGTACCTATATTAGTATTTTCACACTTTTTTTCTCACCTTTATTTAACCAGGTAGGCTAGTTGACAACAAGTTCTCATTTACAACTGCGACCTGGCCAAGAATAAAGCAAAGCAGTTCGACACATACAACAACACAGAGTTACACATGGAATAAACAAACATACAGTCAATAATACAGTAGAAAAAAAGTCTATATACAGTGTGCGCAAATGAGGTAAGATAAGGGAGGTAAGGCAATAAATAGGTTATGGTGGCGAAGTAATTACAATATACCAATTAAACACTGGAGTGATTGATGTGCAGAAGATGAATGTGCAAGTGGAGATACTGGGGTGCAAAGGAGCAAGATAAATAAATACAGTATGGGGATGAGGTAGTTGGATGGGTTATTTACAGATGGGCTATGTACAGGTGCAGTGATCTGTGAGCTGCTCTGACAGCAGGTGCTTAAAGCAAGTGAGAGAGATATGAGTCTCCAGCTTCAGTGATTTTTGCAGTTTGTTCCAGTCATTGGCAGCAGAGAACTGGAAGGAAAGGTGGCCAAAGGAGGAATTGGCTTTGGGGATGACTAGTGAGATATACCTGCTGGAGTGCGTGCTACGGGTGGGTGCTGCTATGGTGACCAGTGAGCTGAGATAAGGCGGGGCTTTACCTAGCAGAGACTTGTAGATGACCTGGAGCTAGTGGGTTTGGCAACGAGTATGAAGCGAGGGCCAGCCAACGAGAGCATACAGGTCGCAATGGTGGGTAGTATATGGGGCTTTGGTGACAAAACGGATGAAAACGGATGGCACTGTGATGGACTGCATCCAATTTGTTGAGTAGAGTGTTGGAGGCTATTTTGTAAATGACATCGCCAAAGCCGAGGATCGGTAGGATGGTCAGTTTCACGAGGGTATGTTTGGCAGCATGAGTGAAGGATGCTTTGTTGCGAAATAGGAAGCCAATTCTAGATTTAATTTTGGATGATTGGAGATGCTTAATATGAGTCTGGAAGGAGAGTTTACAGTCTAACCAGACACCTAGGTATTTGTAGTTGTCCACATATTCTAAGTCAGAACCGTCCAGAGTAGTGATGCTGGATGGGCGGGCAGGTGCGGGCAGCAATCGGTTGAAGAGCATGCATTTAGTTTTACTTGCATTTAAGAGCAGTTGGAGGCAACAGAAGGAGATTTGTATGGCATTGAAGCTCGTCTGGAGGTTAGTTAACACAATGTCCAAAGAAGGGCCAGAAGTATACAGAATGGTGTCGTCTGCGTAGAYGTGGATCAGAGAATCACCAGCAGCAAGAGTGACATCATTGATGTATACAGAGAAGTCGGCCCGAGAATTGAACACTGTGGCACCCCCATAGAGACTGCCAGAGGTCCAGACAACAGGCCCTCCGATTTGACACACTAAACTCTATCAGAGAAGTAGTTGGTGAACCAGGCGAGGCAGTCATTTGAGAAACCAATTGCTGTTTAGTCTGCTGATAAGAATGTGGCCAGGTCGATGAATACGGCTGCACAGTAATGCAGATCATATCTGCATTCATATCCAAATCATCCTAAAGTATCGAAAAAATGTATGTGGAACTTACTTATAGATGGATATGAAGCCTGAAAATGCTAATATAGGTACCATTGACTTGCATTGGATTTAGGCCACAAATGCTAAAAAGTTAGCATTTGAAACAGTGGCCAGGTAAACAAATCCAAAGCATGGGTTGCTGTCATACCTTGTCCATAGACTGCATACAGAGTACGGAAACAAATATGTCATTTTGTAATTGGGGTCAACTATCCCTTTAACATTGAGGGGAAGGATTCTTTTAAAAAAGGAACAGCATCCTCTCGTGGTTCAGAACCTGGTAATATCAGGAGGTAGGATGGGACATAAGCCTAACAACTTCAATGACTAATTTCTCTGAACAGGGGGGAAAAAACAATCTTCAAATTCACAGAGAATACATTACATAGAATGAAGAAACAATACTCTGAGCCGCAAATCTACACTACTTGTCAGCCAACTGACACTACATACTGGTTGTTAGGGTGGGGTTGGTGTGGGGTGTGGCAGTCCATGAGTGGCTTTTGACCATTTATTTGGATTCCTCATGTCTTACTCATTGATAGAAAAAYGTTTGGCCCTAATAGGATGATAGGTACTATATTTATTCAATATTATATTCATCCTATAAAATTGCCAATTTGGGTGCAATCAATTAGCTTAATTTCTCAGATATCAAATAATATTTCAAGGGTCTCCCGAGTGRCACAGTGGTCTAAGGCACTGCATCACAATGCTAGCTGTGCCACTAGAGATCCTGGTTCGAGTCCAGGCTCTGTTGCAGCCAGCTGCAACCGGAACACCCATGGGGCGCCGCACAATTGGCCCAGCGTCGTCCAGGTTAGGGGAGGGTTTGGCCGGCCGGGATGTCTTTGTCCCATTGCACTCTAGCGACTCCTGTGGCAGGCTGGGCGCATGCACGCTGACAAGGTCACTAGTTGTATAGTGTTTCCGCCGACACATTGGTGCGGCTGGCTTCTGGGTTAAGCAGGTATTGTGTCAAGAAGCAGTGCAGCTTGGCTGGGTAGTGTTTCGGAGGACGCACGGCTCTCGACCTTCGCTTCTCCCGAGTCTGTACGGGACAAGACTGTAACTACCAATTGGATACCACGAAATTAGGGACAAAAAGGGATTAAAATATATATATATCAACAAAATAACATTGCAGGAATGCTAATCTTATCTGTTTCTAACTACAGAAACGATTTCAGAACAATCTGAGATGGTGGGTGACATGGAGCGAAAACAATTACTAATCAAGAACATTAGCTATCTAGTAGGTCAAATGTATTATTTGAGTAAATTACATGTTTGTGTCAAAAGAATGAAAAAGATTTACAGCAACAGGAACAAAAAATATTAAGCCTGTTTTACACAATGTCTTTAGGCTACTTTTGGTTTGGTTTGTCAGTTACACTAATCAAAAACCAACGCACACTAGAATCATGCAAATAACTGTCCATATGAACCACACAACATTGTGGCACATAGCATAATTTACGCATAATTTACACTCCATTGAGACAAGCTTAAAAGTAACATCATACTTACTCATGTTTAATAGTGGCTCATCGAGGGGAAAAAAGAAAAAATGACACTTGTCATCTGACAGCTGATGGTGGCATTGACATTGTACTGTGAAGTGCACATCCCTCAACGATTATGTTCACAAGTTCAACAATTTGTCTAATTACCCTACATTTGCACAAATTAATTAAAGTTAGCTGCTAAAATAAGGCACAAAAAAACGAGTTGGCCAAGTAGCCAATAGCTTGCCAGAAACAGAAGTTAAACACGTTAACGTTATGTCTATGTGAAGTTAACTAGTTAGCTAAACAACATAGTTAAATGGTAACTAGGTATTAGTTGAACCAGTATCTGGGCAGAGGAGACGATGAACTCGTCATATTCATCGTCTCCTCTGCCCAGATACTGGTTCTGGTATTAGTATATTAGATACTAGTATTATATTAGTTAGGGACTGTACTTGCATCTCAGACTGACACCATGGGCAAATTGACAGTTGGCTAGCTAACGTTAGCTCTGGGAATGTTGGATTCCAGATTGCATCACTTAAAACCAAGTGAATAACATGACATAACTCATGACATAACTACAGATTCAAACACAAAATATATAATCTGACTGTGAAATTAGCTGTAAAAGATGCCCATCTCACCAAAATGTAGCTATATTTGCAATCAATCGAAGAGTGTCTAACATTAGCGCTAGCCCAAGTAAGCTTGCTAGCTAGCTAGCTGGCCATGTCTTCCAATGAAGCTGGCAAAAGCACAGCATAAGTAATTAACAGCCTTAATAGGAACATTATGTATTTGCACTTACAAGGGTCCTGGACGTTGGGGGTGCAAATATGATGGCAGATAGGTGAAAATCTGTTGAATGTGGCAGATATTAAAGTAAGAAGATCGTGAAAAAAAGAACGAATGCAATGCTCACTGACTGTGGAYGTCTTTACCAGGTGCTTCCATGTCTGTTTACCAGAATGCATTCTGGGACGCAGACGTCACTTCACCAGCACGCACGCACGTCGCTGACCTGCCAGCACGCGGTTTCAAAGATCTGAAACTGGTGCCATTTTGTGTCTTGTCAAAGGGGCCAAGTAACAATTTTCAGCAAAATAAATGCACCGTAATGGTGAACGAAGAGGGCAGTTTCATGTGAGTCGCATGCTGTCACAATTAACACGAGGCCTTTTGACCAATCCGTGTCTTTTTTTWTTTTTATAAAGGTGGGGCATTTCCAGTAGCCATGTTTATTGGTGCCACAGAGTTTCCAATCTTGTCTTTGTTGGATCTGTCAAGACAACTGGGAACTCGAGGAAAAAACGAGGTCAAATCATGGCGCCAGTGATCTTCAGCTCTGAGCTCTAAGAAGATTTTCTGACTGGAATTCCGAGTTGGATGAACGTTKACATCTATTTTTCGCAGTCGGAGTTCTTTTTTTAACGAGTTCCCAGTTGTCTTGAACGCACTGAAGTCGAAGATTTCCGAGTTCTCACGTCCGAGTTGTTTTAGCGCAGCATATTTCCTTGAACAAATAKAGTTTTATTCAAAGAAGAAACTGTTCGTGCTGGGCAAATGGGTGCTGTAACTGATGGTAATATTGTTTGATATTTCCCAATGTTTTGAAATTGGTTTCTTAATCATGAAGCAGCTACCTGTCTTAAATAGTTCTGCATCTTTGAAATTGACATTTTAATATTTTATTGAAGGCCTCAACTACATTGTTTGGCTGGCTAACGTTCGCTAGCTACCGTTACATMTATTTGTTAGCTATGCAAGCTAATGAATCATTATGTTCAGTATTTCATGAGTACGTGGTGATAGCGAAACACACGAGATATGTAGCGCCTAACCACATCATTTTGCATAAGTGTGCATGGCGGACRTTTGAGTTTGTCATGAGCAACCAGTGTGAATGTAGTTTTTAGCAGCCATGAAGCTAAAGTTAGCTTGCAAAGGTTGTTGGTCTGGAGGTGGTCAATGTGCTCATTGCTAACTTCTCCATTACAGACGAAGTTATTCGAAAACGTCTTCTCATTGATGGAGACGGAGCTGGAGACGACAGACGTATCAATGTTCTGTTGAAGAGCTTTACCAAATGGTGCAATTCAACTGGGTCTCCTGAAGAAGGGTAAATGTGACTGCTTTGCCCTGCCCTGTGTGATAAGCCTACTAGCTAACGTTAGCTACCACCAATCATTGCTTTCAAGGAGAGGTTGATTTGACTGACAATGTATTTGTGTTTTATTTAACCTTTTGTTCTAACAGATAAGACACATTGAGACCTAGGTCTCTTTTTCAAATGCACCCAGTATAATACAACACAAATATACACATGATATGGATGGGTGGATAGATGTAAAGCACAAATAGAACATCACAGATCACCAAGAAAAACAGATCCCTCCACAAAAATAAGTCCCCAATCAGTACTTTAAATTGCCCTAACAGCACTAGAACATCAAGATGAAATGTCTTTTAGAATTTTGTTCCAGCAGTATGGGGCATTAACTTAAAGCAGATTTACCTAGCTCGGTGGAGAACCTAGGAACCTCGAGTTAACCAATCTTGTGAAGCGGTTCGGCAATTCTGTCCACACTTCAACAGCAAAGTTCGATAAGACGGATGTTTTTGAAGAAGGTCCTTGTAAACAAAAAGGAGTAATGTAGAGATCTACGGGTCTTTAGTGAAGTCCAGCCAACCGTTTGATGAATATTAAAACTGTCACCTGTAACCAAATAAAGGGCTCTATGCTTCCATTCAGCCGCAAGAGCATAAGTGAGGTCGGCAACTGATGTTTGGCGATTAGGCCTGGCACGCAGTCAGCTTTCAAATTCATCCAAAATGTGTTTGAAGGGTTTTATGTCATGTTTCTGTGCAGGCCAGTCAAGTTCTTCCACACCAATCTTGACAACCCATTTCGGTATGGACTTCCCTTTGTGCACGGGGGCGTTGTCATGCTGAAACAGGAGAGTGTCATCCCCAAACTGTTACCACAAAGTTGGAAGCACAGAATCGTCTAGAATGTCATTGTATGCTCTAGCGTTAAGATATTCCCTTCACTGGAACTAAGGGGCCTAGCCCAAACCATGAAAAACAGCTCCTGGCCATTATTGCGCCTCCACCTAACTTTTACAGGTGGCACTATGCATTGGGGCAGGKATCGTTCTCCTGGTATCCGCCTAACCCAGATTTGTCCGTCACACTGCCAGATTGTGAAGCATGATATATCACTCCAAAGAAAGCGWTTTTCGGAGTCCCATGGCGGCGAACTTTACACCACTCAAGCTTGTGTGCGGCTGCTCGGCCATGGAAACCCATTTCATGAAGCTGCCGACCAACAGTTATTTTGCTGTCGTTTCTTCCAGAGGCAGTTTGGAACGTGGTAGTGAGTCTTTGCAACCGAGGACAGACTATTTTTACGCACTTCAGCACTCGGCGGTCCTGTTCTGTGAACTTGTGTGGCCTACCACTTCGCGGCTGCGCTGTTGTTGYTCCCAGAGCAACACTTCCACTTCACAGTAAAATCACTTACCGGGGTAGCTGTAGCACGGCAGAAATTTGACGAACTGACTTGTTGGGATGGTGGCATCCTATGACAGTGCCACGTTGAAAGTCACTGAGCACTTCAGTAAGGCTGTTCTACTGCCAATGTTTGCCTATGGAGATTGTGTGCTCAATATTATACACCTGTAATCAATGAATGTGACCCAAATAGCCAAATCCATTAATTTGAAGGGGTGTCCACATAGTTTTGTATATATATATATATATATATATAGTATAGATTCATTTTTAACAGATTGACCAATGGTGTTTGACTTTCATTGACGTTTACATACATTTTTATGTAAACTATCTCAAAGTGAAATTGTAATGTATTCTTCTTTGCAGATTCACACAGTACCAGAGGATGTTGGGTACATTGGCACAATGTGAATTCTCAATGGGGAAGACCTTGCTGGTGTATGACATGAACCTCCGGGAAATGGAAAACTATGAGAAAATATACACAGACATTGGTGAGAGAAATGACACTGGCATCTCAGTCCTTTACACAAGGATTCTGAACTTGTTCCTGGACCGAGTTTAGGCATCCCTGCATTAAACTGTTCTACTGTCAGAACTTATAATCATGCCATATTTGATTCTCTTTCTCTTCAGAACAAAACATCACGTCAGCACATGATAAAATATCAGAATGCAAAAAGGAGATCCAGAGGGCAAAGAGAATACGAAAGAATCGTCAAGGTGAGGTTAACCCGGGTTCACTTAAATATGTATTAAAGTGCAAGATGGCTATATACTTTTTGGGGGAATTATCTATTGTTTTTTAACTTGCGCAATTTGATTAGTCTTGTGTCAGTACTTTAATACAGGAATCTTACTGGAGTAGACTTAAATGTTGCTGGTGTCCTTTAATTTTGCAGAGTATGATGCACTGGCAAAGGTCATCCAGCAACATCCAGATCGCCATGAAACACTGAAGTGAGTGTACTGCCTCTTTTTTCTACACGTTTTAATGGAGGCAGCCAACATGTACAGGTATACATGTACATGCCGATATTCATTTAGATTTTAAATGTGATCTTTTTTTATTTTATTTCTCACCACAGGCAGTTGGAGGCACTTGACAAAGAGCTCCAGCAGTTGTCTCACATCAAAGAGAATGTGGAAGATAAGGTAGGCCTGTTTCCTGTGTGTTTTATTTGACTATCTTATCGACTAATCTGTGCCCCGCACATTGATTTTGTACCGGTACACCCTGTATATAGCCTTGTTAATGTTATTTTGTTGTTGCTCTTTAAGAAATAAATATTTGTTTTTTTACTTCAGTTTATTTTAGTAAATACTTAAAAATGTATTTTTCTTTTAAACTGCATTGTTGGTTAAGAGCTTGTAAGTAAGCATTTCACTGTAAGGTCTACACCTACTATTCGGCGCATTTGACAAATAACATTTTATTTAATTATAGATTTGTATGGTGTCTTCTTAATACATTGTCTGTTTGTCCCTCAGCTGGAGTTGAGGAAGAAACAGTTCCATGTGCTCCTCAGTACCATCCAGGAACTACAGCAGACACTGGAGAGTAAGTATGACTGTTGGCGTTGTGCTCTCCTATGGCAAGATGGGCTATGGGTATGCTGGACTGTGTGTCGGTCATTATACAAGGGGTGGGTCTGGTCCTGAATGTTCATTTGTTAACTGCATTCCAGCCGGTTTCTATTCCAAAAGTTACCACCAGCTAAATCGATGATGTCAAAATGCTATTTACTCTGTTCCATCTGACTGCGCGATCCACTGTCTCGACAGTCCAGCCATTCACTTTATAAACTCACCACTTTAAATAGCATCTAGACATTCTCACATTTTAGACTAACATTTAGTTTTCAACAGCGGATATTTCTATAAACCTTGCTGTCTGTCTCTGACATTTGCAACATTGTTTCAATATTCAAATTCGATCTCCAGATATCCCATAGTAATGAATGTGTCGGGATGAGGCAGGCAGCTTTTGTCAGCCAGTCGAAATCACGAAGCATCATAATTTTTATGGCTGTTCGCTACCGGTCAAAAGTTTTTGAACACCTACTCATTCAAGGGCTTTTCTTTATTTTTACTATTGTATACATTGTAGAGTAATAGTGAAAACAAACTATGAAATAACACATATGGAATCATGTAGTAACCAAAAAAGTGGTAAATAGTTCAAAATATATTTTGAGATTCTTTAAATAGCCACCCTTTGCCTTGATGACAGCTTCACACACTCTTGGCATTCTCTCAACCAGCTTCACCTGGAATGCTTTTCCAACAGTCTTGAAGGAGTTCTCTCATGCTGAGCTCTTGTTGGCTGCTTTTCCTTCACTCTGCGGTCTGACTCATCCCAAACCATCTCAATTTGGTTGAGGTCGGGGGATTGTGGAGGCCAGGTCATCTGATGCAGCACTCRATCACTCTCCTTGGTAAAATAGCCCTAGCCCTAGGTGTTGTGGTGTGTTGGGTCATTGTCCTGTTGAAAAACAAATGATAGTCCCACTAATCACACACCAGATGGGATGGCATATCGCTGTGGTAATCATTCTGGTTAAGTGTGCCTTGAATTCTAAATAAATCAGTGTCACCAGCAGAGCACCCCCACACCATAACACCWCCTCCATGCTTTACGGTGGGAAATACACCGGTCTAATGTCCAATGCTCGTGTTTCTTGGCCCAAGCAAGTCTCTTCTTATTGGTGTCCTTTAGTAGTGGTTTCTTTGTAGCAATTTGACCATGAAGGCCTGATTCTCCTCTGAACAGTTGATGTTGAGATGCGTCTGTTACTTGAACTCTGAAGCATTTATTTGGGCTGCAATTTCTGAGGCTGGTATCTCTAATGAACTTATCTGCAGCAGAGGTAACTGGGACTTCCATTCCTGTGGTGGGCCTCATGAGAGCTAGTTTCATCATAGCGCTTTATGGTTTTTGRGACTGCACTTTAAGAAAATTTTCCGGATTGACTGACCTTAACAAGGCACACCTGTTAATTGATATACATTCCAGGTGACTACCTCATGAAGCTGGTTTAAAGAATGCCAAGAGTGTGCAAAGCTGTCATCAAGGCAAAGGGTGGCTATTGGAAGAATCTCAAATATATAATATATTTTGATTTGTTTAACTTTTCTTGGTTACTAGTTGATTCCATATGTGTTATTTCATAATTTTGATGTCTTCACTATTATTCTACAATGTAGAAAATAGTAAAAATAAAAAACCTTGAATGAGTAGGTGATTTAACTTTTGATCGGTAGTTTTGTATGTATACACTATCAATAGAAAACAGGTCAAACGAAACGAAGTGCAGTTAGTTTGCGGTCTTTCCAGCTTCAGTTTGAAGATATTGTGTCAGCGGTGTTGTAGGCTAGCTCCTCTAAAGAAGTGTCTTGATGATTGAGAATATTTTCTATGCCAGGTGAAATCATGCCACCATTAGCTCATTGTTATGGACATTTCCAAATAAATGTCACCTAGAAAACAGCTTTAACAAATTAAAATACCGCTACTTTGCTCTTCTGGCTGCACTTTTTGCCGTGACTTCGTCTCGGGCCTAACACCAGTACCAATATATCCTCCAAACACCGGCTTCTCAGGCATTATTACTTAAGTGATTGAGATCACTACCCTTCTGTAATTCTGTTTATGGATTCTGTTTTCTCAGATGATGAAAAGTCAGAGAATGATGACACTCAGGAAAGCTCCATGGAGAATGGAGAATGAATTCATCTCGGCTGTCAATGTAATTTAGTTAGGTACAATGTTTGATAATACTTTTCATTTGAACAATGAAGTTTCACTTGTGTTGACATTTTGTTTTTATAATACCTGTATGTATTTTTGCTGAATAAAGTTGACAATTGCTCTTCCACATTCTCTCTCATTCGAATGTCAGTGGGGTTAGGGATGTTTTATGAACAAGCTGTCACTGTGTGGGAGTGTAGCCAGGGGTTATTGTTTTCCTATATTCACCTTGGCACTAACATGACTTTGGTTTGAGGATCCTCTCACAAAATGTGTGTGTGTATATACACTGGCTCAAAAAAAATAAGGAACACTTAAACAACACAATGTAACTCCAAGTCAATCACACTTCTGTGAAATCAAACTGTCCACTTAGGAAGCAACACTGATTGACAATAAATTTCACATGCTGTTGTGCAAATGGAATAGACAAGGTGGAAATTATAGGCAATTAGCAAGACCCCCCCCCAATAAAGGAGTGGTTCTGCAGGTGGTGATCACAGACCACTTCTCAGTTCCTATGCTTCCTGGCTGATGTTTTGGTCACTTTTGAATGCTGGCGGTGCTTTCACTCTAGTGGTAGCATGAGACGGAGTCTACAACCCACACAAGTGGCTCAGGTAGTGCAGCTCATCCAGGATGGCACATCAATGCGAGCTGTGGCAAGAAGGTTTGCTGTGTCTGTCAGCGTAGTGTCCAGAGCATGGAGGCGTCTACAGGGTCTACCAGGAGACAGGCCAGTACATCAGGAGACGTGGAGGAGGTCAACAACCCAGCAGCAGGACCGCTACCTCGCCCTTGTGCAAGAGAGGAGCAGGAGGAGCACTGCCAGAGCCCTGCAAAATGACCTCCAGCAGGCCACAAATGTGCATGTGTCTGCTCAAACGGTCAGAAACAGACTCCATGAGGGCCCGACGTCCACAGGTGGGGGTTGTGCTTACAGCCAACACCGTGCAGGACGTTTGGCATTTGCCAGAGAACACCAAGATTAGCAAATTCGCCACTGGCTCCCTGTGCTCTTCACAGATGAAAGCAGGTTCACACGCACATGTGACAGAGTCTGGAGACGCCGTGGAGAACGTTCTGCTGCCTGCAACATCCTCCAGCATGACCGGTTTGGCGGTGGGTCAGTCATGGTGTGGAGTGGCATTTCTTTGGGGCCGCACAGCCCTCCATGTGCTCGCCAGGGTAGCCTGACTGCCATTAGGTACCGAGATGAGATCCTCAGACCCCTTGTGAGACCATATGCTGGTGCGGTTGGCCCTGGGTTCCTCCTAATGCAAGACAATGCTAGACCTCATGTGGCTGGAGTGTGTCAGCAGTTCCTGCAAGAGGAAGGCATTGATGCTATTGACTGGCCCGCCCGTTCCCCAGACCTGAATCCAATTGAGACATCATGTCTCGCTCCATCACCAACGCCACGTTGCACCACAGACTGTCCAGGAGTTGGCGATGCTTTAGTCCAGGTCTGGGAGGAGATCCCTCAGGAGACCATCCGCCACCTCATCAGGAGCATGCCCAGGCGTTGTAGGGAGGTCATACAGGCACGTGGAGCCACACACACTACTGAGCCTCATTTTGACTTGTTTTAAGGACATTACATCAAAAGTTGGATCAGCCTGTAGTGTGGTTTTCCACTTTAATTTTGAGTGTGACTCCAAATCCAGACCTCCATGGGTTGATAAATTTGATTTCCATTGATCATTTTTGTGTGATTTTGTTGTCAGCACATTCAACTATGTAAAGAAAAAGTATTTAAAAGGAATATTTCATTCATTCAGATCTAGGATGTGTTATTTTAGTGTTCCCTTTATTTTTTTGAGCAGTGTATATATACACCAGGGTTTGGAACTGGTTCAGGGAACAGAACCAAAAACCGGATAAGAATGTAATTTCTCAAGAAATGCAACCTGGAACAGAAGTTCTGAAASAGAACCGTTATTTTAAAAGTATGGGAACCGTTTAACGTTAATTTACGTTCCAGTCATTTTTTCCCTAGTCCCACAACAAAAATGCAACAAAGTGCCTATGACACGAACTTATTCCGGTGTCTGCCTGCAAGCTGAAAATCTTTGCCTATGTGTGTTTAGGCTACCTGCTCCTCAGAAGCATAGGTGAACTGTACTGACGTTACAAGCTTAAATAGGAAGATGGGGAGAGACCTTTTTATTATATAGAGAATGGATTAACCTTTTTCAATGCAATTGTTTTATTATAAATTGATTGAGAACACATTCTCATTTACAGCAATGACCTGGGGAATAGTTAAAGGGGGGATGAATGAGCCAATTGTAAGCTGGGGATGATTAGGTGGTATGAGGGACCAATTAGGAATTTAGCCAGGACACCAGGGTTACCACCCCTACTCTTATGAWAAGTYCCATGGGATCTTTAGTGACCACAGAGAGTCAGGACAACTGTATAACATCCCATCTGAAAGACTGCACCCAACACAGGGAAATGTCCCCAGTCACTGCCCTGGGGCATTTTATTTTAGACCAGAGGAAAGAGTGCCTTCTACTGGCCCTCCAACACCACTTCCAGCAGCAACTGGTCTCCCATCCAGGACCGACCCTGCTTAGCTTCAGAAGCAAGCCAGCAGTGGGATGTAGTAACTGTAGATTGGCCAATAAGCCTAGTTAGCACATTTCACGCTAGATTTATTGACTACAAAAAGGTCAAAAGTGTTTTTAATTCTGGTGCCTCTCTTCACACACACTTGTTAGTTAGCTAGCTCAAAGGACATTCAAATTTCCTCCTTAGAAGCTGCTCCTAGGTATAAATCTGTGGACCTAATTCAGATAATGCATGTCATAAGATGCCCAAGCCTCAGTCCTCTCACCCCATCCCCAAAATTGCAGTTGCATCTTGTGCCATAGGCTACACTTGCCTGTCCATCACGCATGTAAACAACTAGTTTGCCTGCTCTATATTCACTGATTGGAGAAGTAATTTAATGAGCCGAATGTAAAAAAAWATATATATATATATGATTTCGCAGGTTAAAAAGGAGCGGTATAAACCTGTAGGCTACTTTTTTATTTTGCTGGTTGGAACACTGAACAAAACAATTGAAAAATATTTTTGGTTCCAACCCCTTGTATACACCAGCTCTCACCACATATTTTTGTTTTTCATGATCTTTAATTTTACATTAGCATTTGAACACCGAAACATTGAACATGAGCACTTTTGCCACACCCTATAAAATGTAACCGTAAAACAACTCTTTAGGACTTTGATTTAAGAGAGATTCTATGGTGCCAAAAACAATGAATACAGTAACAATACAACAATTTTGTTTACAGAATGCATCTTCATATAAACCAAAAAAGGTTAAAAAAATTWAAAACATGATGGCAAAGTATTCTAATAGAGCTTGAATTACAGTATCAACCCATTGTTTCTGACAGGTGTCATTCCTGTAATACACCTGTAGTACATGTAATACACCTGTAGTTCAATTGACCAAGAAAAGACCATCCCCCCTAAATGTTAACAAGTAGCTGTCCATACTAGAACTTCACTAGGTAGGTGCGTGCCTTCATCAGGCATTTGAGCTTACTCTTGTGCAGCCCTCTTGCTGCCGATGTCAAAGTCCTCCTTCAGCAGCTGCCCAATGTGGTCTTCCTCCTGCAGCATCTGAAGCATCTGCAGCTGGGAAGCAGACTCCTGCAGCGGAACAACAGGGGAATCTGAAACAGCCAGACGCTGACTAGCAATCTAGTGAAGACAAAACCCGCCCATGATTYAATGTCAGAGACGGATAGTGATCTACCATCACTTTTGTCTCATTCAAGCTTTAGCCTTCTAGCAACGTTATATCACATTCACATGTCATGACACAAACTAGCTCAGGAAATGTACGAATTAGTTTAGGAGTTCCATTCCACCTCTGAAACTCAGCCAGTCCTATTTATAGTCAGAAGAGATAGTGGAAATGTACAGTCCCTTCGGAAAGTATTCAGACCACTTGACTTCTTCCATATTTTATTACTTTACASCCTTATTCCAAAATGGACTAAATAAAATAAAAAATCCTCAGCAATCTACACACAATACCCAATAATGGCAAAGCTAAAACAGGTTGTTTGAAATGTTTGTACATATATTAAAAATAATAAACAGATACCTTATCTACATACTTATTCAGACCCTTTGCTATGAGTCTCGAAGTTGAGATCAGGTGCATCCTGTTTCCATTGATCATCCTTAAGATGTTTCTACAATTTTATTGGAGTCCACCTGTGGTAAATTCAATTGATTGGACATGATTTGGAAAGGCACACACCTGTCTATATAAGGTCCCACAGTTGACAGTTCATGTCAAAGAAAAAAAACAAGCCATGAGGTTGAAGGAATTGTCTGTAGAACTCAGAGACAGGATTGTTTCGAGGCACAGATCTGGGGAAAGGAACCAAAAAATGTCTGCAGCATTGAAGGTCTCCAAGAACACAGTGGCCTTCATCATTCTTAAATGGAAGAAGTTTGTATGAAAATATATTTGAGAGGCTTCCAATAATGAACACCATCTGTGTTCTGTTAGACAAGTAACTCTTTATCCACATTATAGCAGGGGGTGACATARGTTTTTCCAGAAGCAGACTGTGATCAGTCATGTCAAAAGCTGCACTGAAGTCTAACAAGACAGGCCCCACAATCATTTTAGCATCAATTTCTCTCAGCCAATCATCAGTCATTTGTGTAAGTGCTGTGCTTGTTGAATGTCCTTCACTATAAGTATGCTGAAAGTTTGTTGTCAATTTGTTTACTGTGAAATTGCACTGTATCTGGTCAAACACAATTTTTTCCAGAAGTTTACTAAGGGTTGGTAACAGGCTGATTGGTCGGCTATTTGAGCCAATAAAGGGGACTTTACTATTCCTGGGTAGRGGAATGACTTTAGCTTTCCTCCAGGCCTGAGTGTCTGTGACAGCATGGGTAGCCCATTGAGGCTACAACTCATAGAAATTCCCACCCAGTTGACTACTTTAAAATAGCGGAAGCATGGTGGATGCCATCAATGGCCACTAGAAGTCTCTAAAATMTTCAATGGGTCTATGGAAAGCCATTTTAACATACGTTGACTGTACAAACATTATGAACACCTGCTCTTTCAATGACATAGATGACCATGTAAAAATGGCCGTCCTTCTCTTCTCCTCTCTACCTAACTTTACCTCACAGTCCCTTCAGTTTCCCTTAAGTCCTGTTAGTTTGGCTGTTCAGCCTACCTTAGTTATCCCTCACCCATCATAGCCCTGCCATTCCCAACCAATCAGAGCGCTTGGAAATGCACATCTGGACACTGCCCCTGCCCATTCAAGTCAGAGTGTTATCGTCGTCCGAAGAGAGAAGGACTTTTTATTGTCGACAGTAACTCAAGTGTYTGTTTGTGTGTGTTTTGACAGTTAKGAGAGTAATGGGCCTCAACATCGTGTTCTAACTGGACAGCACTGTGTTGAGCAGAACCTAAGCAATCAGCACAAGTTAGGCCTTTCACAGCCAACCACTCAGACGAGCTCCAGTTAGCCGTTTTTATAGACCAGGTGAAAGCTATGATTTCTTATTGATGTCACTTGTTAAATCCACTTCAAGCAATGTAGTTGAAGGGGAGGAAACAGGTTAAATAAGGATATTTAAGACTTGAGACAATTGAGACATGGAATGTGTATGTGTGCCATTCAGAGGGTGAATGGGCAAAACAAATTATTTAAGTGCCTTTGAACTGGGTATGGTAGTAGGTGCCAGCCGCACCGGTTTGTATCAAGAACAGTTATTTTTACACTCAACAGTTTCCCGTGTGTATCAAGAGTGGTCCACCACCAAAAGGACATCCAGCCAACTTGACAAAACTGTGGGAAGCATTGTCAACATGGGCCAGCATCCCTGTGAAATGCTTTTGACACCTTGTAGAGTCTGTGCCCTGACGAATTGAGGCTGTTATGAGGTTAAAATTCGGAATATATTAGCATATATTTATTAAAACTTAAACCAATCAGTTTCTGGTGCCTTGAATGTCAATTAACAGGAGGGTGGAGAGAGCACCGAGAGACAGTCTTCATGTTTTGTTTCCTTATTAGATGTTAGATGTTTTTCCTACTAATGTATACAACCTACTCCACATTTCGAAATTGAAAGAAAAATGATAGAAAATGTGAATTATTGATAAAAAAATGTTTTTATTTAGATTTGATAAATATATATATATATTTTTTTATGTAATTATTGATATAAAGAAATACAATTATTGATATGACAAATGTAAGGAATATATGTTCTAATGGCTTTCCACACTTGAACAGACTAAATAAACATTGAGCATCTGACCAATAGAGTACAACAGTTTGAGTCATAATACCCATAAAACCTAGCGGTCAAAGATGGAAATGGTTCCAATTGTTTTTCTACCATTAATTTTTCCCATTTTCAAATCAATTATCAAAACATCACGCCAGGCTAAACCTACGTGAAACACAGCCCTTATTTTAAGTGTTTCTAAAATCTCCTATGAGAAAATTGAATYGTTAAAAAACTATTAGAACCATTTCCCTGTTTGACCCCTAGGTTTTTATGGCTATTATGACACCTCCACTGTYGGGTTCTATTACATGAGACTTCAGTTCTGGGTTAACTGAGATTACAACATCCCCAATGACAGACAGGTTTGGTAGGATGTTCTCTATGGSCTGTCCTCTTTTTACACCACTAGATGTCCCTATCCCACCAGATAAGTGATAAGTTTCCCAATGGACCGGTGGTGTGGCCTGGACTGGATTGAAACAGATACATACAGTACATTCGGAAAGTATTCAGACCCGTTGACATTTTTTGTTAAGTTACAGCCTTATTCTAAAATAGAGTGTGCAAAGCTGTCATCAAGGCAAAGGGTGGCTATTTGAAGAATCTCAAATATAAAATATATTTTGAATTATTTTACACTTTTTTGGTTACTAAATGATTCCATATGTGTTGTTTCATAGTTTTGATGTCTTCACTATTATTCTACAATGTAGAAAATTGTAAAAAAAAATAAAGAAAAACCCTGGAATAATATAAAACTTTGGATCAGTATATATATATATATATAAATCTATATATTTTTTGTATATATATATATATACATTTTTGTTTCTCAATTTAGTTTTAGACTTGTAATTTTGTGATCTCATCAATGGTTATGTCCATTGCTTTTCATGGTTTCATTCACACTCTTTCATTGAAATAAATCATTTTTCTGTATCAGTCACCCTTGACACTGAATATCAATATTACCCTGAATAAGGTCTGAAAATCATTTGGTTCTGATGAGTAAGAGAGAGAGAGGATGGCTCTTTCTTTCACTTAATAAGACAGTTCCATTGTTGAGTCACACTGTAGGGTCCAGTGTACCACCCTGCTGCCTGGAGATTTGGCGAGATGCTGTGTCTTTTAAAGATGGAGCGTTGCCAAGTTAACGAGGTAAAGAGATGGAGTGGAATTTGCTGTCTGGATCTCTGTCAGCAGATCTGAAGTGACAGACAGGCTGTTGAGGAGGAGCAGAAAGTATTAGAGCGCTATCCTCCTCTCATTATCTTCCTCCAGTTCAGCTAAAGATCTCCTGGTACTTTGGCTTCAACTCATGACCCTGAAAGAAATTACAAAATGTTCACATTATTTAAAATGCTGAAACACCCTTGGTCGTGAATAAATCCTTGATGATCCTTGAATGAATTCAGGAGATTAGGCCTATATGATTTATGCAATTTAGTTATGCTTTTCCATGTCCAGTCATTACAGTGTACAGTATATTGTCACTGGATATCATTATGTTACCCCAACACAGACACCCTGACATCAGAGAAAATATACATATTCTATACATGATCTTGGATATCAGGGTGTGTCTATGGGATAAAAGAGGGATATCCAGAGAGAGAKATTGGTCACGTGTGACAGAGAAAAGTGTCTGCAGAGTGGAGTTAAGGCCTCTTAGCTGGTGTGCATTGGTCCTGCTCTTAATGACCACAGCCTTTTGGAGCAGAGAGAAACGCAGAGATACAGAAGCCACACAGCACAACACTGCAGCCAGTCAGGCAGGCCATGCTACTAGCACAGTGTGCCCTGATCCAAAACCCTTCCAGAGAGATGCAGTGCACCTACATATCCACAGGAGGGCACTCTGATGTCTTGATGATGATCAGGTGTGCGGAGGGTAGTCACGAGATAGCCACACTAGAATGTAATTGAGTAATGSACGGGTCAGTTTTTTGGAGCCGCACGCTCACCACGCCGCATATAATTGTTCCAAGAGCCGACCCGTTACCCATCATATAACATCAATTTATGTCATTGTTTTTATGTAGTAGGCTTTACTGTTATTGTTATTAGTAGGCTATTATTACTAATTCCCTTCCCCACATTAATTAATTTCTCTGCATGTCTATTCAACATTGGATAAAAGGAAACCATGCCATGAATTAAGAACGATATATTTTTATTTTCACAATCCGATGCATCACTCAAATAACTTTGAGAAAAAGCATTCTAATTAGCCTTCTTACCTAATGAAAGCATATAGCTGACATAACAAAACAATACATTTACATGCAATATTGTTTAGATAATCATATAGTTTAGGCCTAATTAAAACGTCAATAAACCATTCCCAGAGTCGAATATAGGCTGCAAAAATAGGCTACATTAMTAAGCTATTGGCAACTCAAACTCAGTGGTGGAAAAAGTACCCATTGTCAAACTTGAATAAAAGTAAAGATACCTTAATAGAGAATGACTCAAGTAAAAATGAAAGTCACCCAGTAAAATACTACTTGAGTAAAAGTATTTGGTTTTAAATATACCTAAGTATCAAAAGTAAATGTAATTGCTAAAATATACTGAAGTATCAAAAGTAAAAGTATAAATTATTTTTAATTCCTTATATTTAGCAAACCAGAGGCACCATTTTCTTGTTATTTTAATGTATGGATAGCCAGTTGCACATTCCAACACTCAGACATAATTTACATACGAAGCGTGTGTGTTTAGTGAGTCCGCCAGATCAGAGACAGTAGGATGACCAGGGATGTTCACTTGATAAGTGCGTGTATTGGACCATTTTCCTGTCCTGCTAAGCATTCAAAATGTAACAAGTGTCAGGTGTCAGGGAAAACTTATGGAGTAAAAAGGACATTATTCTCTTTCGGACTGTAGTGAAGTAAAAGTAAAAGTTGTCAAAAATAAAATAGTAAAGTACAGATACACCTGCTTAAGTAGTACATTAAAGTATTTTAAGTTAAGTACTTTACACCATTGCTCAAGCTTTTACCAACTGCACAGGTTTACACTTTATTTGGTCTGTGTATGGTCTAATGAACAAAAGCCTGAATTAATGTAATAATCCTAACTGATACTTAACTGAACTATTGAAAAGAAATAGGCCTAACTGCTTGTACTTTGTGCAGGCTGTGTATCCATAATCCATCTACCATGTTGATGTCCTTCCAAACTGGGGATTTCACTTGCGCAGCACCTGTTTCCATGATGCTATTGTAGCCTATTCCTTTAACCTTTCTTTTTATTTCTCCGGTTAGGCCTACGTTAGCCATTTTAGCGTGAGTTAAGCTATGCAGGGAGTAAACTTGCCAATGAGACATTCTCACGTGGGGAGAGGGAACATTATAACATTTTAGCACCACACAAATAGGCCTATGGGACAGTTCCCGGCCCCATCGAATCAAATCGATTTATAAAATCCTTCTTACATTAGCAGATGTCACAAAGTAATACACAGAAACCCAGCCTAAAACCCAAACAGCAAGCAATGCAGAAGCATGGTGGCTAGAAAAACTCTCTAGAAASGCAGGAACCTAGGAAGAAACCTAGAGAGGAACCAGGCTCTGAGGGGTGGCCAGGTTCTGGCTGTGCCGGGTAGAGATTATAAGAATACACGTCCAGATTGTTCTTCAAGATGTTCAAATGCTCATAGATGACCAGCAGGGTCAAATAATAATCACAGTGGTTGTAGAGGGTGCAACAGGTCAGTACCTCAGGAGTAAATGTCAGTTGGCTTTTCATAGTCGGGCATTCAGAGGTCGAGACAGCAGGTGTGAGTGAGTGAGTGAGTGAGTGAGTGAGTGAGTGAGTGAGTGAGTGAGTGAGTGAGTGAGTGAGTGACAGCCAGGAGTCATCAGGCCAGGTAGTCCTGATGCATGGTCCTAAGGCTCAGGTTCCCGGGAGGGGAGGGAGAGAGAATTAGAGGGAGCACACTTAAATTCACACAGGACACCCAGGTAAGACAGGAGAATTACACCAGATATAACAGACTGACCCTAGCCACCCGGCACATAGACTATTGCAGCATAGATACTGGAGGCTGAGACAGGGGGGGTCGGGGGACACTGAGGCCCTGTCCGACGATACACTTGGACAGGTCCAACCAGGCAGGATATAACCCCACCCACTTTGCCAAAGCACATCCCCCACACCACTAGAGGGATATCAACAGACCACCAACTTACACACACTCTCTTTTTTATAAGATGTTATTTTATATTTGATTAACAATACAAAACATACACACGACTACATCATACAAACATCACTACATCACACCTGCCTAGACCCACTAGCCCCCACCCCTATCTCCAGCGCCCTTATCAGTTTCTGCCACATGGCCTCAAACTGTTTGATTTTGTTTCTCTCCATCGCACACGCTCTTTACATTTTTAGATAGGGTAATAAAGCATTTGACTTTTCCATTGTGTAAATGACGGACGATTGGCCAATTTCCCGTTTTTTGTATACTTACAAAAAAAAGATKATTGATGAGAAAAGTATTGTCCAACCTAGGGCTGTTGCGGTGACCATATTACACATCGGTGGTCATGAGTCAAATTCCACGTAACCGTTTAGGCACTGACCGTTTAGTTATGATAATTAGGCTTCTCCAAGCTCTGATGCTGCTGATGGTCATTAGTAGCCTACCAAACTTGCTAACTGCCTGGTACTCAACACTCTATTGTSCCTCTAATCACTTATAAATCTAATCAAACACTTCATGAGYGCCCATGAGCTCATGTTGCACAACATTTCTATTGGCTACGCAACTGAGTGATGGCCTACTTTTCTCATCAATTATATATTTTTTTGTAAGTATACAAAAGAAAACTGGAAATTGGCCAATCGTCCGTCATTTACACAATGCCCTATCTAAAAATGTAAAGAGCGTGGGCGATGGAGAGAAACAAAATCAAACAGTTTGAGGCCATGTGGCAAAAACTCTACTATATTTATTCATCAACTTTACTAATATTAAGCACATTCCTTACGTGGCTGGTATGAAAATAAATAAACCACGGGAAAGCGTCCTTCATTTGCTATTTTTTTTAATCCCTTTTTCTCCCCAATTTCGTGGTATCCAATTGGTAGTAGTCTCATCGCTGCAACTCCTGTACAGACTCGGGAGAGGCYAAGTTCGAGAGCCATGCATCCTCCGAAACACAACCCAGTTTCGAGACAGGTGCATGAGCCCGCTGCACTGCTTCTTGACACAATGCACATCCAACCCGGAAGCCAGCCGCACCAATGTGTCGGAGTGCACTGGTCAGCGTGCACTGCACCCAGCCCGCCACAGGAGT
This sequence comes from Salvelinus sp. IW2-2015, assembly GCF_002910315.2. Taxonomy (NCBI): domain Eukaryota; kingdom Metazoa; phylum Chordata; class Actinopteri; order Salmoniformes; family Salmonidae; genus Salvelinus; species Salvelinus sp. IW2-2015. The sequence continues at coordinate 19,181,563 of NC_036851.1, forward strand.
TGCTAGTGCACAATGAGACCAAACCCTCCCTAACCCGGACGGCGCTGGGCCAATTGTGCGCTGCCCATGGGCCTCCCGGTCGCGGCCGGCTGCGACAGAGCCTGGGCACGAACCCAGAATCTCTGCGATGCAGTCTTAGACCACTGCGCCACCTGGGAGCCCCTCATTTGCCATTTAAGTATATAGATGACGTGCATTTTCTCCCACTGCCCCAGTTGAGACAGGTGCATGATAATAGTCCATTCTAAATCAAAACAAATTTCACACATTATTTAGTATATGTAAAGACAAGATTAAATCAAGAATAGTCTGATGGGTGTCAATAATATCACTTGTGAATGATGCCCAGCATAAGGCAAGAAACCATGTCTTTTTTTTGTGCAACTTTTTGAATCATAGTCACACACCTGATGTAGCCTAGCACATAGGCCTATATGTTTTGATAAGGTTTGTATCACATCTAAAGTGGCCAAATAACTTCTTAAAATGAAGCACARGAATCTGCTTTACAAGGGGTGTAGAGCCTCACTGGCAAACATAAGCAGTGAGTGAGTTTTAAGTTTGGGGAAGATCATTTTCACCATGAAGATGCACCTTTAGAATAAAGCATTCCATGCATAATCACATTTGTGGTCACTTTTGATAATGGTGTTTTCCCACTAATGGAACYTTACTGCCATCTGTGCATTGCCGCGTTTATAATGTAAAGAAATAGCCTAATAGTATTCTATTCTGTGCATTTTGGGGTGGTATGTAGCATAGTGGATAAGCCTAGTGGTTAGAGCATTGGYACAGTAACCGAAAGGTTGCTGGATCGAATCCCCGAACTAACAAGGTAAAAATCTGTCGTTCTGCCACTGAACAAGGCAATTTTTTAAAACAATTTTTCTTTGAGTTTAACCTGTAGTTCTTGACTCTCTTCAGAAGTAAAAAAAAATCATATTCCTGCTTAAATTTAGAAATGTTGTTTTCTTCTTGAACTTTTATGGGCTTTTTCTAAAATAGTGATTTCTTTTTCTTTAATTTCTACATCAGATTTAACTTTTGTCAAGTAGGAGATTATCATTCCCTTAATGTACACCTTAATTAAAGGCATCTCAAATTATATCGGGGGACGTCTTTTCTCTGTCCTCTATGTCTACATTTGTAATGATAAAGGTTTCTATTTTTCCGTTTACAGTATTTAATAACATTTGGGCTCAGAAGATGCACTCTGTTCACTCTCCAAATTCTGTCCCTAAATGTATTTTCTATTGGTGTTATTAAGCATGATACTGGAGAATGATCCAATATCAGTAAATCATGATTTTTTTTATCCAGTGAATTTTTGGGTAAAAAAATGTATTCAATTCTTGAATAGCTTTTCTTACTTCGAGAAGGAGGAATCAGTTCTCAGGTCAGATGCTCATTGGTAGATTCCCAAGTTAAACTAATTGGAGCCAGATTCCATTGCATTCCAAAGCTTGGGGACAAATGATTGCTGGACTCAACACCCAGGGATTCCTAAACACTGATCAGCTTGTTTTTTGAGACATAAAGSCACTTTTTAATCGTCTGGGTTTAGGTTTGTTTGTTAGCAGAATTCCTTCACTTTGGTGAGGGAGCAAACAAAGGTCAACAGACATAACTGCCTGACTCTCTGGGGAAACGCTGTTTCTGCTCAACCATCTGACAGACGCTCATGGGCCATGGCCCAATACTTTGGTAACCAGGCTGAGGTGTGTTTGAGGCGGCATTCTATCTGGGCAGTGAGTGGTACCTGGGACATTGGTCGGGGCAGGGTAAGGACTTAGTCAGTTTGTGCTGGAGTTAGCGCCTAACCCATTAGGGACACTGCCTGACTACCCATTGTTCCCAAAAGCTCTTTGTGCAAATGCCAGAGAAAAAGAACACACTATAAAAAAATMAATTCTGTAACATCTTTATTAGGATAATTCAAATTGCTTGTATATCATCCACACTCAGTAATCATGAACAGAATAATAATACTGGTAAGTGGTTTTCAAATTGTTCACATTATAATGTTACACGGACAGAAGYGAAGTACATACATGGACGTTTAATTATTGTATTTTTTTCATATGTATTTGTTACCTGGTTAATGCAAGCTATAATCTCTGGAGCTCAAGACASAGGTTTAATTAATTATCATCATCATCATCAATATTATCAGACATAGTCTAATTAGGCCTATTTTTATTAATTGCACAAACTTTTGAAAGTCATACAAACCTGAATTACTTTGTTTATAGAATTCAAGACAGAGAAAACATGACKGATAAAATGGAGGGGGTTCAGTAATGGTTATACAGAAAAGCTTGGCCGAGCTGACCGTTCTAATTGCAACTAGGTTCTTCTGGGCCTTTTTCACTGGGGCCTTGTGCTTAAATGGACTCAGCTAGCTCGCTCTAGGAGGTGTATGAAATGATTCTTCATTTCACAGTAGTCTGACCGCAGCTTTAAAAACTAGTCCTTTCATTTGAATCATGAGCGACCATTTGTAAACAGAGCGGGTAGAAACACTTTTCCCATTTACAATTGTTAACACTAACATCAAAAACTTCCCACAAACCAACACATAAAACCCCTTTAGAGCAAGGGCATCTTGTGTAATGAAAAGGTAACTACACTGAACATAAACCCTACATGCYGGATTACCTTGACAAAGGAGAAATGCTCACTAACAGGGATGTAAACTAATTTGTGCAGAAAATTTGAAGAGAAATAAGCTTTTTGTGCATATGGAAAATTACTGGGATATTTTATTTCTGCTCATGAAAAATMAGACCAACACTTTAAATGTTGCGTTTGTGAGGTTAAACTACTGCTGATACCTTACTGTAACTCTGAGATGAAATCCTGACGGTTTCGTAAATACAATGTGCACAAACATGCATACTAACACATAGCACAACTTCATGCACTTTGTCAACACTATGTAGGAAACTTCAAGAATTATACAATTGTATACCACATTTTTCTTCCACAATGAAAAAGACGTCCAGTTAAAATGGTCTGTGGCATAGCACCTAGCACAGAAAAAGAGAAACTATAAACAGACTCAACCCACAGGCAATACAACATTCAGGACAACACATCTAAAAACGTAACCAAAATCTAGTTTTATGTACAATACTCCAAAATACTTATGTTTAACTGTACCAATCGACAACTTACTTTTTCTGGCACCGGAATATTTCTACCTAAGAACTGCATGCCCCCCCCCCCCCCCCTCAGTGTGACAATCAGACTGCAAGGCTACATCTGATTGGAGAAGGAGGTGGGTCCACCCACAGGACTGTATTCTGATACCTGCTCCTGGTCTCCCTGGGCGCTGTAGCCTCCTGACTGGTCAAAACTGCCCTGGTTGTAGGGCTGCTGCTGGTTGAATGTCTCAGCCTGTTTTTCGGGAGGCGCTCCAGCATACCGAGCTGGTCCTCCTTTATGCCAACCAGTCTCCTTGAAGACAAACCAGATGTTTCCTGCCCACAGGACGAAGTTTAGGAAGCCAAAAACCTGGGGAGAGACAGAGGTAACACTTTATTTGGATAGTCCATCTGTAGATGCTCTAAAGACTAGTAAGATCAGTAATATTTCAACTATCTACTAACCCTAACCTTAACCCTTATCCTTACCCTAACCCTAACCTTAACCCTTATTCTAAACCTAACTGTAACCTTAGCAAGCAGTTGCTTATCAACAGATAGTTTGTTGATAGTATGACCATCTGTAGAGTATCTAGCCGGACTATCTAAATAAAGTGTGACCYAGACAGAGTATCACAGCAAAACAAACATACTATGGTTTAAAATGTGTGTTTTGGTAGTGTGCAGTTCACAGTCTGACGCACCACAGAGGTATTGAGGCCTGACCAGCGGGGTCCTTGCACTGAGCCACACTTGTTGGTCATGACCTTACAGGCAGACATGAGCTCCTGCACCTCATCTGGGTCTGTGGCCACCTTGATGTCCGACAGGGCTTTAGCCCAGGCTGAAGAACTGACCAGCCACATGAAGGAGAACACCACGGTCACTATAAAGTCCTGAGGGGGAGGGGGACATGTTACTGAATATTGTTCAAGTTACTGTTTGCACAACCAGCAGATGTCAAAGGTGCAGGGAGTACAATATACAAAATATATTGTCTGAAATATATATTGCCYCATGGAAGCACTACAAACACATAGCATACTATCTTATTCAAAATGTAAAATTGAACATGGAAAAGCYTGAAAGGTGAGCAGCTCACGATCAGAGGGCCTCGGTTGTTCTCGCGGTACTTGTTCTGGAAGAAGATGTAGACWATGGTGGCCGTGAAGGAGTAGAGGAAGGCGAACACAGCGATGGTGACAAAGAACTCAGCCGAGGAAGTGTAGTCCCCGATGAGAAAGAGCCTCTCCCTCCTCCCCCCCTCACACAGCGGAGCCTCGAAGGACACCTGGTGCAACCTTCCACAGAGAGGGGGGAACAGAGGAGTCTAAAACACCTGTAGTCACTCTTTAAATAATGGAGAAAATAAGTATGTTAAAAMTAATCAAAAGACCACTGAGGCTCTTATCTCGTGTGTCTCTGAGTGAAATATTAGCAAAGCTACCACTGACAGCATTTCAGACATCTTGTCTGGTGCTAATAAATGTGTTTGGCCTCAGTTTACACAGTGCTAAACAGATGGATCTTAATTGCCTTGACTAAATCTTCCATATGGTGTTAGAAAATACATCTGACATTGTCTCAAATATTAACCCACTAGGCTGGTGTTGAAACGTATACTTTACACGCACGCACATTCGTACGCAAATAAACAGTAACACATTGACAAAGAAGGCATTTTAATGAGGGGCAATAGTTCTGGAGATGGTGACTCCTATTCTCTTTGGATTATTTAAAATGTTAATGGCGCTGCACTGCACTCTTTTTACTGACGCTGATCTTATCGACTCGTTCAGTCCGAAGAACAAATATTGACTAATTTCATTCATTTGAGTCAGTAATGCCCAGACCGCACAGGACCCCCTACCGGCGAACGATTAACTAAAAACAAATGATTCTACAAGCCTCTCGTTCATCATAGGGGGCTTATTGGAGCAGTCATTTGTGACAGGGATTTACAAAAATGTGCTTCAAACATTTGTGATGGCTAGGCATATAAATACGATTATTTATTGATACCTTTGAAATTAGGTTAAATTGTGGCCGCAACCAGACTAGATTGTGGATAACTCTTTTTGAAATTACTTGACTGCCGCGAGGGAGATAAGCACATGACGTTTGCGAACTACAGTAGCCCCCCAATCGATTAATGAACGAGTTTGAGTTTGTTGAGCAAAGGCAGGCTGTGAAGGCTGTGTTTTGGTTCGACAAAGCTGTGTCCATCAATAACATTCATTAATCGGTGGTAGGGTTTGCGGGGAATAATAATAAAGGTATATTCTTTAAAAAAGTATGTATGTCTATATAGGTATGTGTATGTATATATGTGTATATGTATGCATACGTGTATGGATATATATATTTACCCTCAAAAATATGGGGGATTGGAAATGATGCAGACAATTACATTGGAAGCAACATTATTTCGGCAATATTAAGCTGATCCACCCCTTTAAAAAAATAAAAAAWWAAATAATAATAATAATAAAATAAAAAATAACATTCATTAATCAATTAATTACATTCATTCTTGCACCATACGATAAATTATTAGTTGTAAATATGTCTTTTTGTTCCCCTTGCTGCATTCAGCATGATCTATTTTCCTGCGCGTACATATGACAGACCGTTGGTGGTTGGAGTACATCTCTGGAACCGCTGAGCCGGAGAAYCACATAATAATCCGGCTGTAGGATTCATTGTGGCAAGCAGGTCAAACTAAAATGAATGAGTCACTCGGCAAAATGTATCATGACCCTCGAGTCAGTAAAAATAGTCCTTTAAAAAGAAAGAATCGTTCGCGAACTGCACATCACTAATTAATATTATCTGTCTGAAATGTTACTAGAGAGAGAGTTTCGTACCTAAAAGGATAGGCAAAATCGATGCCAATACTGAGGTTGCTGCTGGCCTTGTCAAGCTGGCAGTCCACACTGACCCACAGCTGTCCACTGTAGCCTCCACATGTTGCAAATGCAAAAATGGAAAAAAGCTGTTGAGAAACACAAACAAAAACCACAACATTATTGAATTGGAACTCTGTTCAGGAGTAAATTGCCTAACCATTTAATAACTAATCTGTTTAAAGTCTGAGAGGACATTACTAAAGACCCAACAAACTGAGAACTAGAAGAACCTCAGGGCTAACATGTCTTGCTGTCATTTCCTCTAAAATATATATGCATCCATCAATTCAAATCAAACTTTATTTGTCACATGCGCCGAATACATCTAGTGTAGGTAGACCTTACCGTGAAATGCTTACTTATAAGCCATTAACCAACAGTGCAGTTCATGAAGAGTTAAGAAAATATTMACCAAATAAACTAAAGTAAAAAAATATATTTAAAAAAGTTACACTATAACGTAACAATAACGAGGCTATATACAGTGGGTACTGGTACAGAGTCACAGAGTGTGTGGGGGTACATGTTAGTTGAGGTAATTTGTACATGTAGGTAGGGGTGAAGTGACTATGCATAGATAATAAACAGCAAGTAGCAGCAGAGCACAAAACAAATGAGGGGTGGGGTCAATGAATAGTCCAGTGGCCATTTGATTAATTGTTCAGCAGTCTTATGGCTTGGGGGTAGAAGCWGTTAAGGAGCCTTTTGGTCCTAGACTTGGCGCTAAGGTACCGCTTGCCGTGCGGTAGCAGAGAAAACAGTCTATAACTTGGGTGACTGGAGTCCATGACAATTTTATGTGCTTTCTTCTGACACCGCCTATTATATAGGTCCTGGATGGCAGGAAGCTTGGTCCCAGTGATGTACTGGGCCGTACACACTACCCTCTGTAGCGCCTTACGGTCAGATGCCGAGCAGTTGCCATACCAGGCGGTGATGCAACCGGTCACTATGCTCTCGATGGTGCAGCTGTAGAACTTTTTGAGGATCTGGGGACCCATGCCAAATCAGCTGTCATGTCAAAGATAAACATGAAGGCCAAGCTAGCAGCACTAATCCCTCCAAACAATTATTTTGTATTCCGGCAGGCAAAGCAGTGGTCAATTTCAATTAGGCCTCCTCCCACACACAGGTAATTCATATCCAGAACCACTATAGAAAGGGCCCACAGAGTTGGTGGAATCGCTGTTTAATTAATTGCCATTTGCGCAGCTGGGCCAGAGCGCTTTAATTAGGTCAGTCAGAAATGTCCGACAGATCTCATCTCATTAAAAGGAGGAAATCGCCCCAACTCTGTCTAATCCAGACATTCTGTGCGTCCACGAATCAACCGATTCTGTTATCTTTCATCAAAACTATCTGTAGCGATCGGGAGAGCGGGTCATCAGTTATTGTTTATAGTTATTACCGCGGAGCGCGGCTTGGAGCGCACGCTTCAAACATATTGTGTTATGTCAATGGGCAATGATCACGGCCCTATAGATCATCACAGGCCAATTATGCCATTGATATCTGGTTAAAATGTAACGAAATGACATCTACATATGAAAACAAACCTGGAAGGATGAAATATGAAATGTAATTATTATTTGGTGAATTGATAAATCCTGATATCAAACTGATTGAGATTGTAGACTGAATAATTGATAACTGATCGATTTATTTGCATTATTATTCTCATGATTATGATTTATGGTTAGGATCCTAAATGACTCAATCATGATTCATATTGAATTCCTGTTGAACTGAATTACCTAATTATGTTAATAATGAATGTTATGATTAGACTTTTGTGATTATGAATTTGATTGGATACATGTTATTCTGTTTCCTTTTGTTATGCAGCACAGACTGACTACCCAGTAAATATACCACGTGGTTAAAGGAATTCCTGCCTCAGTCTCCTCCAGTCCTCTGTCACCTGACCCGTGATCACCTGTTCACCTTCACTATTGTCAGTCTGTCTAGCCCCCCACACAGATTCCAATAATCGTTCAACAACTCTCTCTGTGGTGGACTCACCCTGCAGACTTATACAGAGGCAGTGATACGGCTATGGCTAGCAATGTCTGGAGTGCCCACCCAAGGAAGAGTGAGATAGGTTGAGAAAGACAGAGACACACAGACGGAGAATGAAACAGAGAAGAAAATATTTTCAACGTGAAGGACCTTTATAGTGTAAATTACAGGCCTGACAAAGTACAGTTGAAGACGGAAGTTTACATACACTTAGGTTGGAGTCATTAAAACTCGTTTCTCAACCACTCCACAAACTATAGTTCTGGCAAGTCGGTTAGGACATCTACTTTTTGCATGACACAAGTAATTTTTCCAACAATTGTTTACAGACAGATTATTTCACTTATCATTCACTGTCTCACAATTCCAGTGGGTCAGAAGTTTACATACACTAAGTTAACTATGCCTTTAAACCACTTGGAAAATTACAGAAAATGATGTCATGGCTTTAGAAGCTTCTGATAGGCTAATTTACATAATTTGAGTCAATTGGAGGTGTACCTGTGGATGTATTTCAAGGATTACCTTCACACTCAGTGCCTCTTTGCTTGACATCATGGAAAAATCAAAAGAAATCAGACAAGACCTCAGAAAATAAATTGTAGACCTCCACAAGTCTAGTTCATCCTTGGGAGCAATTTCAAAATACCTGAAGGTACCACGTTCATCTGTACAAACAATAAGTATAAGTAAGTATAAACTTACGCAAGTATAAACACCATGGGACCACGCAGCCGTCATACCGCTCAGGAAGGAGACATGTTCTGTCTCCTAGAGATGAACGTACTTTGGTGCGAAAATTGCAGATCAATCCCAGAACAACAGCAAAGGATCTTGTGAAGATGCTGGAGGAAACAGGTACACAAGTATCTATATCCACAGTAAAACGAGTCCTATATCGACATAACCTGAAAGGCCGCTCGGCAAGGAAGAAGCCACTGCTCCAAAACCGGCATTAAAAAAACAGACTACGGTTTGCAACTGCACATTGGGACAAATATCATACTTTTTGGAGAAATGTCCTCTGGTCTGATGAAACAAAAATAGAACTGTTTGGCCATAATGACCATTGTTATGTTTGGAGGAAAAAGAGGGAGGCTTGCAAGCCGAAGAACACCATCACAACCGTGAAGCATGGGGGTGGCAACATCATGTTGTGGGAGTGCTTTGCTGCAGGAGGGACTGGTGCACTTCACAAAATAGATGGCATCATGAGGATGGACAATTATGTGGATATATTGAAGCAACATCTCAAGACATCAGTCAGGAAGTTAAAGCTTGGTCGCAAATGGACAATGACCCCAAGCATATTTCCAAAGTTGTGGCGAAATGGCTTAAGGACAACAAAGTCAAGGTATTGGAGTGGCCATCACAAAGCCCTGACCTCAATCCTATAGAAAATCTGTGGGCAGAACTGAAAAAGCGTGTGCGAGCAAGGAGGCCTACAAATCTGATTCAGTTACACCAGCTCTGTCAGGAGGAATGGGCCAAAATTCACCCAACTTATTGTGGGAAGCTTGTGGAAGGCTACCCGAAACGTCTGACCRAAGTTAAACAATTTAAAGGCAATGCTACCAAATACTAATTGAGTGTATGTAAACTTCTGACCCACTGGGAATGTGATGAAAMAAATAAAAGCTGAAATAAATAATTCTCTCTACTATTATTCTGACATTTCACATTCTTCAAATAAAGTGGTGATCCTAACGGACCTAAAACAGGGAAATTTTACTTGGATTAAATGTCAGGAATTGCGAAAAACTGAGTTTAAATGTATTTGGCTAAGGTGTATGTAAACTTCCGACTTCAACTGTAAAACAGTCAGAGGAAATACTGTCATTAGAGAAACCAATAGTCATAATCATAGACTCAACAGGGAGAGTTAGGCAAGCATGGTCATTCTGTAGCAGTTGAGTAGGAAAGGGAAAGGGGGAAGCCTCCTCAGTTGTACAACTGAATGRATTCAACTGAAATGTGTCTTCCGCATTTAACCCAACCCTCTGAATCAGAGAGGTGCGGGGGGCTGCCTTAATCGACATCCACGTCTCCGGCGCCCAGGGAGCAGTGGGTTAACGGCCTTGCTCAGGGGCAGAATGACAGAACCTTTCGATTACTGGCCCAACGCTCTAACRAACTAGAGCGGGGCTGGACCCAGCAACCCTACAGTAACAGGGCAAGAACACTACCTACGCCATTAAGGTCCAGACCTGTTGGCTGTAGCTGTGCTGTGCCGACATGCAGATGGGCTATAATACTCCAATACACTTGTAATGTCTATGATTGGATCATTGAGGGAGATATGAGGGTCAGTACTAGAGTACCTTAAGGGAGGTGTGGGATAAATGAGGAACAATAACATTTATTATGATTTAATACACGTCCTGTCCTTAAAGCAATGCAGTGGTTTTGAGTGTGCTCCCTAATCCTAGAGCCTGGGGGATTGTCCTTCCTCTGAGGCCAGGACTAATGGGGTGTTACCAATTCTATCTGGGACTATCGGGAGGAATCACAGGCTGTGACAAATGCAGATCTGTAGTTTAATATTGCATAGGTTATCATTTCTATTGTAAAAATACAAACAAATAATTCTCTGTGGCAATGATAGGAGAAAATGCTACGGCTATAAGGAAAAAAACTGTGATTCCATGTATTCATTGTATCTGGTAAATTTCATGACGTAATGACAACGAAATGAAAGAAAGCAAAAGATACAACATCCCTTTGAGGGAACACCTCCCTGTCTATAGTTCTCCAGTGAGATGTTTCTAATACCTATGAAAACGCACATAGAAGTTCTACCTCAAGACACAGATTAGTGTTATAAGCCTGACATGGCAGCTTGGAGGTAGTTATATTAATCACAGTAGTCTACACCACTGAGCATTGAACCTCGGCTCCAAACTCTGTCTCAAACCAGGTATATGTACCCAGATACTTTTGTATAGTGTATCTGAGTGTATGTGGACACCCCTTCAAATMAGTGGATTTGGCTATTTCAGCCACACCTGTTGCTGACAGGTGTATAAAATCGAGCACACCGCCATGCAATCTCCATAGCTAAACATTGGCAGTAGACTGGGCTTATTGTAGAGCTCAGTGACTTTCAACGAGGCACCGTCATAGGATGCCACCTTTCCAACTCGTCAAATTTCGGACCTGCTAGAGCTGCCCCAGTCAACTGTAAGTGCTGTTATTGTGAAGTGGAAATGTCTAGGATCAACAACGGCTCAGCCGCGAAGTGCTAGGCCACACAAGCTCACAAAACGGACCGAATACTGAAGTACGTCTGTCCTCGGTTGCAACACTCACTACCGGAAGCAACACAACACTCCATCTGGAAGCAACGTCAGCACAAGAACTGTTCGTCTGGAGCTTCATGAAATGGGTTTCCATGGCCGAGCAGCCTCACACAAGCCTAAGATCACCATGTGCAATGCCAAGTGTCGGCTGGAGAGGTGTAAAGCTGGCTGCCATTGGACTCTGGAGCAGTGGAAACGTTCTCTGGAGTGATGAATCTGGGTTTGGCAGATGCCAGAAGAACACTCCCTGCCCGAATGCATAGTGCGAACTCTAAAGTTTGGTGGAGGAGGAATAATGGTTTGGGCTAGGTCCCTTAGTTCCAGTGAAGGGAAATCTTAACGCTACAGCATATAATGACATTCTAGACGATTCTGTGCTTCCAACTTTGTGGCAACAGTTTGGAGAAGGCCCTTTCCTGGTTCAGCATGACAATGCTCCCGTTCACAAAGCGAGGTCCATGCAGAAATGGTTTGTTGAGATCGGTGTGGAAGAACTTGACTGGCCTGCACAGAGCCCTGACCTCCACCCCATCAAATACTTTTGGGATGAATTGGAAAGCTGACAGCGAGCTAGGCCTAATCACCCAACATCAGTGCCCGACCTCACTAATGCTTGTGGCTGAATGGATGCAAGTCCCCGCAGCAATGTTCCAACATCTAGTGGAAAGCCTTCCCAGAAGAGTGGAGGCTGTTATAGCAGCAAAGAGGGGACCAACTTCATAATAATGCCCATGATTTTGGAATGAGATGTTCGACGAGCAGTTGTCCACATACTTTTAGTAATGTAGTGTATAATGATGAAATAACAGGATATATTTCTTTGTCATCACATTACAATTTACCTCCCATGAATGAACTGAATAGTACAGTATGACCCTTAGCTGCTGTGGGCCTTTAGGTCTGGTGTGGGAGGCGAGGGCTGATGTCAAAGGTCATGGGGATAGCCTGTGTGTCAAGCTCTCCACCTACAAAGATGTTAAAGAAAGTTTTTCACAATGTATAGGGAACTAGGAGGTTTTCCTGGTTTAGTGGATCAATATTATCAACAAAGGTTTTGTATACATGGGGAGAACTACATCCCAAATATCCCTTCATTCCCATTGAATTCACCCTTGCTGCCTCTCTTCTAACTGAAAAAATGTATTATCTCTTAAAGGAGGTCTGGAGGAGAACAGGGTCATGGATCAGACATACTCTCCTAAAGCTCCCCTCCAACATCACCAGACCATCTTTCTCCTGGAACCCCCAAGGGAAACAGAAAAAGAGGGCACCCACGGAACACATGTTAATTTAATCAGGCACCAACAAAACAGACATAGGATGGAAGAAATTGGAGAGAACTAGCGTATGATGGATAGCAGTGGTCCGTGGCCTATGTTCCCCAAAGAGCAATGGGCCTAATACTTGTTGGATTATACTTTGTTTTTGCCTCTGTGATTTGAAGAAATTATGTTGAACTACTTCAGTTATGCACTCCAAAGATGAATCTCACTAGTTATTTCCTTGTCTCCTCTCCTTCATACCCACTGATCTGAAACACAGGCTAGTTTCTTCATCGAAGACACAGAGTAGAGTCCCCCCAAGCGGTAAAGAGAGAAGCAGCAGTACTTCCACTACAAGTCCCTCTCAATGCATCTCAGCAGGACACACCATCTCCGCCTCTTTATCTTGGTCTCTCCAAGCCCATTTTCCATATAAAGCTATTTTCCTACAGGCTGCTCAAAACCATGATCACCATAATCAGAGCTGACACCTACTTAGCATGCAGCTCCATTCCGCCATTACAGGCAGCTGGATGGCCAGCTTGCCAAAAGGAGGAGATGGCAGTTTGGTTTCAATTCCTGGAAAGGCTGATTAAATGTCTTCTGCCATTTTCAGATTATGCAGCTTGACCTCACACACTCACCTGGGTACGAGCGTCAATATTGACTAACTGGTCTATTAACCAATTTACTGCCTGGTGGTCAGGCTGAAATTTTAAGAGGGCTTTTCAAACAGCTCATAATTTTCACAACTTCACAGTATTATTCCAACCTCATAGCGTGGAAATGCACTGAGTATACAAAACATTAAGAACACCTGCTCTTTCCATGACATAGACTGACCAGGTAAATCGAAGTGAAAGCTATGATCCCTTATTGATGGGGGGGGACGACGACTCAATATTAGGAAGGTGTTCCCAGGGGCGAAAATCTGAGATCAACCTTGGAGGGGACAATTACATTAAATTTTCTCAAGAGCAATTCCTGAGGGGGACACCAAAAGTAGTGCTGTAACACATAGCATACGTTGTTAAATGTATATTGAGGAACCATAATTCCTACAACTGGATAATTGATAGGTACAGTAGTTAACTGAAGGGTTTTCCCAACTTGTTCAAATGTTTAAATCATTATAATTCTACTACTAATAATAGTTATAGCAGTGCTCCTTACCAGTCCAGTATGTATGCAGGTATTCGTACTTACAACCAGCAATATCAAGAAAGGTCAGTAGGTGACAAATGTTACTGGTACACTTATGGGGTGGTTTTCATAAATACAATGAACATGGTGTGATCACATCTAAAGAATCTCCATTGAGAACATCACAAAGTTGGTCTCCGTATTGAATTGACCTTTAATTTGACTTTTCTTGAACATTTATATAGTCATTAAATATGTCACCTGGCCTGAGTTTACAATATCTTTGCAAGAACAAAAGCTTAAAATAAGTACAGTTCTAAAAGCAAAATAACTACTATTCAATGAAAAACCCAAATAAATCAAACAAAATATCCTTACAGGTGTCTAACTCTTCAAACAGCAGCTATGGACAAGTATGTCGCACAAAGTATGCAATTTAAATAAAATAACATGAATAATCATTTGTAAGTGTACTGAAAACTACTAAAACAAAAGAACAACTACGAATTTACACCATGGGTTCTCAAACAGGGTCCATGGACTAATTGCAAGGGTCCGTGAAATAAAAAAGTAATGAATTAGTCAGTACCACCAAGGTTTCCAGTAAGTTTCAACTATAATATAGAGGGGTGGAGGTCCCTGAGGACGCTCCAACCTTGCCTGCCTTGCCTCAAAATATGCAGGGGTTCCAGTACCCAAAAAAGTTGGAACACTGCTAATACACACTACTGAACAAAAGAACCGAGCATATGTTTGCGGGTTTCCTCAACAACACATCAGTTGGCACTTTCGCAATGCCTCGCTGTTGTCTCCGACACCCTGTATAGCCCAATAAACTCTTGGTGAGGGACATGGTCATGTAACATAACGCAGCAGACATCTCCTGTTCAGCACCAGAGACATCTTTGAGTACCATCAACAATTAATGAAAAGACAATCGGAAGAGACCTAATCTCAGCTGCAATGCCTCGGAATGACTATTGGCCATGATGTCATAATTTCATTCTGTGCTTTGGGCCTGTTGTACATTGGTGTACGCTCTGTTAACCACTTCAGTAAAATGGGATTATCCTCTTCTTGCCTAAGTTTTCAAAATCTGTATAAAATTCCCACTGTCATCCGTGTGGCTCTAAAGGCTTGTCCTGTCTTTACTACATGCGCACCGAACTAACAATTTTCATCAAGCAATGCCTTGCGTCATCCTGCTGTTTTACCCCACGCGCTGGACATAATGGACACTGATTGGATTTAGCTGGATGGCTGTGCGTGTTACAATTTACAAGTGTCGGTGGGTTCTGCAATTTTGATGTGCTGTGAATTTTTTCAATGGCTTTTCTTCCAGTTCCTAATCCTGCACTAATGAAGGCAGCATCAGCTCTTTTGGCCAAAAGATGGCTGGCGGGAAAACCTTGGCTTACATGACAAACACATACACTCCTTTCATTGATGGATATAATGTGCCAGGGGAAAAATCGCGAAACCATTCTCTCTTGAAACGTCAAACACTCTGTTGCAAGAGTTTGCGGTTCTATAAATTGTGTGTGGCTGATATGGTTTTGTGCCATCACTGATGGTAACTGGACAATGCTGTGCCACTGAGCCCCTATACTGGTCTGCTGGCAACAAGGGTGAACACTTGTCCTGCCGTGGCTGTGACACTGTCCTCTGAAGTCTCTCTCCCCGTGCTCCTTTCCCTTCACTACCCTAACTGACTCAGTCGCTCAGAAATAAATTAAGGTTTTGCCGTACTAGCTAACACCGTACCCCAAAACTACACAATGTAATCACAACAGCATACCATTGCCGTAAAACAAATCTAGTTTAGTCACCAGTTTTAAGTTGAGAGTGGCGGTATCCAGCATTTTCCAATTATGTTCCTCTATTTTACAGTCAAAAATGAGAACCCTTTTTTTCATAAATTGGTTTTGTTGGGGGGGCCAAAACCCAAAGACTCAACAAACTACCTTAGACCCCTGTCTGCCAGTCTGTTCCCTGCAGTATCTGTCCCCAGCTCTGCTGTCTCGTGTGCCATCTGTTCCTGCTCTGCCTAATGACATCATTGTGAAACATTTCATTAGCATTTACTCCCTTTCTTATGAACAATTTTATTCAACTAGTCTTTGAATATTAGGTACTAGATTCTTTATTCTTCGTTTTGGTGTACTGACAAATACTCTTGATGTCCGTCTCTTCTAAATGTTCGCCATTTTTCTACCTGGCTGGCGGCTTGCCTAGCTGCACACTCACACATTTACACAACACATGCTGCAACCTTTGTATTAAATATCTGTTTCATATTGGCTGCTTCCAACAATAGCTGAATTTGTAAAGCTAGCGGCACCAATTCCGTTCTGTGTGTTTGCTATAATCTTTGCTACCTGGTTAAATAAAGGTTAAATAAATAAAAATAAAAAAAGTTCACTAGCGCAATTTATCTTTGGCAACAGAGACCATTTATATATATTTAAGACCAATGGTAGAAGAGAGTTGTAGTCTTGTTCTGCCTGGTCAGTTTGGACTTCAGTTTTATCGCTGAACCTATATCACAGGGACCGTCGAAGCACTTACAGCCATGTGATCTTTTGAATAAACTGATGATACGCAAAGATTCCATCTTTCGGACGCGCACATAAATGGAATAGGTACTAGCTGCTGATAGTCTAATGTTTGCTTTAGTTGCGACGCTAGCCTCTATGGCCAATTCAGCTAGTTGTTGTGAACCCTGCAACATAAAAATAAATAAATAACTTGCTATGACCGTGCTATGGATTGACTGGCATTAACCTCACGTCAGTTACGTACATGTCCCTTTCGCGACGTAGTTACAAACCCTCTATTACCTTGCCAGCTAAGAACTGGCAGTGGATCAAACCATTGGAGGCAAAGGGCGGGGGGGTCGCAATCTTTTGAAACTTAAACGCGCTAATTAAGTGGTCTATAATCAGCAGCAAGTGCTTTCATTGCGTATTATTATATTATTGAAAATACATAGTTATGTTTACAGTGATATAATTGGGGGGAAACAAATCATCATTTTTTCCCAAGACTGGGGGGTCGTTCCCCCCCCGTCCCCCCTGGGATTTCCGCCTTTGTGGTGGTTTCCTATGTTTGGTTCATACTCAGTATATAATTATAAATCACAGGGAAATCATGTTTTAGACTGCACTGAGCCAGTTAAGGGAGTTTACAGCTCAGTTTGCGTTCCCTCTACTGGAAGTAATGGGTACTACTGAGCATAAACTACAGTGACACGATGGAGCCCTTCATTAACGGACAATAATTTGAAACATTTAAACTTTTAATAATCCTAATGAGGCATTTAAAATGTTACAAAAGAGAGTGAAAGTGTATGCTTGAACGTTAATGTACATAACTGAACAATCACATTCGTCATATGGCTGTACACCACGATATTAACACAGCTAATATCAGGTGATCTGTGCCACTTGTGGTGGAAATGGATATTAATGGGGGAAGTGTTTAGTAAGAGGGTAGTTGTAGTAAGTAGGTAGTTCAGTTCAAGAGGGTAGTGTAGTAAGTAGGTAGTCATATAAGTAGGTAGCTGTAGTAAATAGGTAGACCGTTCACAGTGCCAGTGTGGAAGGTGTTTCATTACAGTTTCTCAAATTGCTAAAACACTAAACCCATTGGCTTCTCAGTGCCTGACTCATTTTAGCTAATTATGCAGTCTGTTGTCGATAACCTTAACCATCTCACAGTGGTACAAACACAATCTGCAGATCTCACTTAGACTTTTTCAGCAAATCTCAAACACATTCTCATTCTCAAAACACATTCTGCACTCTAAACACATGTCATCCATACTGGTAACACACAGTGGCAACAATCAAACAAATAGAGAACACATGTCATTGATTGAACACAACACTCAAAATTGATTAATCTGTTTCAAATGATGCGACACAACCAATATAAGCCAGTTCACGAGAGCAAACAGTTGTTGAAGGTGGAAGTGAAAGTCTGAAATGGATAGAAGAAACAATGTGAGAGGACGAGGACGAGTGCGTATGCGAGGTGGTGACGAGGAGAAGAGGAGGAGGGCAAGAAAGAGAGAAGACGAAGAGGAAGACAAAGAGTGGAAATATTTGATGAAATTTCGAGCAACAGTTATAGAACATGTTCTTGTCCATGGACTGACAATGGGGAAAGGACTTAGAGTGCAACCCAATTTAGCCGATTTTCTTAGTGTCCACCTAGTAGGACATTCAGAGAGAGAAAGGTCAGTATACTACTAGAATAATATATATATGACAACAATGTACTGTACAACTAATGATGTTTCAATAGACATTTGTAAAGTTAATCACTATGTATTGTACTGCATGAATATGTTTTGTAACTAGCACAACTACTTTTTGTAGAATTGCAAGGCTGCCACATGCATGTGAAGGACAGCTATATTCACTCGGGAGCAAGAGGCCGTTATAGTTGGCATGGTCCTTCAAGATAATGCAATACGACTCAGAGAAATTCAGGAACGAGTGATACAAGACAACACACACTTCCAGGGAATCGACAGTGTGAGCATTTCCACAATTGACCGTGTCCTCCATCGTAACAGGATGCGAATGAAACAAGTATACAGAGTACCTTTTGAGCACAACTCACCAAGGGTGAAAGAACTGCGAGCTCAGTATGTGCAAGTAAGTGTACATTCAGAAACATTTACTGTAATCCAGATTGTCTACAGTACTAACACATACTATGTGAATGAAATTACTCTTCAGTACATACAATGTATGTGAATCAGAAGCCTAATTGTACTCTACAGTATAGCACTGTCTCTGTACGACTTACAAAATCCTACATACAGTATATTGTATTTCCACACAGACAATATTTGACTTGGAATCCTTTGACAGACCCCATGAGTTCATCTTTGTCGATGAAGCAGGCTTCAATCTAACAAAGAGGAGAAGGAGAGGCCGAAAAACATGATTGGACAGCGGGCCATTGTTGAAGTCCCTGGTCAACGAGGTGGCAATGTCACAATCTGTGCTGCTATCAGCAACCATGGTGTTCTACATCACCATGTTACACTCGGGCCATATAACACCCAGCACCTTCTAAGATTTATTGCCAATCTAAGAGATATTTTATTTGAGCAGCAGGTTCAAGAGCAGCAGGGTCAAGAGCTAAATGAGAATCCCATTCCCACCTATGTGATAGTGTGGGACAATGTCAGTTTCCACGAGCTGCTCAGGTAAGGGAATGGTTTCACATCAATGGGCAGTTTATGAACTTGTACGTCCCTCCATACTCTCCTTTCCTGAATCCGATTGAGGAGTTTTTCTCCTCTTGGAGATGGAAAGTGTATGATAGACAACCCTACACCAGAGTAAATATGCTGCAAGCCATGGATTTAGCCTGTGGTGATATAGATGAGGAATCATGTCAGGGCTGGATACGGCACACAAGAGGCTTCTTCCCCCGTTGCCTCAGGAGGGACAATATTGCTTGTGATGTCGACGAAGTGCTCTGGCCTGACCCAGCCCAAAGACAAGAAGAAGCACATTGATCACATGTTTACTCCTTTGATTTTTGTCCCTTTTAGTATTGTATACTGTAGTACAGTGCATTGTAGGCTGTATACTGTACAATGGACAAATTGTATGGCCCTGAACATTGTGCTTCCCATTTATTAACAGTACTGACTGCTCAATAGATTTTGACTGGTTGCAGGTTCATATCAACAAAGAACAAGAATTACAGTATCACAMAGACAAAGGACAAGTTTGTGAGATGCAGGGTACAGTACTGTAAAAATAGGGGTACAAGGAGGAGGAAGAACAAAAACCAAAATTGCAAAAAGCAGAGTAGTAATTTCTGATCAATTTTGAGCTACTATGATAGAACATGTTTTCGTTCATCAAAAGACAATGACGGAAAAATATGAATCTTTTTTTAGATTAAAAATGTACTTCTCCCTGAGAATTGTATGTTTTGAACAATGTGTTTTCTATTTTTCGGTGTATTGTTCACTGACTGCTTGAGAGTGTATATCATMTTGATCACTTTGTTTATGATTTGAGAGCAGTGTTTGATTTTGAACACAGGTAAAACTGTTTTGAGGCGAATGGTTCATTTTGCGAGAGGAGTCAGAGGTTATGTAAATAGTGCTTGAAGATGAGGTTTTGTGTTTAATGTTTTCAGGAAATGGAGCAAGGTTTCAGAAATTGTGTTTTAGCAATTGAGAAAAACTGTAATAGAGCTGTAATGTGTTCCTGGTTAGGCTGCTGGCTGAGACAGCCTTATGTCATCTCCTTATTTAATTAACTGAGCTTCATATGTGCAGTGCATGAGTGAGTGTGAGTGTGAGTGTGAGTGTGAGTGTGAGTGTGAGTGTGAGTGTGAGTGTGAGTGTGAGAGAGAGAGAGAGAGAGACCGAATCATAATTCTCATGATCATGTAAAATAAAAAATCCTAATTTCATTCTCCATGACACACGCCTGTCCTGCATAAATCAAAGATCGATAAAGGTAAAGAAATCTCCATCTGACCATCCCATAGTCCTGCTCTCTGTCCTCTCCAAGGCAGTACAGTGGCTCCATATGTGTGCTAGCTGCTGTGGAGCATTTTTTATTCTCCCTAAGGTGGCATTGCAACAGAGGAGCACATACGGTGTCCAGCAGTGAGCAYAGCAGGATGCTAGGCTAGGAGAGGGCATTCTAAAGCACGTCTACAATGTACTGTATCAGTCTCTCCGTTCTCTTTACACCCCATTTACCAAGGTATACTGGAAGTCTCTTCTCATTGTCTAATCTCAAGCACAGAGAAGCACAGCAGGATGGCAGAAACAAATACATTCAGTGCTTTAAGTACTGTGATATGGCATTTACCGCTAACATCACACTGTTTTGGTTGAGAGGGATCAGGGGCTTATGAAAAGCAAACAAGCACACACACACACAACCCACGGTGCACAGATGTCAGTTCAACGTCTAGTTTTGATTTACATTTGGTTGAGTTGTCAACTAACGTTTTTTTATTTAATGTGAAATCAACAAAAAGTGTCACCATGTCATTGGATTTAGGTGAAAAATTAGGTGAAAAAAATCCAATCAGTTTTCCATGTTGATTCAACATCATCACATGCCATTTTTTTGGTCGAAATGATGAGGAAACAATATTAATTCCGTTTTTGCCCAGTGGGAGTGTTGGGTAGTAACAGGTTACATGTAACGGGGATTACGTAATCTGATTACAAAAAAATAACTGTAATCAA